>NW_005366599.1:516591-517188 GCF_000412655.1 Myotis brandtii | reverse complement strand
GGCGTTGGGTCCCGGGGTTCTGCGGACGGTGTTGGATTCTGGGATTCTGCAGGGGCGTTGGGTCCCGGGGTTCTGCGGACGGTGTTGGACTCTGGGGTTCTGCAGGGGCGTTGGGTCCCGGGGTTCTGCGGACGGTGTTGGATTCTGGGGTTCTGCAGGGGTGTTGGGTCCTGGGGTTCTGCAGGGGTGTTGGATCCTGGGATTCTGCAGGGGTGTTGGGTCCTGGGGTTCTGTGGATGGAGTCTGAGTCCCAAGGTTCAGTGGCCGGAGTCTGGGTCCTGGGGTTCAGTGGACGGAGTCTGGGTCCCGAGGTTCAGTGGATGGTGCCTGGGTTCTGGGGTTCTGTGGACAGAGTCTGGGTCCTGGGGTTCAGTGGACGGAGTCTGGGGTTCAGTGGACGGAGTCTGCGTTCTGGGGTTCAGTGGATGGAGTCTGGGTCCCGAGGTTCAGTGGACGGAGTCTGGGTCCCGGGGTTCAGTGGACGGTGTCTGGGTCCCGGGGTTCAGTGGACGGAGTCTGCGTTCTGGGGTTCAGTGGATGGAGTCTGGGTCCCGAGGTTCAGTGGACGGAGTCTGGGTCCCGGGGTTCAGTGGACGG
>NW_005366599.1:515705-516179 GCF_000412655.1 Myotis brandtii | reverse complement strand
TTCTGCAGGGGCGTTGGGTCCCGGGGTTCTGCGGACGGTGTTGGATTCTGGGGTTCTGCAGGGGTGTTGGGTCCTGGGGTTCTGCAGGGGTGTTGGATCCTGGGATTCTGCAGGGGTGTTGGGTCCTGGGGTTCTGCAGGGGTGTTGGATCCTGGGATTCTGCAGGGGTGTTGGGTCCTGGGGTTCTGTGGATGGAGTCTGAGTCCCAAGGTTCAGTGGCCGGAGTCTGGGTCCTGGGGTTCAGTGGACGGAGTCTGGGTCCCGAGGTTCAGTGGATGGTGCCTGGGTTCTGGGGTTCTGTGGACAGAGTCTGGGTCCTGGGGTTCAGTGGACAGTGTTGGGTCCTGGGGTTCAGTGGACGGTGTCTGGGTCCCGGGGTTCAGTGGACGGAGTCTGCGTTCTGAGGTTCAGTGGACAGAGTCTGTGTTCTGGGGTTCAGTGGATGGTGTCTGGGTCCCGGGGTTCAGTGGACGG
>NW_005366599.1:514574-515690 GCF_000412655.1 Myotis brandtii | reverse complement strand
CCTGAGCTCCAGGCTCCCTGACCCTGCACCTCCTGGACCCGCAGGGCCGACGGGAATCCGTCCCCTGGGCCAGGGACACGGTCCTCTCTCAGCATCCGGCAGGCGGGCCTCCTCCCCAGTGACCTCTGACCTCCAACAGGGCAGGTCTGGGGCTCGCCCTTGTGCCGGGGACCGACCGTGTGCCCTGGCCCGTGTGTCTTCATTCCTCATCATCCCGTGAGGAGGAGAGGGATTCTGACAGCTGACCCGCCTGGGGGAGGGGGGTGGGCCCAGCATGTTTCCTTGTCACCAGGCACCTGTGTGGGCACCGGGCCGGAGTCTGCGTTCTGGGGTTCAGTCAGCGGCAGACCCGCCGGGACAGGTTTGCCTCAGAGACAAGTCCCCTGACGTGCAGGCCTCTGGGCCCCTCCAGCCCAGGCGGGGCTTCACTGTGGTCCCCGTGTCCACAGGCAGAGGGAGCGCGGGGCGGGCGTAAGTCCTCGCTTCCCTCAGGCCTGGGTTCTGCTCATCAGGAAGCCCGTGACGGGAGTCCGGTGGGGCATGAGGCCCCAGGTGTCCAGCACGCATGCAGGGAGGCGGCGGGCAAGGTGCTCGCTGGCTGCGCCCACGCCTGACCTGAGCTCTGAGCTCTCAGACCCTGCACCTCCTGGACCCGCAGGGCCGACGGGAATCTGTCCACTGGCCCAGGGACACGGTCCTCTCTCAGCATCGGGCAGGCAGGCCTCCTCCCCAGTGACCTCTGACCTCCAACTGGGCAGGGTTGGGGCTCGCCCTTGTGCCGGGGACCGACCGTGTGCCCTGGCCCGTGTGTCTTCATTCCTCATCATCCCGTGAGGAGGAGAGGGATTCTGACAGCTGACCCGCCTGGGGGAGGGGGGTGGGCCCAGCGTGTTTCCTTGTCACTGGGCACCTGTGTTGGCACCGTGCGCGCCCATCCCACCATGACAGGGGGTGGGGGGTGGTGGCCCTTGGACCAGGTGATGTAGCCAACAGCGTCCTGTCTCCTGTGGGCTCTCTGCGGTGGCCTTGGGGGGTCCTGGCCCCTCGGGGCCCGGTGCCCTCTCAGGGACGTGAGACCCCGCCCCCCCCCCCATTCCCATGCTGAGCGCGGTGAGC
>NW_005366599.1:513157-513992 GCF_000412655.1 Myotis brandtii | reverse complement strand
TGCAGGCCTCCAAACAGCTGCCCGGGGCGCGTGCATGTCCCCGGGGCGGCCGGGACACAGCCCACGGCTGGGCATCAACAATGGGACCTTCTCTTCCGGTTCTGGAGCCGGCGCCCAAGGTCCAGGTGTCACGGGGCTGGTCCCTCAGGCCGTGAGGGGGACCAGGCCCAGGTGGCTGCCCGAATCCTCGGCCTGTAGACCCGCCCCCTCTCTCTGCTCCGTCTTCGCATGACATCCATCCTACGTGCACGTCTGCGCCCAAATCTCCCCCTTTACAAGGTCCCCAGTCACGTGGGATGAGGGTCACCCAACCCCAGAGCGACCACATCTTCCCCATCAGGTCACGTTCCAAGGCTCCTGCGGGCCAGGCCTCCAACCGAGGGACCTGCAGGGGCACCGTTAGCCGTGAGGCCGGGCCCCCCGGTGGGGCCTGAACTCCCCCTGACGCTCAAGGGCAGTGGTGCCGGGTGAGGACCATCCGCTCACACTGGCCCCACGGATCTGCCAGGGGCCCCGCACTTGAGGGATGTACGCTGACCGAGACCCTGGTTCCCACTTTCAACAGTGACGGGGGGCACCTCCAGCCAGGGCTCCGGGCTCCCGGGACGGGCCGGTCCGAGGGCCTGGTGTGTGGCTGGCTCTGCCCGGCTCTCTGGGGGCTCGGGCAGCGGCCTCTGTCTGAGCCTCCCTCACTCCCCTGCCCTGAGCAGCAGGGAAGCCCTGGCGGACGCATGTGCCAAGGTCAGGGGTAGGATGGCGCCCCGGGAATACCGAGGGCAGGGACCCCTCTCCTGGGCACTGCCTCACCCGCTGGGGGTGGATGGGGGCCCTGAGC
>NW_005366599.1:510865-512693 GCF_000412655.1 Myotis brandtii | reverse complement strand
GGGCCCTGCTCTGGGCTCAGCTGCACAGGGGGGCTGGGCGCCCACACAGCCCCGGGGCCCGGCAGGGGCTTCTTACCGTGTGTCTGTTCGCGCCGACGCCTGGCTCATCTCGCTGTTGGCGATGAAGTTTCTGATTTCAGAGAAATAGGAGTCTTCCTTCTCGTCTAAAAGTGCGTGGGTGTCGGACTCAGAGGTGGGGGAGGAGGCGCTGGTCCCCAGGTGGTTCGTGAGGACCCCGGAGTGCTGGCTCACTGCGTGGAGGGGGATGGGGGACCCTCAGCTGTACCACTCTGCTCCCCACTGCTCCTCTCCCCACTCATCGCCCCATCATTCAAGTTCTACCCACCCCCACCCTCATTTCGGAACCACCTCCCGGGGCTGCCTGCAGGCGTGCACCTGGGGTCTTCTCACCGGGGACCTGCCCTCCTGGGGTGTGTTCGCCTGGGGCCTGCTCACCTAGGGCCTGTTCACCTGAGGAGTGCTCACCTGGCGCATGCTTCCCTGGGGGTGCTCCCCTGGGCTATGCTCCCCTGGGGGTGCTCACCTGGGAGTGCTTCCCTTGGCTGTGCTCCCCTGGGGGTGCTCACCTGGGATGTGCTCCCCTGGGGGTGCTCCCCTGGCTGTGTCTCCTGGGCTGTGCTCCCCTGGGGGTGCTCCCCTGGCTGTGTCTCCTGGGCTGTGCTCCCCTGGGGGTGCTCCCCTGGCTGTGTCTCCTGGGCTGTGCTCCCCTGGGGGTGCTCCCCTGGCTGTGTCTCCTGGGCTGTGCTCCCCTGGGGGTGCTCCCCTGGCTGTGTCTCCTGGGCTGTGCTCCCCTGGGGGTGCTCCCCTGGCTGTGTCTCCTGGGCTGTGCTCCCCTGGGGGTGCTCCCCTGGGCTGTGCTCCCCTGGCTGTGTCTCCTGGGGGTGCTCCCCTGGGCTGTGCTCCCCTGGCTGTGTCTCCTGGGGGTGCTCCCCTGGGCTGTGCTCCCCTGGCTGTGTCTCCTGGGGGTGCTCCCCTGGGCTGTGCTCCCCTGGCTGTGTCTCCTGGGGGTGCTCCCCTGGGCTGTGCTCCCCTGGCTGTGTCTCCTGGGGGTGCTCCCCTGGGCTGTGCTCCCCTGGCTGTGTCTCCTGGGGGTGCTCCCCTGGGCTGTGCTCCCCTGGCTGTGTCTCCTGGGGGTGCTCCCCTGGGCTGTGCTCCCCTGGCTGTGTCTCCTGGGGGTGCTCCCCTGGGCTGTGCTCCCCTGGCTGTGTCTCCTGGGGGTGCTCCCCTGGGCTGTGCTCCCCTGGCTGTGTCTCCTGGGGGTGCTCCCCTGGGCTGTGCTCCCCTGGCTGTGTCTCCTGGGGGTGCTCCCCTGGGCTGTGCTCCCCTGGCTGTGTCTCCTGGGGGTGCTCCCCTGGGCTGTGCTCCCCTGGCTGTGTCTCCTGGGGGTGCTCCCCTGGGCTGTGCTCCCCTGGCTGTGTCTCCTGGGGGTGCTCCCCTGGGCTGTGCTCCCCTGGCTGTGTCTCCTGGGGGTGCTCCCCTGGGCTGTGCTCCCCTGGCTGTGTCTCCTGGGGGTGCTCCCCTGGGCTGTGCTCCCCTGGCTGTGTCTCCTGGGGGTGCTCCCCTGGGCTGTGCTCCCCTGGCTGTGTCTCCTGGGGGTGCTCCCCTGGGCTGTGCTCCCCTGGCTGTGTCTCCTGGGGGTGCTCCCCTGGGCTGTGCTCCCCTGGCTGTGTCTCCTGGGGGTGCTCCCCTGGGCTGTGCTCCCCTGGGGGTGCTCCCCTGGCTGTGTCTCCTGGGCTGTGCTCCCCTGGGGGTGCTCTCCTGGGCTGTGTCTCCTGGGGGTGCTCCCCTGGGCTGTGCTCCCCTGGGG
>NW_005366599.1:492292-492652 GCF_000412655.1 Myotis brandtii | reverse complement strand
AGCCCCGTGAGCGGGGTTGTGCAGACGCCCTCCTCCTTCTTGAACCCGAATCCTCCATTTTTCTGCGCTGCTGGTGTGTGTCTCTGTGTGTGCGTGCTCACGTGTGTGTGTGCTCACGTGTGTGCGTGTGCATGTGTCTGTGTTTAAAGGGGCAGCACTATTGTTCGGAAACCTTCAGTGCCTGGGGCTAAGCAAGTGTCCCCGAGTCTCAGGCGGCGAGGGCCGTGGTGGTCTCCCCCACTGCTGACACTTGGTTGCACACGTGTGAACGCCAAGGCCATGCCGCGTCCAGGGGGAGAAACTGAGGCGGGGGGCGGGGGAGCCCTTGCTGACACTCCCCGGCTTCCAGGCAGCAGAGGT
>NW_005366599.1:491937-492139 GCF_000412655.1 Myotis brandtii | reverse complement strand
TTTCGGAACCACCTCCCGGGGCTGTCTGCAGGCGCGCACCTGGGGTCTTCTTGCCTGGGCCTGCTCACCTGGGGAGTGCTCCCCTGGGCTGTGCTTTCCTGGAGTGTGCTCCCCTGGGCTGTGCTCCCCTGGGGCCTGCTCCCCTGGGGGGTGCTCACCTGGGGCCTGCTCACCTGGGGCCTGCTCACCTGGGGAGTGCTCA
>NW_005366599.1:485785-490050 GCF_000412655.1 Myotis brandtii | reverse complement strand
GCTCCCCTGGGCTGTGCTCCCCTGGCTGTGTCTCCTGGGGGTGCTCCCCTGGGCTGTGCTCCCCTGGCTGTGTCCCCTGGGGGTGCTCCCCTGGGCTGTGCTCCCCTGGGGTGCTCCCCTGGCTGTGCTCCCCTGGGCTGTGCTCCCTTGGGAGTGCTCCCCTGGGGGTGCTCCCCTGGCTGTGCTCCCCTGGCTGTGTCTCCTGGGGGTGCTCCCCTGGGCTGTGCTCCCCTGGCTGTGTCTCCTGGGGGTGCTCCCCTGGGCTGTGCTCCCCTGGGCTGTACTTCCCTGGGAGTGCTCCCCTGGGGGTGCTCACCTGGCGCGTGCTCGTGCTCGTGTTTCTTCAGGTGCCGGTCCAGGTTGGTCTGCTGCCCGAAGCAGCGGCTGCACAGGTGGCACTTGAAGGGCTTCTCCTTGTTGTGGATGTTGCGGACGTGCCGCTGCAGGTTGGAGGAGATGCTGAAGGACCGGTCGCAGTACTTGCACCTGCGGGACACACACCCTCAGAGGCGGCCCCGCGGCCGGCGGCCCCGCCCCGTGGTCCTGAAGGCACGGCAAGGCCGTGCCAGGAGCAGGTATTCGACCTTGACCTGCGGGCAGCGAACCATGTTGGGGTGTGCCCTAGCTGGAGGTGGGGCACCAGGTGGGGCCGTGCCCCTGGGTGTGCAGCGCCCAGACTCCCCAGCGTCTGTGTCCTCCCGGTGGTGCGTCACCCAGCTCGGTGGCCTCACGCCTGGCACGTCCACCCACAGGGCGACGTGCTCCCAGCAGCCTCAAGGGGGCAGCATCTCACCATGGAAAGACGCTCAGCTGGTCCAGGGAAGGGGGGCCAGTAGACAGCTCCCCGCAGACCCCGACCTGGCGCGGGGGGAGGACAGCTGGGTCCTCGCGGGCCCTCGGGCTAGTCCCACCCCCCACTGGGTCCTGAGCTTGCTACATCGGTTGGGGGGAGGGGGCTCCCAGCCTTGTGGTCCGGCTGCTTCCTCTGCAGGGACCACGATGACCACAGGGTCCCCTTTGACTGGGGGGCAGCCCAATGTTCAGCTCATCTGTGTGCCCCGTGGGCACCACCCGCAGCCCGCGCGGTGCAGGGGCTTCTGCCGTGCCCGCCAGAACATTCCGCTGACGCCCCTTATCCGAACCCCGCGCAGACTGAGAGGGAACAGCCGTGCCGCACAGCGGAGGCACCTGTGACGTGACGCCCCCGTGGGTGTGGGACCCTCGGGCGGGGCCTGGCCTTCACGCCCACTCTCACGACCCCCATACTGAGGGTGAAACAAGAGCTAGCGACGTGAGCTGTGAGCGTGGGAAGCAAGACACCCCGCCAGACACAGGGTGAGAGCCAGGGCCCCAGAGGGTGACCGGAAAGTCACCGTGCTGCCCCCTCCTGGTGGTGGAAGACCAAGCAAGGCCGGTGACTGACAGGTGCTCCCACCTGCACTGTGTCCAGCTAAAGCCGCACTGTGTGTATGTGCATGTGTGTGTGCACACGGTGCACGTGTATTATTGTGTACACGTGTGCCCATGCACACGTGGGTGCACACGGTGCAGGTGTATTATTGTGTACATGCGTGCCCATGCACACGTGGGTGCACACGTCAGTGTGTACATGTGTGCCCATGCACATTCTGGTACGCGTGGGTGTGCAGACATGCGTGCACACAGTACATGTGTGTTAGTGTGAACATGTGGACACGTGTGTGCGTGTAGTGTGGGTGCATGCACACATGTGGTGCATGTGCACACTGTACACGTGTGCCCATGCACACGTGGGTGCACACGGTGCAGGTGTATTATTGTGTACACGTGTGCCCATGCACACGTGTGTGCACACAGTGCAGGTGTATTATTGTGTACACGTGTGCCCATGCACACGTGTGTGCACACGGTGCAGGTGTCAGCGTGTACATGCGTGCCCATGCACATTCTGGTACGTGTGGGTGTGCAGACATGCGCGCACACAGTCCATGTGTGTTAGTGTGAACATGTGGACACGTGTGTGTGTGTAGTGTGAGTGCATGCACACATGTGGTGCATGTGCACACGGGCACAAACAAGTGCTCCGGTCTTTGGAACTCGGCCAGGGGCCCTGTCAGTCTCTCTCTGTCTGATGGTGTCAGGCTCCCACTGCAGCCCTGCTCCTTAGGCGGCTGCTCAGCCCGGGTCTGGGCCCGCGCGGTGCAGGGGCTTCTGCCGTGCCCGCCAGAACATTCCGCTGACGCCCCTTATCCGAACCCCGCGCAGACTGAGAGGGAACAGCCGTGCCGCACAGCGGAGGCACCTGCGACATGACGCCCCCGTGGGTGTGGGGCCCTCGGGCGGGGCCTGGCCTTCACGCCCACTCTCACGACTCCCATACTGAGGGCGAAACAAGAGCTAGCGACGTGAGCTGTGAGCGTGGGAAGCAAGACACCCCGCCAGACACAGGGTGAGAGCCAGGGCCCCAGAGGGTGACCGAGAAGTCACCGTGCTGCCCCCTCCTGGTGGTGGAAGTCCAAGCAAGGCCAGTGACGGACAGGTGTCCCACCTGCACTGTGTCCAGCTAAAGCCGCACACTGTGTGTATGTGCATGTGTGTGTGCACACGGTGCAGGTGTATTATTGTGTACACGTGTGCCCATGCACACGTGTGTGCACACGGTGCAGGTGTCAGCGTGTACATGCGTGCCCATGCACATTCTGGTACGTGTGGGTGTGCAGACATGCGCGCACACAGTCCATGTGTGTTAGTGTGAACATGTGGACACGTGTGTGTGTGTAGTGTGAGTGCATGCACACATGTGGTGCATGTGCACACGGGCACAAACAAGTGCTCCGGTCTTTGGAACTCGGCCAGGGGCCCTGTCAGTCTCTCTCTGTCCGATGGTGTCAGGCTCCCACTGCAGCCCTGCTCCTTAGGCGGCTGCTCAGGAAGGACACGTGCAAGGCCAAGCCGGCCCCCTCCCGGGTCTGGGCATTCATCCCCTGCCCACCCAGCAGGCGGGCCGGGCTGAGCTGTGCCTGCCCCGGTCTGCGCTGCGCTCGCTCGCTCACACGGCGCCCCTTTCCTTGTTTCTGTCAACAAGTCCCTGGAGGGCAGCGTGGGACCTGGAGAAGCGGGGTCCTGAGTGGGAACGAGGCTGCAGGGCGTGTTCCCAGGCAGGAGGTCAGGACCTCGTGGGATCCTCCCTCCGGCCTCTGGGGGGCTGGATGGGTGGGTGGCCAGGCCCTCTGTGGGCCACAGAGTCCCGAGTGGCCTCCCGAGTTCTAAGGAGGGGGTGGAATGGCCCCGGGCAGCGTCCCACCCCACACAGGGCCACACCCCAGGGAGAAATGCTGTCAGTAACTGTCAAGAAAGGGACAGAATCTCAGTAAATGGCCCAGACAAACAAGCCTGTTTGAAACTTAGGGGAGCGGCAGCCCAGGGCTCCGGGGAGCAGGGCCTGCGAGCAGCTGGGATTTGCCTTGTAAATAAGCTGACAAGTGGCGACTGAAATTTATGGCCGCGCCGCATAGAATAACAACACCACTGCGCCCGCCAGGAACGAGCAGATGGCGGCTACGGTGGCGGGTGGCGAGGGCCTGCAGGGGACCTTGCCATGACCGTGTCAGCCCTAGTACTCAGCTAAGGAGGAAGGAGGGACCCAACCCTAGTACTCAGCTAAGGGAGGAAGGAGGGACCTAGCCCTAGTACTCAGCTAAGGGACGAAGGAGAGACGCCTGGGCCCAGCACGGGCGTGGGGCTTCACGCAGATGCAGGACGGGAGCCCGGGAGGAACCGGACTGAAGGTGGG
Source organism: Myotis brandtii (assembly GCF_000412655.1). Classification (NCBI taxonomy): domain Eukaryota; kingdom Metazoa; phylum Chordata; class Mammalia; order Chiroptera; family Vespertilionidae; genus Myotis; species Myotis brandtii. Next base: position 486,278 of record NW_005366599.1, on the reverse strand, counting down.
AGGCGTGTGTCCTGGGGCGGGAATCCCAGGTCCCCCCAGGCCAGGGCAGCCTGGGAACCTCGCCTCCACCGTGTGACTCAAGGCCCCGCCAGCGCCAGGACGGGGAAGAAGGCAGCCCTCAGCCCTAATTCAGTCTTTTTGTTGTTGTTAATCCTCATCCGGGATATTGTCCCACTGATTTTTAGAGAGAGCAGGAGAGAGGGGGAGAGACCAGATGTGAGAGAGACACATCGATGGGTTGCCTCCTGCACGCCACCTGACCAGGGCCCGGGCCGGGGAGGAGTCTGCAACCAAGGTACGTGCCCTTGGCCGGAATCGAACCCGGGACCCTTTGGGCTGCAGGCCGACGCTCTACCCACTGAGCAACACCGGCCAGGGCTCTAACTCAGTCTTCATGTCCCTCTATCCTCATCTCAACAAGGCCTGCGCACGGAGCTGCAAGGACGGGGTCTCAGGCTCCTTCCTTCCCGCCGCACTCTGACCAGGAGACGCC
>NW_005366599.1:485203-485519 GCF_000412655.1 Myotis brandtii | reverse complement strand
TCCCGGGATGGGGGGGGGTCCCCCTCTTTGGCAGGTTTCTGAGGCCGAATGTGCGCATTCCCCTTTTCCCACTTAAAGCCTCCCAGTGATCAAAGGCGGCCGGAACCCCGTGATGTCGTGGGAAGTCACCCCCGGGCCCCTCATCACAGGGCCGCCTTGCGCCCGAGAAAGTCAAGATCCGCAACGCGAACTTTCCAAGCAATTATTGCTCCGTAAGTTGAACCTCGCAGATTGGAGAGAACAAAAGAAATCAATGATAATCAAATGTTTCTATAAACACGGCCCGGCCCCCGGGGGCTTTTACACGGAACACGGT
>NW_005366599.1:482540-484646 GCF_000412655.1 Myotis brandtii | reverse complement strand
GATGTGGCCTCGGACCCCCGGCAAGTCACAGGGCGGCCCTGAGCCCGGGCTCCAAGCCTTTGAGAGGAGGGTTGTGCCCCACTTGTTGTAAACACCCCGCTGTGCTGTGTGGCCGCGTTGCCGCCCAAGAACTGAGGGGCGAGGTGGGGATTGGACGCACGTCTCTGTCCAGGGCCCTAAGGGGACCTGCGCAAGTCCCTGGGGTGCCCCGGCCGAGCTGGGACCTGCATTTGCTTGGAGCTCCGTTCCACGGTCCGCCGGCCTGGGCACCACCCTGGACCGGGGTCAGGTCAGCCACGGCCATCGGCCATTGGTCATCGGGAGGTGAAAGAGGCTGGGCTTGGGCGGGGGGGTTCGGCTGAGGCTTCGCCGACAGACCACCCTGGGGCCCTGGATCCTGGCAGGCCCTGCTCTGAGCCCCTGCCCAGCGGACACACCAGAGGAGGCAGGGGCTGCCCCTGGCATCGTCCTCCGGGGGCAGGTGGGAGCCTCCAGAACCTGCTGGGCAGGGGCGCCTCCTGCCTGATCTGTAAAACGTCGCAGGGAAGGACGCGGGAGGGGGGTCAGGAGGGGGCCCGGGAGTGACCGGGAGCACACGCTGGTCCCACCCCCCCACGCGGCTCCCACCTGTACGGCTGCTCCCCGGTGTGCGTCCTCAGGTGTCGCGTGAGGTTCGCGGATCGGGGGAAGATCTTCCCGCAGTACCTGGGGGTGGGAGGCCGTCAGGAGACCCAGGGGCCAGGTGCTTCCTGGCGCAGCCCCCCTCTAACTGGGCATCTAGTCCCCCCCAGCTCCTCCCCCGGGGCAGGTGGCCAGCTGCACAGCCTGCACTTCAATGTCTCCTGCAGCCCCAGCGCCCAGCTGAGCTTTACAGAGAAGCCACTAGCGGACGGACTGTCCTGCTGGGGCCTCCGGGCCGGTTCCCTCCTCAAACATCATCTCAGCCCGGAGCCCAGGGTGCTGCGCTGGCTGAGACCGGCTGGAACCGGCTGAGAAAGGCAGGTGCCGCAGGGGACAGACACAGTGGTCTCTTCCCCAGGCTGGGGTGTGAGTCCCCACCCAGAGCCGCAGATCAACCTCGTGCAGCCCTGGCCTCTGCCTCTGGGATTCCCGCTGCCCGCCCGGCCGGCAGCCACTTTCTGAGCTCATACAGCTTGGGGGGAGGCAGCGGGGGCAGGGGGTCCACCCCAAACAAGAACGTGAGGATCGCGGACCATTTATTGCTGCGCTGCTGCAGGTTGTGACTGGGGTTTCCCTGGAAAAGCAGGGCCACGGGCTGTGCCGGCCCCTGTGGCCCCCCCCCCCCCCAGGGCGCCCACCAGCCCAGGGCCCCCGGGAGGCTCACCTGCAGGTGTAGCGCTCCTTGCCCTTCCTGAGGATGGGGTCGGAGAGCGTGGGGGGCGGGGAGCGGAAGTTGAAGGGGTGGTGGGGCAGGGGCTGCAGGGCGCTGGAGTCCGCCTTCATGGCCGCGAAGCTCTCCAGCTTCTCCGTCATGGTCTCAATGGCCGACATCTGTTGGCGTGAGAACGGGAGAGGCTGGGGGACTCCCCGGAGCCACCCCCTCTCTCTGACTTTTTATTTTTTTGGTTAATCCTCACCCGGGGATATTTTTCCATTGGTTTTTAGGGAGAGAGGGAGAGAGAGGGAAAGACAGAGAGAAGCATTGATGTGAGAGAGACACAGCGATTGGTTGCCCCCTGCCTGCACCCCAACCAGGGCCCGAGTGGGGAGGAGCCTGCAACCAAGGTACATGCCCTTGACTGGAATCGAACCCGGGACCCTTCGGTCCTCAGCTGATGCTCTATCCACTGAGCATGCCGGCCAGGGTCCGCCCCTCTCTTGAAGCGTGGGGACCCACCCATGGGTGTCGGGTCCTCAGTGACAGAGCACAGCAGGGGCCAGGCCGGGACGAGAGGCCACACGGGCCTCAGGCCGTCATTGGAACCAGATATCCTGGCGTCTCCTCGACCCTGGGCTGGATTCGTCCACCGACCGCGGCCCCAGCCCTGCCCTGGTCCGTCCCCAGAGCCCCCATCACCGTCCGGGGTCCCGGCTGTGGGAGCTGGAGCTGACCTGCAGCCGCCCTGCCTGGCCTGGGACCCAGTG
>NW_005366599.1:481913-482305 GCF_000412655.1 Myotis brandtii | reverse complement strand
TCTATCTATCTATCTATCTATATATATATATATTTTTGAGTCTTGAAAAATTAAGACAGTTACCTGAATCTCAAGGGATCACAGGGATCAGGCCTGAGGCGCCACCACCCCTAGTGGCGAGAGGCCATCATTGCAGGCAACGTACTAGAAAGAACCCACATCTGGGACTGGACCTCACTAACTCAGTGGCCACACGGCACAGGACACGGGGACGCGGGCCAAGGAGCTGCCTCTCTGCCCCTTGGAGATGCCAAGGGGGTGGCAGGAGGAGGAGGAGCGTGGCATTGGTTGTTTCCATGTGGTGGGCAGAGTCAGGGTCAGACTGTGCCTGCCCCCCGAGTGCTGGGGGCTCGGGGACAGGAGAGCGGGGGCTGCTGCTGCTGCACAGGCCT
>NW_005366599.1:480838-481611 GCF_000412655.1 Myotis brandtii | reverse complement strand
CACTCAAACACAAACACAGGATGCGCCTGGCCGGCCAGCGGTTCCCAACCTGGCCGCTCCCAGCCGGGCCGAGGAAAATCGGGGGAAGTTGTTAACCGGCCCGGCCCGGCGAGACAATGGGGCTCTAAGTTTAGCTGTGGGCCCGCGGCGCAGGTTTAACTGGGGGCTTGTCCACGGCGGGGCCCTGACAGAACAATACCCGTCTGGAGTCTGGGCGCCCGGGACCCCCCGGGCAGAGGCGTGGGGGTGGCTTTGGGGGGCTGGGCCTTTTTTTGCCCTGCTGGTCCCCTCTGCTCTGTGGCCCCTCTGTGCCCACCCCTGGGAGGCGAGGGCCCGAGGGGCAGACCGAGTGCCTGCAGGCCTGGGGTCTGTGGTCTCCTTCCCAGACCCAAACCCCAGTCTCGGGGGGGGGGGCTCCCACCCTCTCCAGCCCCCGGGACCCGCTGCTTGTCTCCTGCTCCTGCCTCCTCACCCCGCTCTGTCCCCTGACACACGGCCACCCTTTCCTGGTCTTTCTTGTCAGGCACCCCAAGGCCCGCGCACCCCGGAAAGGCCTGCTGGCCTCCACATCCCGCCGGGTCCCTCCGGCTGAGCCTTCCTCTCCCAGTCTTGGCTTTCCTCCCTGAGCTCTGCCCTCCGCCCCTCCCACAGCCTGGTCACGGCCGGGGGGCCCCGTGGGCCGGGGGTCTTGGCTGCTTCCGAGGAACTCACAGGGCTGCCCCCCCAGAGCCACCTCCTTCCTCAGCGTCCCGGCCCTTCACCCCGTCCGGCCT
>NW_005366599.1:479889-480127 GCF_000412655.1 Myotis brandtii | reverse complement strand
CCTTCTCCGGAGCCCCCCACACCCCGTGCACCAGCCCCGCCCCGTCCACTCTGTCGGGGTCCCTGGGGTTGTCCCAGCAGAACACGGAGCACGCAGGAGGCTGCCACCGACACCCCGACTTCCCTGTCCCCGACCCTTGGCACCGGGCACTCTGCCCGGCTGGTGAGTGACCAGCGGCTTCGTCCTGGGGAAGGTGCGGGCCTCCTCATGTGGCCGGGCAGCTCCCACCGGGCTGCTG
>NW_005366599.1:477199-477419 GCF_000412655.1 Myotis brandtii | reverse complement strand
CGACTTTGGCTCGGCCTTGACCAGCAGGCTGTGGGCGAGGGTGCGGTCGGCGAGGGGGTAGAGGGAGGGGGGGAAGTCGGGCAGGAACTGGAAGGGGAACACGGAGTGGTAGGGCAGCGCGCCCAGCCGCTTCTCGGGGACGCCCATGAAGCCGGGCCCGAAGTACTTCTCCGCGATGGACGCGATGGCCTTGATGGAGTCGCCCGTGGCCCCGGCGCCC
>NW_005366599.1:461838-462169 GCF_000412655.1 Myotis brandtii | reverse complement strand
TGGCAGGACCCTGTGGGGGAGGCACTGCCCTGGGCCGCCCTCCCCGGGCCCCTGATGGACCGATGTGAACGGCCCCCTCAGCGGCTGCCCGGCCTCTCCCTGGCCCCTCTGTGGACAGTGGGACCCCAGAAACACGCTGCCCCACTGCCCGCTGGTCTGTTTTCGCCACAGTCTTGAAAGGTTCTGGAACCCGCCACCACTCCGACTCCCCAGGACCCCCAGAGGTGGTGAGGGGCCATGGCCAGCAGGACCTCCTTGCCCTGCACCCTGGGGCTGCCCACGGCACGTCAGGCCTCAGGAGGGAAGCCCTGGCCTGGCCTGCCTGATGTCA
>NW_005366599.1:459747-460039 GCF_000412655.1 Myotis brandtii | reverse complement strand
CCCCTCTCCCCTGAGGTCACCTGACGTCCCCCCTCACCCAGGGCCCCCCTCACCCAGGTCTCCTCACCCAGGTGCCCTCTCATCATTTCCCAGCAGCGCCTGCCTCAGTTTCCCCTCGGGGTTGAGATTCCATCTAAACGGGGAAACCTCTTCACCGCAGACACAGCCCCTCTGACCGAGTTCCGGGCCCGCGGGCCTGCTCGGCTCCTGTGAGGCCCCGCTCCCGTCCCTTTGACATGTGACTGTCTTCCCGGGCCCAGCGGGACGCTGGCCACAGCAGGACGGGGACGAC
>NW_005366599.1:458494-458776 GCF_000412655.1 Myotis brandtii | reverse complement strand
ACGGCCCTCGGGGTGGCCACACGGCCCTTGCTCCCTGACACCAGTGCATGTGTGTACACGCGTGTGCACATGCCTCCCGTCCACTGCCAGTGCCTGCTGCCTGTGCCTCGGCTCCCTCCCGACCTGCCTGTGCTCAGCCACTCCTGGGGCTCAGCCAGGCTCCCCGGGGCACAGGTGGGGGCCAGACCCTCCCACCCCACAAACCCCAGGTCAAAGGCCCACAGACACCGGGAGGACGAAGGTGGCCCCTCACTGGGAGGCTGGCCGAGTAAAGGGACACTG
>NW_005366599.1:457687-458142 GCF_000412655.1 Myotis brandtii | reverse complement strand
CCCCTCCATGGGCAGGGGCTCCCCCTGGGCCACCAGGAAGGCCGGCTGCGGCCAGAGGGAAGCAGAGACGCTGGGGAGAGGGACGGGCGAGGGCGGGTGTGAGTTTTGTGGGGGCCCGAGCTGGTCCAGGAAGACAGCTGGAGGCTCCGGGGCCTGGGATGGGGTCCGAGGGGGGGGCTGTGGGGGCTCAGGCAGCGCAGAGGGTAGCCCAGTGGCCATCAGTGAGAGGAGCGCGAGTGTCCAGGAGACCCTGCCCTGGCCTCCCGAAGTGGCCCGGCCAGGCACCCACACCAGGATCCCAGGATCGGGCCAGCGAAGGCAGAGGGAGGGCCTGGGCGGGCGGTGAGGGCAGGGCCTGTGAATACCTGTAGATGGGGTCCATGAAGAAGGGCGACGGCTTGGCGTAGTGCAGGGAGGTGCTGGGGCACAGCTGGGCCGGGCAGGCCCTGGGCAGC
>NW_005366599.1:455175-456338 GCF_000412655.1 Myotis brandtii | reverse complement strand
GTCCAGCAGGGGGCTCGGGGTGAGGGGCAGGCCCGGGGAGAAGAGGCCGCCGGGCGGGTAATGGTTCTTGCCCTCGCAGAAGCGCCGGTGCTTGTTGAGGGAGGAGGTAGTGCTGAACATCTGGCCGCAGTCCTTGCACTTGATCTGCGTGCGGCAGTCGGCGTGCATGCGCTTGTGGCGGCACAGGTTGGAGAACTGCGTGTAGGACTTGTGGCAGACCTCACCTAAAGCGTCAGCAGAAAGCACGCAAACACGCTATGAAATTACCAGGAAACCGGGGGGCGGGGCAGGGAGGGGGCTTCTGTCCCTGGTGATCGGAGCAGCCTGTGCTTCTCTCTGTGTGTACATGTATGTCACTAGGTATGCACGCGCATGTGCAAGTGTGTAGATGCACACATGTTCATGTGAGAATATGCAAACGCAGGCACATGTATTATGTATGTGTGCATGTAGACATGCGTGCACGCATGTTGCACATAGACGTGGGAATGCCGTGTGCACGAGCATGTGTGTTCATGTGTGTACATGTTGTGCATAAATGGGTGAATGTGTGCACATACACAAATGTATGCACGTCACACATGCATGTGAATGCCACTCACATGCACATATGTGTGCATGTGCACACAAGTGTGCTTATGTATTTCACAGTGAGCACGTGTGCATGCCATTCGTGGGTACATGCATGTTGCCTTGTGTATGTGCACATCTGCATGTGTGTGCCTGAAAGCACATGTGCACACAGACACACATGTGCACCCCGTGCTAGGGCTGGCCTTGTCCCCAGCATGAACAGACAAGGGCTGCTTCTGCGTCTCCTGTGCTCCCCGTGCAGCCAGGCTAGGCCTCATGCTCTGCGTCTGTAATGGGGGCAAGGACTCCCGGCCTCAGGTGGGCAAAGGCAGGCAGGCAGCCATGTGCCGCCGCGGGGCTCGCCCAGGACCCACCTCCCTTCCCGCCCCATCCTGCCCCCCACATCACACCCCCATTTCTAATGGTGCAGTGGGGGCAAGGACTCCCGGCCTCAGGTGGGCAAAGGCACGTTTCTAACGGTGCAGTGTCCCCAGCCGCCCGTCCTCTCCTGTCCCAGGCCCTGGGGCCTGCAGCCCAGGCGGCCACCCCTCAGGAGTGCTGGGTGGGGAGCCTGGGCTCCTGGCCTGTGT
>NW_005366599.1:452123-454637 GCF_000412655.1 Myotis brandtii | reverse complement strand
GCCTGACGGCAGGCCACCTAGCGGGCGCCGGCCCGGATTATGGCGCCTCCCATCGCAGCATCTATTTATATGAGCCGCTCGGCCTTCCTGGCCGCGGGCAGGGCAGGCATTTTCAAGGGAAGAGGCTGCCCACGGAATCACATCTGCCCCTGGGGAGGCTCGGGACCATCTATAAATACCCTCAGGTCCCGCCCAGTTCGGGGAGGGGGAGGCCGTGCTCGGCTCAGGCCTGGCTGGACGAAACAAGCGGCCGTCGCTGTGCCCTTGACCCTGGACGGGCGGTGTCAGTGCCTCGTTGTGGCTGCTACCCCCTGAGCTTGGAAAGGTGCCTGGGCCTGGGAGCCTGGCATGCCGGGTCCCCACCACCTGCTCCCACCGCGGGAGCTGCAGAGGCGCTGGGGCCACAGGGACGTCTCTAGGGGACTGAGGTCCGGAGATGCGGGTCCTGGACCCGGGATGGCCGCCGCTGTCAGAGCCGGTACGGGAGGTGGCTGCCCGCAGGGCTGAGAGGCCCTTGGACGTGGGGCCCAGCACCTGAGGGACGGGGACCCGGCTCTGCCAGGGTGCAGAGGGGCCCTGGCCCACCCTCATCCCGTCAGCATTTTTCCATGAGGGGTACATGCGTGGATATACACACTCACCACCACACATTCACACACATACAGACTCACACACATACACCACCCCCACTCACACACCTATACCCACACACACACACGCACACCCACACTCACCCCCCCTCGCACACAGCCACGCACACACCCCCCCCAATGCACACACCAGCACTCACACACAGGCACACACCACTTACATACCCTCACACGCACACACCCACACCCCCTTTCGCGGGGCTGAGAGGCCCTTGGACGTGGGGCCCAGCACCTGAGGGACGGGGACCCGGCTCTGCCAGGGTGCAGAGGGGCCCGGGCCCACCCTCATCCCGTCAGCAGTTTTCCTTGAGGGGTACATGCGTGGATATACACACTCACCACCACACATTCACACACATACAGACTCACACACATACACCACCCCCACTCACACACCTATACCCACACACACACACGCACACCCACACTCACCCCCCCTCACACACAGCCACGCACACACACCCACACCCCCCCAATGCACACACCAGCACTCACACACATGCATACACCCACACACACACACACAGGCACACACCACTTACATACCCTCACACGCACACACCCACACTCACCACCCCCCGCACACAGCCACTCACACACCCATACACACCTACACCCCCCAATGCACACACCAGCACTCACACACATGCATACACCCACAGTCACACACACACACAGGCACACACCCACTTACATACCCTCACATGAACACACCCACACTCACACACACAGGCACACAGCACACACCTACACTCACACACACACACACACTGACACACACACATGCCTGCTCTCACCCACATTCACACACACACTCCCACATGCACACACACACACACACATACACAGAATGACCCCCCATGGGGAGAACACCCTGACACAACTCCCCACACTCCCAGTGTCACCCCTCCTGGCTTTGATGTAATGGAGCCTGAGAACTCCCAGGCCATCTAGCCTGGGGTCAGGAGCCAGCCACCTTGAACCAGAAGCAGGGTTTTGCCACATGGCCTTGAGCACCTGGCCCCTTAATGTCCTAAAGCCTCAGTTTCCTTCTTGGTCATTAGAGATAGTACAGACCCCGTTCCCTAGGATTTTGTAAGGGTACTGTGAGATAATGCATGTGAAATGGTGACTCAGCACAATCTGGTGTGAATGGTGACTCAGCACTATCTGGTGTGAATGGTGACTCAGCACAATCCGGTGTGAATGGTGACTTAGCACAATCTGGTGTGAATGGTGACTCAGCACTATCTGGTGTGAAATGATTGCTCATTGCACTGTTAGGCAGAGAGGAACCTTCAGGCTCACTTCCCTGGGCTGGCCCACGAGGTCCCTGGGACCTAGCCCTTTGTGACCTCTGACCCCTCTCCTATGAACCCCCTATCACTCACCCCCCAGACACACTGGCCCCCTGGCCTCTATGCTCAGAGCTGTTGCTCCGCTCTCTCCTCCTCCTTCAGTCTCTGCTGGAGTGACTCGTCCCACAGGCTGCCCGGCCTCCCATCGCATGGGTGGAGCAGAGCCCACCTGGCACTGAGAGCCTCCTAGTCCTGCCCTGCCCCACCCTCAGCTCGGGCGCTGGTCACATGCCTGGTTAAGGGTTACATGGCTCGACCGCTGTCTCCTCCGTTATTTCACTGGGCCCGGCCACCCGGACAGTCCTGGGCATGTAGCCCAGGCCCCAGCGGAACTCGGTGGGCACCACTGGCATGGCCGTGCCTCCGGGAGCCCGGGTTGGGTGGGGCCTGAGTGTGGGGACAGGGTGTGGAGGGGAGAAGAAGGCGGGACCCAGGACCTTCCTAGCAGCCGCGGCCACCTCTGGCCTCTGCAGGGATGTGACGGAGGAGAAAGTGAGGGAAGAGGC
>NW_005366599.1:450764-451341 GCF_000412655.1 Myotis brandtii | reverse complement strand
CACCAGCCTGTCCGGGACGGCGGTGGCCACGCCGGGCGCGTTACCTTCACACAGTTTTCACATTCGAAGCGCTTGCCGCTGTCGTGGGACATCTGGTGGCGGATGAGGTTGGACTTCCAGTTGAAGGCCTTGGGACACTGGTCACACTTGTACTCTCGCTCCTCCGTGTGGACGACCATGTGCTGCTCCAGGCTGTGCCGAGAGGTCAGAGGTCACTCCGGCCAGCCGGCCCACCCCCTGCCCAGCGGACGGCTGCCTGTGCCCCCAGCACGCCCTGTGCGGATCAGAGCGAGCTGTGCACCGTCTGTCCACCTCCCCCCGGACAGGTCCATGGGATGGAGCGGCAGAGGCGGCCCTTGGCCAAAACCACCGCAGGGCGCCCCCAGCCCTCACTTCCTGGCCTCCCTTCTGGACAGTCTTAACCTTGAAGTTGACCCTGGGCCTAAGAAGAAGGGGTCAGAGCTTTCAACAGGGCCATGAGCCCAGCGTGGGAGGGGGCACACGAAAGCCACGGCCGCTCCGAGTGGCCTCAGGTGCTCCCCGCCCACTGCGCACACAGGGCTGTGTCTGGGGTGCA
>NW_005366599.1:450406-450698 GCF_000412655.1 Myotis brandtii | reverse complement strand
GAGAGAGCAGCCCCGACCCTCGGGGGACCCCTGCCTCCCGTGGCCCAGGTCCGCCCGTTAATCTTCATGAGCGAGAAGCAATACATCACGGCCCGTTAATTACGGCGCCCAGCCATCCGTTCAGCTCGGCAGCGTGGTCCTCGGCCCGGCAGCCGGGACCCCTCTCGGTGCTAATTGTGATTTATGTGTTTATGTAAAGGAAACAGGGGCCCTCGGCGGCGCTGACCACCCGGGGCCTCGGCGGGACTTGCCTAAGCGCCGACTTTCTGTCTTCTGTTCGGGGTGGAGGGTT
>NW_005366599.1:448936-450202 GCF_000412655.1 Myotis brandtii | reverse complement strand
GGCCACCTGTGCCCTGAGCACGGGGACGGCATGTCCCTCCTCGGACCCAGGAGGCCCGTCTTCCCCGGGGCCCTCGGTGCTCCCGGCGCCGCCTTGACCCTGCCTGGTTGGGGGCGGGAAGGGCCACCGGGGCCGCTCCAGGGACGGTGTCCAGAACTCTGTGTCTCTCTGTGAGGCCTCCTGGGCCAGGTGGGTGGCACCTGGGACAGGGGTGGGGACCCCTGGGTGGCTCCTTCCCTCTCCTGCGCTGTCTAAGGAGCTGTGCGTGTACCGGACAGTCAGGCTGCTCCACTGAGCCCGGGGCCATGGGGTGCGCGGTCCCCACTCTGGCCTGGGACCTTTCTCCAGAAGCGGCCCTGGGCCCGGCCCCGCATGTCCTGCGTCTGGCCTGCGGTTCTTGCCTTCCCTCCATCGCCTGATGCGCAGGGCAGGGCCAGTGGTCTCAGAGGGAATCTCCAGGGGGTGGTGCACAGACAGGGACCGGACTTCATGTGAGAGCCAGGAACACCTGCGGCCTCCAAAGACCAACTTATTGTCAGCTCAATATCAGCTCAAGTGGTCTCAGAGGGAATCTCCAGGGGGTGGTGCACAGGCTTCATGTGAGAGCCAGGAACACCTGTGGCCTCCAACGACCAACTTATTGTCAGCTCAATGCCAGCTGAATATCAGCTCAATGCCAGCTCAATGTCAGCTCAATATCAGCTCAATGCCAGCTCAATATCAGCTCCATTTCAGCTCCATGTCAGCTCCATGTCAGCTTAATATCAGCTCAATGTCAGCTCAATGCCAGCTCAATGTCAGCTCAATGCCAGATCAATATCAGCTCAATGCCATCTCAATGCCAGCTCAATATCAGCTCAATGCCAGCTCAATGTCAGCTCAATGCCAGCTCAATGTCAGTTCAATGTCAGCTCAATGTCCGTTCAATGTCAGCTCAATGCCAGCTCAATGTCAGCTCAATGTCAGAGGAGTGGGACACGAGCTCCATTTCAGCTCCATGTCAGCTCCATGTCAGCTCAATGTCAGCTTAATATCAGCTCAATGTCAGCTCAATATCAGCTCTATGTCAGCTCCATGTCAGCTCCATGTCAGCTAATGTCAGCTCAATGTCAGAGGAGTGAGACATGTACCCACCCCTGGGGGTGCCACACTGGAGGGGACCCTCATCTCCCCCTGTCCCTGCAGCCCTGGGCCTGTCAGGGCTCCCTCTGTGCTCCGAGGGCCAGCTGACCTGCTGTCCTGACTGGCTCCTGGGGAAGGGGCGGG
>NW_005366599.1:447938-448801 GCF_000412655.1 Myotis brandtii | reverse complement strand
GTCGCCACCCCCGCCGCCCAGGCCCTTGGCCTTGAGCTCCTCGCCCAGGCCTGCGTAGAGGGCGGCACCCACTGAGCCGCACGCGTACTTCTTGTGTCGCCGCAGGTCCAGCTTGGACTGGAAGAGCTCGTCACACACGTCACAGCGGAATGTGGGCTCCTCTGCAAGAGACAGGGGTCAGGAGGTGAGGGGGGCCCGTGACCTGGGAGTAGCTGAGGGGCTGGGGGCCCACCCGCACTCGCTGCTCCTGCTCCTGCTCCCTTCCTGCCCTCATCGTCGGCCCCAGGGGTGGTGGCGGGGACGTGGAGACCACGGGCCGGTGTCCACAGCGTAGGAAACGCCGGAGGCCGGGGCCCCGCGTGCCTGGGAGCGGAGAGGAAGCGGCCAAGTGCTTTGTTTATGCGTCAGGAGGAGAAGATGACAGCGCTCTAATGCGTGTCATAAATTACTGTCGTCAAGGTCAAACGAATTAAAGGGGGGCAGTTATTATGAAGTTTACGAGGCAGCATCCTGCCCGGCCTGCCAAGCCGAACAGCCGGCCCAGAGCTGTCAGTTTCCTGGGGGGTGACCTCCGGCCCATCCCAGCCTCCCCCTCCGCCAGCGGCTGCTTGCCGGCAGCTCCTCCCGGAGCGGTGTCCTCTCTCCGCCAGGAGGACCCTGTGTCCCACCCAGGCCTGGAGCGAACACCAGCACTAGGGCCCTTGCACAAAAGTGTGCTGGTGAGCGATGTGTGACTGCACGTGTGCTCCTTGTGCAGGGCGTGCAGCTGTGCAGGTGTGTGCATGCTGTGTGCAGGGCGTGCAGCTGTGCAGGTATGTGCATGCTGTGTGCAGGGCGTGCAACTGTGTGGGTGTGTGCATGCC
>NW_005366599.1:447467-447847 GCF_000412655.1 Myotis brandtii | reverse complement strand
GCTGTGTGGGTGTGTGCATGCTGTGTGCAGGGTGTGTGGCTGTGTGGGTGTGTGCATGCTGTGTGCAGGGTGTGTGGCTGTGTGGGTGTGTGCATGCTGTGTGCAGGGTGTGCAGCTGTGTGGGTGTGTGCATGCTGTGTGCAGGGCGTGCAGCTGTGTGGGTGTGTGCATGCTGTGTGCAGGGCGTTCAGCTGTGTGGGTGTGTGCATGTGTGTGCAGGGTGTGCAGCTGTGCAGGTGTGTGCAGGGCGTGCAGGGTGTAGGTGTGTGCATGCTGTGTGCAGGACATGCAGCTGTGTGGATGTGGGTGTGTGCATACTGTGTGCAGCGCATGTAGCTGTGTGGATGTGGGTGTGTGCATGCTGTGTGGGGCGTGCAGAG
>NW_005366599.1:446560-447339 GCF_000412655.1 Myotis brandtii | reverse complement strand
TGTGTGCAGGGTGTGTAGCTGTGTGGGTGTGTGCATGCTGTGTGCAGGGTGTGTGGTTGTGTGGGTGTGTGTAGGGCGTGTGGCTGTGTGAGAATATGTGTGCATGAGTGAATGTTCATGCATGTCAGCATCCAGGTATGTGCATATTTGTGTGAATGTGTCAACATTTTTGTGTGTCTACACTCATGCTTGTTGTGTGCACCTGTATTCATGTGCAAGTTTGACCAGTGTGAGTGTGCACCTGTGCTTTTGTATGTAGTTACCTGTGTGGAGATTTATGTGTCTGCATATTTTCACACTCCATGACGGGCATGTAAGTATGCCTGGACACGTGTGCATTTGTACATGTTTCTGCACACCCATGTGTGTATTATGTTGTGTGTGCATGCTAAGTGCACACATTTGCGTGCACACATGTTGTGCGTGGTGAGCATGCATGTATAAATGTAAATTCATGCATGTTTGTGTGAATATGCAATTGTGTGCCTGTGTAAATGTGTGTAGCTGTGTATAAATATATGCATGCATGCATGTGCCTACATGTGCATGTGTGTGTTTGTGTGTGCACATGCACATGGACCCCTGGGCCTGGCACAGAGCAGAGGCTTGATAACCTGGGCTGAGTGCGGCCCCAAGGCCTGGCCTTCAGGGTGCAGGAGGCAGGCAGCAGGGAGATGGGGTTCCGCTGCCTCCTGGTGTCGGGGGCCACCAGAACCACTCCGAGGTGAGGAGGGTGAGCGGCCTGCAGCCTGGGCGCGTGGGTGGCCACCTGTCGCCTC
>NW_005366599.1:443954-446248 GCF_000412655.1 Myotis brandtii | reverse complement strand
GCCAGCACCGCGGCCAGCAGGATCGTGATGCTCCCGCCAATGGCCGGGCAGCGCGCTGGGCAGAGGCAAAGGGCTGTGGGGCCGTGGCCGATGGAGAGCGAAGCCTCGGAGAAGATCTATAGCAGAGCCCACCCAGCCCGGCCCGGCCGGCGGGGCCCAGTGGTTGAGCGTCGACCTATGAACCAGGAGGTCAGGGTTCGATTCCCGGTCAGGGCCCATGCCTGGGTTGTGGGCTCGATCCCCAGTGTGGGATGTGCAGGAGGCAGCCGATCGATGATTCTCTCTCATCATTGATGTTTCCATCTCTCTCTCCCTCTCCCTTCCTCTCTGAAATCAATAAAAAAATATATTTTTAAAAATACATTTCAAACAGAATTCTGCGCGCCAGCTCCTTCCAGGAAAACGTTCCGCTGGGAGAACAGCCTGAGTGACGTTTCCACACCGAGGGGCGGGGCCTCCACGCGGCAGCACGCGACCACGGACATCCCGGCACCCGCGCATCGGAGCCTCAGATAATCCGCTCACGCCCTCCCGGGGATATACCTGTGCCTGCTTTCCAAGGGGTAAACTGAGGCTGAGAGAGACTGGCTGAGGGACCCAGCAAAGCGACAGAGCCGTGCTTCCTGCCCTGGACGCAGGCGGCAGTGTCCCCGCGTCCCACGGGCCCATACGACATGCGAGGCGTGTGGCTGCGAGGCTGCGGGGCGCCGGCACCCCCAGCCCCTCCCTGGCCTCGAGGCTGTGAATTCCTGTCCATCTGAGCGTCCAGGCACCACTCAGAGCAGAGCCGGATGCTCAGGCCCCACAAAACGGCCCTGTGGGCTCACTCGGGCTTCCTGGGCCGGGCTGAGGCCAGAGGCCCTCCCCGAGCGTCACGGTCAAGTTAGAAATGCGGGCCTGGCTTGCGCTCTCTGCACCCAGCGAGGAACAATCAGGGAGCTTGCAATTTGAAACAAAGCAGCGACGCCGGCCCCTCCTATCCCCAGCTCCGACCAACTGCTTTTCCCACTTTTGATCTGGGATTTGGATTGAACATGAAAACTCAAGCCCGATTCCCAGTCTGCGGCGTTTGAGGGAGTCTGGAGGTGACGGGCCCATGTGGCCATGACAGTCACCCTCCTTCGCCGGCTCCCATTCAGCCATGGATCGGCCCGCCCGGCGGGAGGACAGAGCTGGGAACCCTCGCCCACCTGCGGTGTGGACAGGGGTCCCACCATCGCCCGCGCAGGTAAGGCCGGCGCTGAGCGCACACCTGGCTGTGCTGGGGGCAGAGGGGTGCACACAGCCCACGGGGTTCACTTTCCCAGCACCAGAGATTCTATTGTGTTGAAAGACTGAACCAATAGCTACATTGTAGCTCCGTTGTGTTACATTGTATCCGATCGTGCTGTAGGGCATTGCTTCGTTGCATTGTATTAAGTCGTGTTGTATTACATTGTATTGTATCGTGTCGTCTTGCATCGTGTCAGTCTCATGCTTACACACAACACCCGGCATCCTCTCCTCCGTGTGTGGAGAGGGGAAAGGGTTAATAATGCCGAGCCTTTCTCGAAAAAAAGGCATATTGAGTGGAAATGGTTTCGTTCTTTTCTTCCAAGAGTGAGAAGTTCTCCTGAAAGAGAATCCT
This sequence comes from Myotis brandtii, assembly GCF_000412655.1. Lineage (NCBI taxonomy): Eukaryota > Metazoa > Chordata > Mammalia > Chiroptera > Vespertilionidae > Myotis > Myotis brandtii. The sequence goes on along the minus strand of NW_005366599.1, from coordinate 444,621 downwards.
TTCCCCTCCCCATTCAAAGGGTAAAAATGAAAGGTTGCGGGGACCCAGGCCCTGCAAGGCCCCCTCTGCCCTGACCCCCGGGGGTGAAGGTCGGACTCGCATTTCTACGGAGCCGCAGCCTGGACAGAGGGGTCCAGCCCCAGACGGGCGGGCCGGCGCTCAGGGCCCCCAGGGCAGCGGGCCGCGAGGGCCTGTTTCTCCCATGTGACCTGAACAGTGTCCGGCAGAGCCCCTGCCCCCAACAGGAGCGCACACCATTGCGACTCAGAACTGCAGTCTGCCCCGGCAGGTGTGGCTCAGTGGTTGGAGCATCGGCCCGTGCACCGAAGGCCACGGGTTCGATTCCCAATCAGGGCACACACCCAGGGTGCGGGTTCACTCACCGTCGGGACATGTGCTGGAGGCAACTGATTGATGTTTCTCGTCCACGTAGATGTTTTGCTCTCTCTCTCTCTGTCTCTCTCTCCGCCCCCCGCTTCCTCTCTCTCTGAAACCAATTTTTAAAAGGACCGCAGTCTCCTCTCCTAAGCTGGGTGGGGCCGTGGGGGCCGTGGGGGCCGGGACCAGGGAAAGGCTCCTTCTTTCACCCAAACCCAGGCGTGCGGCCTGCGCCCGCGCGTCTGTCTGCAGCTCCATCGGCCATGGGGGAGCAGGGACGCAGCAGGAA
>NW_005366599.1:441803-443818 GCF_000412655.1 Myotis brandtii | reverse complement strand
GGCTACCCTCCCGCCTGAGGCTCGGCTCAGGGCCCCGAGTCCCTGCCCCGCTCAGGCCGCATCGAGGGGCCCGGATGGAAGATGTTTTATGGTAATTCTCTTCGTGAGGAACGTTTTTGCATTTTCTTTTTTGTGAAATTCAGAGTCTAATGGGGGGGGGGCTGTTGGAGGCGAAGGAGGGACCCTGAGAGCAGAGAGTCTGAAAGTCACCTACTCGATGGGGCGAGCGTGGGACCAGGTAGCGACACGTTGGATAAATGAGGGAAATGCAGACCCAGGTGAGTTACAATAGATCGGGGCCGCGGGGGAGGAGGAGGCGGCAGGTTTAACAGCTCGGGAAGAAGGACATTTCGTCGCACACGAGAACCCGCCTGGGCACACGCCGGGCGGCGCGGGTTTGCCTCTGGGGCCCCGCATCGGCCTAAGCCTCTCGGTCTCTCCAACAATTGTTTTAAGGAAAACGAGACCCTCCCCCGGCCGCCCAGGTCTCGGCCGTTTATTTTTCTTTTCTCGGCGGTTTCTTTTCTCCTAATGAAAACCACCCGCCGGAGGAGCGGACAGATGGGATCGCTCCCCGCCAGCCAGGCCGCCCCGTGCTGTGCTGTTGGAGAGACTTGCTGTTAGAGGCTTAATCATGAAGCTGAGGTGTGTTGGGGGGGGAGGGGGAAGGAGAGAAATAAAGTCGGGAAGGAGCCCCTCCTCTCGCATGAAGGGCAGTAGCTCCCAGCGCGGCTGAGAGGGGAGACTGCTTTCTGTTCACTCGCGGGGTCTCAGGCAGAGAAAAGCCTCCGGCCCGGCCGGCGGGGCTCAGTGGCTGAGCGTCCACCTAGGAACCAGGAGGTCACGGTTGGATTCCCGGTCAGGGCACAGGCCTGGGTTGTGGGCTCGATCCCCGGTGTGGGGCGTGCAGGAGGCAGCCGATCCATGGTTCTCTCTCATCACTGATGCTTCTATCTCTCTCCCTCCCCCTTCCTCTCTGGAATCAATAAAATAAAATCTATTAAATAAATAAAAAAGAAACAAAGAAAAGCCCGCATCTGCTCAGAGGCGGCGCTCGGGGTCAGGGGGCAGCCCCCCGGGGCCGGGCACCTCTCTCCAGCGACTTGTCCTCCGTGGCACAGGGCTCGGCATCCTGGGAGCCCGGGCACCCCGCTGCCTCACGCGGCTGCAGGGGAGCGACTGTCTCGGGAACCGGAGCCCGTGTGCGGGGAACTTTTCCAGCTTCCCCCGAGGCGCACGCGGTGGATGCGCGAGGGAGGGACGCGTGCCCACTGGACAGAACTGGGTGATGGTCAGGAGGCAGGGACGTCAGGCGTGGACAGAGGTAGCCGGGCCCGACCCCAGGACCCGCCGAGCCCTGCGCCTCCCTCTCCCCGAGCGCACTGGCCAGGCCTCCCCCTCGGACACGGTCTCCTTTAGCGACAGCTGGCACTGGTGTCAAAGCCACGCCTGTCACTGCTGCCCTCGGGAGACGGAAACTGCCCCGCAGGCACCGCGCTCTGCGGGCGTGAGTCTAAGCCACAGACGGTGCGTGCGTGTGTGCGTGCGTACGTGTGTGCATGTGTGCGCGCGTGTGTGTGCGTGCATGTGTGCGTGTGTGTGTGCGTGTGTGTGCGTGTGTGTGTGCGTGTGTGTGCGTGCGTGTGTGCATGTGTGCATGTGTGCGCGTGTGCGTGTGCGTGTGTGCGTGTGCGTGTGCGTGTGTGCGTGTGCGTGTGCGTGTGTGCATGTGTGTGTGCGCGTGTATGTGTGTTTGAAAGCACCGAGGAGCGCAAGCGGTGCTGCTGCTGCTGGCAACACAGTTGAAAACCTCCCCGGACTCAGCCTGCGAGGTGCCACGCGACACCCCAGCGCCCCACATCCGCCAAGGCCTACCTGGAACTCGGGGCGGGGCTCCCAGCACCCCAGGGAGGAGAAGCCCAGGGCGGAGGCTGGGGAGCTGTAACGGAAGCTGGTCCTGCCGGCCGGGGACGGAGTGGGGGTGGGGTCCTGCCGGCCGGGGACGGAGTGGGGGT
>NW_005366599.1:441269-441728 GCF_000412655.1 Myotis brandtii | reverse complement strand
CGCTGGCTGGGAGCCATGGGGCCTGCAGGATGTGCTCAGGGGAGCCGCGGCCCCCTTCGCGTCCGTGGGATCCAGTGTTTGGATGTCGATGGGGGGTGGGGTGGGTGCAAAATTAAATCCGTGAGGGTCTGTCCCCGAGTCTGGAGCAGGAGCATCTGGCAGGAGGGCCAGGATGGGGGCTCCCGCCCGGGGGGGCCTGGGTACTCCCCTTTGCAACGTGTGTGAGTCAGGGAGACGCCCTTTGGCTCACGCAGGCCTCGGGTCAGGATGATGTGGGTGTCTGTGAAGGTGCCGTGAGCTCAGACAGGGACCGGGAGGGGGGCCTGGGTACTCCCCTTTGCAACGTGTGTGAGTCAGGGAGACGCCCTTTGGCTCACGCAGGCCTCGGGTCAGGATGATGTGGGTGTCTGTGAAGGTGCCGTGAGCTCAGACAGGGACCGGGGAGGGGGCTGGGAGTCT
>NW_005366599.1:439693-440470 GCF_000412655.1 Myotis brandtii | reverse complement strand
GGGGTGTCTGGGCCTCGGCCTGGAGAACCGTAACCAAGGGGCTCCAGGAGCCTCGGTCCGGCCTCGGACAGACTGGGAGGCAGAGAAGGACCCAGGGCAGCATCTGCCTGGAGACCAGGCTGGAGGCTACTTCCTGGGGTCCCCCCAAGGCCGGCCCAGGGCCTGGGGACAGGTATCCAGCCGGCTTCCCAGCGCCGCTGACCACAGTTCAGGTGTCCCAGAGGCTGAGCTGGCCCCTGGCTGTCCCCTCTCCACCCCCCGCCCTGGCGACATCAGAAGGCTGAGCTTCCGGGAGCTGGGGGACCCTTGGAGACTCTCCCTCACAAAGGGCCAGTGCCAACCCCACAACCACAGCAAGGAACCTGCAGGAGGAGGCGCCCTTAGCCGCACTGCGTCCCCCGTCCCCCTGGGTGCTGTCCCCGGGACAGCGGGCTGCACCCCGCGAAGGAACCTGCCGGACACGGTCCCCTGAGGATGAGCCCCTCCCTGGGCGCACGGGTCGCTGCACTTGGAATCATGCTCACGTGCGTCCGTAGAATAACGTCAAGATTTTAAAACGAAGACTAACACCGACCACGTGAGCTTATGTACTTAAACCACCGTGATTAACATCCTGGTTTTGTGTCATTTTATCCAAAAAGTTACATCGTGGCTGAGCCGGTTTTTTAAATCATCAGCTTCGAGCCGTTGTGTTTCCCGCCCGGGCGCTGCGTCGGGTTAACACGCAGGGCCGGTCCTCTTCCACCCCTGGCGGCGGCGTCGGCATCAGAGCGCACG
>NW_005366599.1:437877-438617 GCF_000412655.1 Myotis brandtii | reverse complement strand
GCCTGGACTTTGAGCTGCAGACGGAATTAATCGCTATTAGTGCTAATCGCAGCGCCTGGGTGGGCGGGGCAGGTAGGGGTGTGGGGGCACCTTCACCTCCACCTGGAGGAGGGGGCGGGGAGGTGAAGAGGGTCTGAAAACGTTTCCAAACGTGGGGTCCCGCCTCCCCGGGGCATGGCGGGTGCGCAGAAGCCCGCACAGAAGCCAGGGGTTTTCCCCTTGCGCCCCCAGCGGCACCCAAGCCTTATCAGCCAGAGGCGGGCAAAGACCTGGTTCCCGGTTCCCGGGGTCGGCCACTTCCTGGGACAAAGGCCCGAAGGCCGGCTCCGTGGCTCCCAGGTCGGCAAAGGCACCTCCGGTGTCGGGTCCCTGTTCTGAGCCGGCCCTGCCCCCGGGGCCCATAGCAGCCCCTTGAAAATCCGAGGTCGGCTTATCGCCGTCTACCCCTCGGCCCCTCACACCCAGGGCGGGGCCGTCCACCCGGCCCAGGCTGAGCCAGGAGTCTCCACGGGAGGAGAGAGGAGGCCCTTTTCCGGCAGTGGAGCCGCAGGAAGGAAACGCGTGTTTGTTTCAGGGACAGCGTGCAAGGACCTGTCCCAGATTGCGGGCTGTGCCGGCTGTGCCCGCAGCTGGTTCACTGGCGCCCATCAATGTCCGCCTAAACGGCTGGCTTTCCACACGGGCTTGCCAAGCGGGCTGCTCGGAAGTGAGTTCTCGCTTCAGGGGCCCAGGCTCTTCCA
>NW_005366599.1:436545-437635 GCF_000412655.1 Myotis brandtii | reverse complement strand
GCAGCCGGCGCCGTCCCTGCCGGGAACACACGGTTTTCTCAGAAACAGGAAAGTGAGCAGGTGACCGGCTGACCCTGCCCCCTCCTTTCAACCAGTTTGGAAACTGTAGGAGGCGTTTGGATACTGAGCTGCAGTTGCTTTCGCTGCTTCTCTTTAAGCAGCCACGGCTCTCCCTCCCGGATTCTGAAGTCCAAAGGCCTCTGAGAGGTGCCGAGGGCCGTCGGAGCCCCCCCACCCCCACCCTAGGGAACTGCTGGGAGCCACTCACCCAGTGGCCAGCCGCCTCCTGGGACAATGGGGTCTGAGGTGATGCCTGGGCATCTTTTTTTTTTGTCTCTCGGGGACGCTGAGGGGGCAGTGGGTGCCCACGCTGCCTCGTGGCCCCCACGACTCTGGGAGTGTCACTGCGTGTCTTCACTATTCACTGTCCCCAAGGTAGGCCATCTCGCGCTGGGACGCTGTGGACATGGGAGCCCTGCAGGGCTGAGGGGCTGAGCATGTGAGCTTAGACAACAGCGTAGGCAGCTCCACGGCCCGCAGGGGCAGCGTGGGAGCGCGCTCTGCCCGTGTAGGGCCCCTGGCCTGGCCTGGCCTGCTCGCCGCTTTCAGGGCCCAGCGAGGGGACAGCAGTTCTGGGTTCGGCCCATCCACAGGCTCAGGGGCGTGCAGACACCTCCCTCTGCCTGGGGAGGAGGCTGCTGCCTGGGATTCGCCGGACCTCTCTCCTGTGCGTGGCGAAGGCCATGTGCGCCTCCGTCTTTACATTGTGCCGCATGCATTCGCCGCCTGCCCCGCCAGGAAACTGAGCTGCCCGCGCCTCAGGCAGTGTGGGCCTGCGGTTAATTCTCCCTCTGGATTCTGGGTCCCAGGGAAGCCGCTCATGGTCCTTAAGTGCCAGTGGAGACCGCGGTGGGGACCGCCCTGCGGCTGGCGGGGTTTCTCGCCGCCGTTTGGTCGGACAGAGGGTCGCTTTGCTCTGAAGGCGCAGCGAGCGGACAGCTCTCCGACTGGAACGAACGGGCCGCGCGTCTTCAGTCTTTTGTGAACTGATCAGGAAACGCGGAAATGAACCCCTGCCCTCTCGCTTCCA
>NW_005366599.1:433870-434989 GCF_000412655.1 Myotis brandtii | reverse complement strand
GCCGCTGCTTCCCAAACGGGAAACCCGGAAGCTCCGTCTTCCCTTCTCTCTGTCGCAGAAGCGCAGCCTGGCCGCCGCCCCGGGCGTGTGGGCCACAGCCAAGGACACGCTCCCCAAAGGCGAGAAGCCCGCTACCCCCTGTGCGCTTGGATCTAACGCCTCCGCTCCAACGCCCCGCCATCTCCAATGAAAGGGTTTCTCGCCCGGCCCGCAGCCGGTGCAGCTACAGGGCCAGGCGTGCTGCGCGGGGGACAGCACTTTTGAGCAGAGACGCGCGGGGATGAGCGTGGGGCCGAATGAAGGCCGGGGGGTACGGGGGAGCCCTCAGTCCCCGGGTCTGACGAAGGCGGGCAAGGCAGTCAACCCCCTTTAGACCCTTCAGACGCGACGTGTTCCTCTCTGAAATCAATAAAAAAATTTTTCAAAAAGAAAGTTTTTTTTCAAGTTCTGTTCTCTCTTTTATGATTATTCTTTGCTTTATATGTGCACTTTTTTTTTTGCCATCAGAATAAGTTCTTTTCTAAATGTCAGGTTCTAACTAAAAGCCGTGCACGTCCTGGGAGCAGAGGCGGACTCGAGCCTCAGGGTGTCCTCAGGGCCTGCTGGGTGCAGCTGAGCCCCACCAGGGGGCCCTGAGGGGTGAGGGAGTCGCCCCCAGCCCGGAGAGGGGGGGACCACCCTGGTGGCGGCTCTGCCTTTATTAATCCCAAACCCTTTCTCTAACACGGGGAGCCCGGAGCCCGACGGAACGGCTTGCACAGGCCATGCGGGAAGGCGCCCTGTGTTATGTGGTCTCTGCTAACATTTTTGAAAGCGATGGAATCCCTTTTGCAAGTGAGGTCTCCTGTGTGACCCCAAGATGCCGTTGGCAAAAGCAAACGGCTCGGAGGGAGGGGCTGGGCCTCCGGCTCCCGGGAGCCCCGTGTTCGGGGTAGACGGCGGGAACGTGGCCCAGGGGCCCGGCTCCGGCGCGGAGAGCCAAGAGGCCGGCCACTTGCAAACTTGTGATTAAAGCCATCGAAGCCGCTCGCAGCATGGGGCCCCGCTGCCTTCCTGTCCACAGAAACTCCACCCGGCACCTTCCATCCTGGTCCGCCCGTGGGTCGGGATGCCCACCGC
>NW_005366599.1:432474-433467 GCF_000412655.1 Myotis brandtii | reverse complement strand
GGAGCGAGGCCCGCAGCATCCTGTCTGCTCGCTGCTCCGCTTCACGCACCGGCCTCTTTAGCCCCCAGGCCTGGCAGCCTCGGGAGGCACTGACCGAGGGCCCCCGGGTGGAGCCCATGAGGTGGTGCCATGCTCCCTGAAACTCTGCGTCGACCGTATCAAACCCCCACACAGGACGGGGCCTGGCAGAGGTCCCTGGACCCTTTACCTTGGCCCCCAGGCCTCTCACCTCATTGCCAAGGCCCCGGCAGGGTCAGAGGTCAGGGGACCCTTCACCTGACACCCCAGGCCTCTCGCCTCATTGCCAAGGCCCTCGCAGGGTCAGAGGTCAGGGGACCCTTCACCAGACACGCCAGGCCTCTTGCCTCGTTGCCAAGGCCCCCGCAGGGTCAAAGGTCAGGGGACCCTTCACCTGACACCCCAGGCCTCTCGCCTCATTGCCAAGGCCCTGTCAGGGTCAGAGGTCAGAGGACCCTTCCCTCGGCAACCCAGGCCTCCCGCCTTGGTGCCAAGGCCCCTGCAGGGTCAGAGGTCAGAGGACCCTTCACCTGACACCCCAGACCTCTCGCCTCATTGCCAAGGCCCCCGCAGGGTCAAAGGTCAGAGGACCCTTCCCCTCAGCAACCCAGGCCTCCCGCCTTGGTGCCAAGGCCCCTGCAGGGTCAGAGGTCAGAGGACCCTTCACCTGACACCCCAGACCTCTCGCCTTATTGCCAAGGCCCCCGCAGGGTCAGAGGTCAGGGGTCCCTGGGCATGAGCCGCACCTACCTGCTCGTTGATCTGACACATGGTGAGGTTCTGGTCGTCGCAGGAGCAGGCCACGCGGATGTACTTGAGCCAGCTGCCCGCCCCCGCCTGCCCGGCGTCCACGCAGAACTTCTCGCCGCCCAGGTCTTCGGAGACCTGCCCGGGAAGGAAGAAACGGAGCGGGTCAGGGGCGTCCTCCATGAGACACGCGGCCGGGCCCGGAGCGGCAGGCGCTCAGCACCTGGG
>NW_005366599.1:430298-432135 GCF_000412655.1 Myotis brandtii | reverse complement strand
GCGTGGAAGCTGCCACCCGCCCTGTGACGCCCCCAGCAGAGCGCCCACGTGTGAAACCCGAGGCCGCTCTCGGAGGTAAAGGTGTTGGGTGTGTGGCCGCATGCGAGCCGGCTGTGCACACGCTCACACCCGCGTGCACCTCACCCTGCAAGTCAGAAAGACTAAATGTTCTTCTGAAACGTGGAAAGTTTCATCTGACACCGTGGCCGCCCCCCGCGCAGCCTCTCACGTGGCAGCCCAGCCGGGTGCAGGGATTGGGGGAGCCGAGGCCACCTTCACCCTGAGGTCCTGATGGGCAGGGGTGTCCGGCTGGGCAGGTGATGGGAGCAGAAGGGCCCAGGGAAGCCAGGGCGGGGGCAGAAGGGGGTGACCGGCCCAGTGCAGACAGAGGCGGCTCTGGGTCCCGTGGCCTCTATGCCCCGGCGGGTCTGCTGAGCACGTTACAAAGGGAGAGCAGCTGGGAGGGAGGGGCTGCCCGAGGCCGGGAGAGGACAGCCCTGGCCAGAGCATCGGTGCCTCGTAAACGTTCCTGTGGCCCCCAAGTGTCCCAGACACTTCCTGTCTGGCCAAGGGCCCCACCAAGGGATGGGGGGCAGCTGCTTTGCTGTGGGGGACACAGAACCTGCCTCTAGTCTGTCTGTGCGTCCGCACCTACGGCCCCTTGGGGAGCCCGTGGCGGCCCCTCCTCTGAATGACAAGTGTCCGAGCGACACGCAGGGGCCCAGCGCTGCTGACACCTCCGTGGGCTGAGCTGGGAAGGGGTGTGAGCCGGGGCCTCCGCTCGGAGAACTCTCCATTTTGGGGGGACTTTAACCAAATGGGCCTAATTCTGAAAGAGAGGAGAGAAACCAGAGGGTCTGGGCAGGGTGGAGACACGAGATGGTAGGTGGGAACAGGTGGGCCCAGGGCGGGCAGGCACAGGTGGGCACTGGAATGGCGGGCACAGGTGGGCACAGGGAGGGTGGGCAGTGTGGCAGCGGGGCTCCTGTCTCCGTCCCAGCTTCCAGTCCTCACCATGGCAGCCCAGTCCCTGAAAGACCAGGGGAAAGGGGGCGTGGCCAGGTGAGGCGGCTGGCGGGGGGAGCACAGGCCCGTGGGAAGGGCCCCTCCTCCCACCTCCCACCCCGACTGCAGGAAGCCCGTCGAAAAGACCCCACACGCAGCCTGCGGTGGTGGCACCTCCCGGAGCGAGGCCGCCCCTCCCCCGCCTTCCTCTGTTTCAGGAAGAAGAGGGGCTGGCGGGGGGCGGGGGGCTGGGGTTCCCTGTGGCCCCCACCCCGCAGGGTGTGCACGCGGGCTGGCAGGGACGGCGTCTCTGTCTCCCTCTGTGCGTGTCCCCTTCTCTCTCTTTGTGTCTCTGTCACCCGCCCCCCAGCGCCATCGGTGGCTCAGAGACGGGCCTGCCAGCTCTGGGGTCCAGCTGGCTCAGGTGGCCCCTCACCTTGACCCCCAGGACCTGGTGCCCATTGCCCGGAGTCAGCACTGGAGGGAGAGCCATGTAACCAACCAACGAACGAACTACTGTTCTACGTGCTTAAAGCTCCTCTCCATCCAGATTGCAGGTGTGAGTGCACGTGTGTGCATGTGTATACGTGTGTGCACGTGTGAGTGCACGTGTGTGCACGTGTATATGTGTGTGCACGTGTGAGTGCACGTGTGTGCACGTGTGTGCATGTGTATACGTGTGTGTGGCTGTGAGGGGGCATCGGGTGGCTGTGGGGCACCCACTGTGCTTTGGGAAAAGACCAATCCGCTGCCTGAGGGATGGGCCCCAGGCGGCCCGCGGCCCCGCCGCCTCCACCAACCACCTTCCCCGCCCTCCGTCTCCCTCTGCACA
>NW_005366599.1:429183-430133 GCF_000412655.1 Myotis brandtii | reverse complement strand
CAGCCCCTGGGCAGGTGCCCTGGGCCCGGACGCTGCACTGGGCCCTGCAGACTCGCTCCCCAGGCGCCTCCATCTGCTGCGGTGACAGGGCCCCGAGTGGGACCAGGGCTCCTCTGCTGTCCTCCTTCCCTCTGTCACCCCGAGAGCCCACCTGACCCTCTAGGACGGTCCTCAGAGGCTTGTTCTGGGGGGAGGGGAGGTACAGCCCCAGAGGCCGAGGGCAGGGACGGCTGGAAGGTTCTGGGCTCACCCACCCACCTGACCCCACGCCTACACGGACGCCTTCCTATCGTGCATGAGCCAGTCACACCCGCGGGCACAGGGACCCCGCCGCCTGTACCCGACAGCCAGGTCTACCGTTGACCCTGATGCAACCTGGACGCACAGGCCCCGCCTTCCAGAAACTTCTGCCCTCCGCCCTTGCAGAACCAGCCCCTCTTTTCCACGCGACGCCCCGCAGGCCTTAGTCCCTGACCCAGGCGCTCCTGGCCCTCGCGGTGCTGGGCACACGTCCTGGCTCGCGCACGGGTGTCTGAACAGGACATGGCTGGCCGCTCGCCCCTCGGGACACTGTGCAGGGCCTTCAGTCTGTCCCTGCCCCTCTCGGGGTGCAGGGCCTGGGCTCGGGGGCCACAGTCTCCTGGCGCCTCCCCGACCTGGAGCCCAGTGTGCCCCCCTCTCTGGCCAGCAGCCACCCTCTCCTGGTCACTCTGGGGCATGTCCCTCCCCCTCAGTCCAGAAACCCTGTCCCCGCCCTGACCCGGCGCCTGGGCACTGGGTGGCACTCACTTCCTGGTGGCCCCAAAAGGCCAGAGGAGGCCCCTCCTTCCAGGGCGCCTGGCTGGCTTCCGGGGCGACAGAGCAGGACTTGGCTAACCCTTTCCCTCTAAAGAGATGAAACTGCTTCTGAGAGGCGCCAGGCGGAGCCTCCAGTCCCTCCCCGCGTGCAG
>NW_005366599.1:428924-429159 GCF_000412655.1 Myotis brandtii | reverse complement strand
CCAGCCCCAGGAGTCCCAGGGCCCCCAGAGGAAGCTGCCCTGATGCCCGCTGCGCCCACTCAGCCTCGCAGACCCCCTGTCCTCGTCCCTGCCAGCTCCCCAGCTGGTGCACCTCCCCCCCCATCAGAAACGCTGCCTGGGAAGCAAGGGCTGGAGAACCTTCCCGTGGTTTGCACATCGTTCGAGGTTTCCTGCGCTTCTAATGCGTGGGCTCTGCCGGGTGGCTCTCTCCTGC
>NW_005366599.1:428452-428825 GCF_000412655.1 Myotis brandtii | reverse complement strand
GGCTCCCCTGGCCCAGCGCCCACCCCCCAGCCGGTGGGCACCGGGGAGGGCCTCCTCCTGCCCCTGCCCCTGCCCCTGCCCCTGCCCCTTCTTTAAGGACCAGTAGGCTGTTTCCAGCCCCAGCCCAGCCCTAGAGCCCCGTGTGTGTGGTGGGCGCGCATGTGCACACCCCGCAGCGATTCATGGCGTCTGTGAGCTCCATTCTGACAGGAGGGGGCGGGAGGGCGCTCCGGAAGCCCCTCCATCGTGCGGGCAGGCCCAGGACCAGCTCAGAGATCCCATCCCCTCCGACTCTCAGTAGCTCATTACGGCTCAGCTCAGCTCGGGGATGAGACGACCCGGCGCTGCCCCCAAAGGCGGCTGGTGGGAGGGG
>NW_005366599.1:427179-428383 GCF_000412655.1 Myotis brandtii | reverse complement strand
CACGGGGGCGGCTTCTGGGAAAGGGAGGGCAGCCAGGTGGAGGCAGCCCTCCCCCAGCTCATGAGGAGAGAGGGGTGGAGAGCCGTGCTTCCTGGGGCACGCGCCCCCTGGAACCGGGAGGGGCTGGGTGGGGCTCCTCGTCCCCAGGGACCAGCTCCAGGCCAGGGGTGCATGCCCCGGGCATAAGGACCAGGGTCCCTTGGTTTCAGGGACCCCAGAGCCCAGCCCGCGTGAGGAGGCTGCAGGCGCCCGGCAGGGAACGCTGATGCCGCAGAAGGCCGAGGCCCCAAGTCCGAGCTGGGGGCCCTGCTCCTGCTAATGACGCCAGACCCTGAAACCGCCTCTGCTGTTCCGGGGCGCGGGCACCTTGCGGACCGCAAACTGTTCAGGTAAAAGGCCACGCGAACCCCTGAGGGAAGGTCTCAGACCTCTGTCCCCCAATACTAAGGCAGCTGGGGCCACGGAGCCTCTGGGGCTCACAGACCAGTTCCCCCAAATACCCTGACACTCGGGGGCTGTGGCGCTGCCGGGGTGCATGGCCTGGGCGTCCCCAGGAGCCCGGATCCCAGGCTCAGCCCAGCACCGCTGCTGCTCGGGCGCCTTCCCTGCCTCCTCCCCACCCACCTGCCCCTTATTCTCCTTCTCCCTCCCTCTCGCCTCCCTGGCCCAGGAGGTGCAGGCGCGGGGCCATCTAGTCGGCAGCGGCAGCGAACTCGGCAGAAACCCAGGGCGAGGCAGCGGCACCGCAGAGCTTGGAGCTGATGGGGTCCCCTGGCGTGGGACTCAAGCCCCCCGATGATGTCATCAGCACACGAGACAGGAAGAGCGGCTACAGAAACCTGGGGCTCGGCGGCTGCCCTCACCTGCTGCAGAACCGGGTCCCCACAATCAATGGTCTGAGTGAGGTGTTGGGGGGCTGGGCTTCCCCCAAGCACAGGTCTCGTCACCATGAAGCCTGCAGTTTGTCTCGGGGGCCACGCGCTGCAGGCGGAGCCGTCGGAAGAGACGGGCACTGTGGTGCAGACCAGCTCTCCCGTGGGCAGGGCAATGAATGAATGAATGAATGAATGAGTGAACATGGACCTGCTCAGACACCGGCCCCGGTGCAGCCAGCAGGGAGCAGGTGACGGCGCAGGAGTGGGAACTTGGGACCCCTGCGGGCGAGGAGCCCCGCACACGGTGAGTGCCGTCACGGGAGCATCAG
>NW_005366599.1:426199-426802 GCF_000412655.1 Myotis brandtii | reverse complement strand
CCTGCGCATCAGGCCGCTGGTCAGAGGCGGCCCTTCCTGGCTCCCCCGGGGGTCCAAGTGCGGCTCCTGGTAGGTCGGGAATGTTCCGTGGGTGGCCCGGGGCCCCAGAGGGACAGACCAGCGGCAGGAGCAGGCAAGGGTTCTCCTGAGCTTCCTCTCTGCCCCCCAGGTGCCCCTCGGAACCTGCCCCTCGGAACCTGCCCCTCGGAACCTGCCCCTCGGAACATGCCCCTCGGAACATGCCCACGCCCCAGAGAGAAGGCAGTCACTGCAGGGCTCCCACGCACCTCTCAGAGGCCCAGGACGGACCTCAGCGCCGCTGGATGACAGGGTCAAAGCCTGGATTTGGGGCTGGACTTGAACTCGACAAGGAACTCACGCGCCCACAGGCCCAGGGCCCCTTCCCCTGCCCCCGGAGAGGCTGGTGCCCAGGCAGCTACTTGCCAGGGTGGGTCCTGCAGTGTCCTGGCCTCAGGGGACCCAGGTAATGCTCTGGCACCCCCGCAACCAGGCATCACTGTGGGGTACCCCCCACCTGTCTGTGGGTGCCCATGTGCACAAGCCCGTCTCTCGGGGGCTCAGCCTGGCCCAGCCTCATGGGGC
>NW_005366599.1:423000-426170 GCF_000412655.1 Myotis brandtii | reverse complement strand
CTGGAGGACAGCCCCTCTGGTCCTGCGCTGTTGGCTGGACCTGGAGGTCGGGGAGGGCAGTTGTGAAAAGCCACCGACGTGCCACCATCTGGGCCAGTTTGGGCAGGTAAAGGCCGGTGCAGGGAAGCCCCCCAAACCCTGGCCTGGCTTGTAAACTGCCCCCCAACTCGCAGCTCCCACTCCTGCTCCCCCGCCCCCGCAGGCCCGGCCCCTGCTCCCGGGACTGATGTGGTTAAGATCAGCCAGGCCCTCGCTCAGCCCCTCGCTGCTGCGAGGGGGGCGGGAGCAGGAGCTCCGAGCGGGGAGGTCACAGGCCACCGCAGGCCCAGCTGTGACGTTGGCGAGTGAGACGCTCCCAGCTGCTTTGGTTGCTGTTGCTCATGAAAAAGATGGAAACAAGCCAAACAACAAAACCGAGGGCTTGCGGCGGCACCTTTGCCCGGGGCCAGGGGAGCCCGGCTCTGCCCACAGGAAGCGACCCCGAGTGGAGGTGAGGCCCCCACAAGGTGTCACCCGGCCACATCGATGGTGACGAACTCAGAGCTGTGAGCGGGCACCTGCCAGCAGGTGCTGAGCAGTCTGCACCGCGGCTGAGCTGCTGCAAACCGGGGGAGGGGCCTCCAACCTGGCAGCCCGGCCGCGGCCTGGGCACCTGTCTCCACTCTCTCTTTGCTGGACAAAGGCCCCCGTGTGGGCACAGAATGCCAGGCCGAAATGCCCCCAAGGACCCAGGCCTCCTCCCCCAGCTCTGCCCCCTGGGCTGGGACCGTGCGCCGTCCAGACGGTGACCGAGAGGAGCTGCTCAGAGACCCAGAGTCCTGTCACCCTCCGACCCCCGCCAGCACCCCCGTCACCATGGACGACAATGCGGACGGCGCCCGGGAGTGACTTCCTCCCACATGCACATCTCAGAGAACAGGGAGCTCGGCGTCCCCTCCCCCTTCCTCTGCAGGCGCCCCCGCCACCGCCCCGCAGACCGCTGCCCCGGCCGCTGGCCACCAGGAGCTGTACCATCGAGTCCCTAGCGGCCACGTTCGCAGATGAGGAAACAGGCACAGAGGGGTTAGGAACCGGCCCGGTGTGGCTCAGCAAGAAAGGGGCCGGCTGGCTGGACACGGCACTGGATGCCTGTCTCACTCCTTTCATCTCTGTGGGGACCAGCGCTAAGCACCCTGGTTGGTCCTGCCCTTTCTGCCTCTCCTCGCCTTGACCGTGGCGGCCAAGGGTGACTAAAGCTCCCCCCGAGCCTCAGAAGGACTGGGGTTCAGTCAGGGCTCACTGACTGTCTCCAGGGGTGGGTGGATGGACGGGTGGATTGGAGGATGGATGGATGGACAGACAGATGGATAGATGGATGGATGCATGATAGATGGATAGATGGGTGGGTGGGTGGATGGATGGGTGGGTAGATGGATGAATGGAGAGATAGATGGAAAGACAAACGAATGGCCCGGCTGGCATGGCTCAGTGCCTGAGCATCGACCTATGAACTGGAGGTCACAGTTCGATTCCTGGTCAGGGCTCATGCCCGGGTTGTAGGCTTGATCCCCAGTAGGGGACGTACAGGAGGCCTCTCTCATCATTGATGTTTCTATCTCTCTCTTCTTCTCTGAAATCAATAAAAATATATTTTAAAAAAGACAAATGGATGGGTAAATGATAGATGGATGATAGAGAAATGGTTAGATGGATAGATGGATGGACAGATGGGTGGATGGATGATGATGGATGGACGGATGAATGGGTGAATGGATGGGTGGATGGATGGATGGATAGGTGGATGGATGGATAGTTGAATGCATGGGTAGATGGATGGATGGATAAGTGGATTGTTAAACTGAATAATAGATGAGACACAGAGTCCCCCAACCTCCCCAGACACCTTTGGCTTCCTCCGCTTCCCAAGGTGAGCTATAAGGGAACATCCTGCCAGGAGTTGTAAAGGTGGAAGAACTCCTGGGGACACCTCTCCCAGGAAGCCTGCCCTGATCTCACACACCAGAGGGACTCTCACAGTCCCTGCCCCATCACAGGACGACCACAGTGGGTTTCGTTCGCTGATCCCCAGAGCCAGGCGGATGTGGTGCCCCCTTTTTGGGGGACAAATGGGCGAGGGGCTTCAGGACAACAGACCGGCCTTTGCCAACAAGTCTCTCTGTGCTCATCTCCCCCTTCACCCTCTGGGCCCCTCTGCTCGTTTCTCTGTGGGCTCTGCCCAAGGACGCGCAGACCCTCCTCCTCGTATCCCTGCTTCTCTGGACTCAGGGCTGCGATTCCCCTGCGTCCAACGTCACTGTCCTCTGTGCCCCGTGACTGGGCTTTCCCCGGGGTCGACGGGGCAGCGTCCTATTTCCCAGGGCCGAGGCCACGCTGGCTTGTCCATCTCAGCGCCCTGGGGGACCGGCACACAGCAGGTGGTCGGGGGAGGGCTGGCGCGCAGCCGGACGGGTCCAGCTGGGTTATATTTAGTGCCTCCCGGCGCTGACTCAGTCTCTCCGAGCCCATCCCCTCTTCCTCCTCCAGGGGACACGTGGGTCCGGAGCAGCTCCGTGACTCACGCCCCCGTATCAGCCTCGTGTTCTGAGATCAGCGCCCACAAATAGCTCACATCTCAACAGGCCGACTCTCCGCGAATACCTTGCCAGTCCCCCAGCGAGCACGCGCGGCTGACAGACAAACATGGTCATTGGCGGAGGCTCCTGGCGCACAGCCTGTGGGGTGTGGACGCCCCGCGATCAGCCTGCTCCCAGGTCCCCCCGCAGGCCTGGCCGCGGCCTCACCTGCGCTTCACAGAGAGGGGCTGCCTTTTCTCCGAACACTTTCCCCTCATGATTCTGCCACCTGGGATTTCAGTGGCTTTTTTTTTTTTTAAATCCTCACCCGAGGGTATTTTTCCTTTTATTATTATTTTTTAATATATGTTTATTGATTTCAGAGAGGAAGGGAGAGGGAGAGAGAGAAACATCAATGATGAGAGAGAATCATTGATTGGCTGCCCCCTGCATTCCCCCTACTGGGGATCGAGCCTGTAACCTGGGCATGTGCCCCTGACTGGAATCCAACCCGGGACCCTTCGGTCCACAGGCCAGCACTCTATCCACTGAACCACACCGGCCAGGCCAGGGGTGGGCAAACTTTTTGACTCGAGGGCCACAATGGGTTCTTAAACT
>NW_005366599.1:419019-421960 GCF_000412655.1 Myotis brandtii | reverse complement strand
GTGAGAGCCTCCGCCTCGCGGCGGGACCATTCTTCGTGGATTCTATCGCTTTTTAAAAAAATCCTCACCCCAGGATGTTTTCCATTGATTTTAGGGAGAGTGGGAGAGAGCGGGAAGGACAGAGAGAAACATCGATGTGAGAGAAACGCATTGATGGGTTGCCTCCTGCCCGCGCCCTGACCCGGGCCCGGGCCGGGGAGGAGCCTGCAACCGAGGTCCGTGCCCTTGACCGGAATCGAACCCGGGACCCTTTGGGCTGCAGGCCGACGCTCTATCCGCTGAGCTGAACTGGCGAGGGCCCTATTGCTTTTTTAATTTTAAATTTGAAAAGAGGCAAAGGGAGGAGGATGTGGTTTCTCGAGGGAGTGGGTGTTGGACTTAGTCCGGCCGCTGGGTTCCGCGATGTCGTGGGATGAGGATGAAAGCTCGGGGCGGGGCTCCCGTGGCTCAGGTGGCTCGCCTGCCTGCTGTCCTGAGGCGGACACGTCCCCGCGTGACCATCAGGAAGGGCTGTGCAGACTCGGTCCTTCCGTCCTGGGTGGGAGTGGCCGGGCCCGGGGGCGGGGTCAGTCCTCTCCCTGTGAGCTTGGCTCTCGGGTGCCTGGCGGGTCTGACAGCTGTGGGGGCAGAAGGTCCCTTTGCCGTCTTCCTAGCCGGTGGTGGCCGCCCAGCGTGGGATCATGTTGTCCTTCTCCGGCGGCTGAGACGCCCCCACACATTGGGGGGGCCCTGAGCTGCGGTCTCTCTCTGTCCTGGAGACTCTTGGCCAGAGCGGCCCAGTGC
This sequence comes from Myotis brandtii, assembly GCF_000412655.1. Classification (NCBI taxonomy): domain Eukaryota; kingdom Metazoa; phylum Chordata; class Mammalia; order Chiroptera; family Vespertilionidae; genus Myotis; species Myotis brandtii. The sequence continues at coordinate 421,177 of NW_005366599.1, read as the reverse complement.
AGTGACCTCCCGCGGACGCGGATCCAGCCCCACACGGCGAGGCGTGGGCGGCTCTGGGCAGACAAGTCGCCCTCGCGATCCCACAAAGGCCAGGCTCACGGAGCTGGTGGGCACCGGGGGGCACCCGCTCCTCCCGTCTTTTCTAGAAGGTTCCCTGCCTCTGTGGGAGATTGTCCCTTAGGCATGTCTGGTGGGTAACGTCGCTCTCTATTTCCTTCCCTCGCACTCTCCACGCGTCCTGCACTTTCAGGTTAAATTATTTTTGTTGTGTCTTCCCCTTCACACCGTGCCTGTGTTAGATTATTTTTAGGTAAAAATGATCACTTTGATTCTTTCCCAAGTGCCTTGTTTTGAAGATAAGGTGTGTGTCCCCCCCCTCTCCGTTTAATACCCATTTTAATAAAAAAACCTTAATGAAAACCAGAGGAGAATCCAAGCACTTAGCATTAGCCAGCGCACTTCCCGACCGCCCTTCCCTAGGTCGCAGCCACTGGAGCAGACGCAGGCGCGGCGTGGAGCTCTCGGCGGCTTCCCTGCCGGGCTGTGCCGGGCTCTACGTGGGTCCCGTGGAAGCAGAAATTCCCTGAACACACGCGCCTCCTTAACATCTCAGGTGCACACTAGCGCCGCAGGCAACATCGGGCGTGGTGTGGGGGCGCAGGCCTGTGGGACCTGGCGTTCTGGGGGGACAGCGTGAGGACCAGGCGCATCTGAAAGGGAGCCCCCGCCGAATGGGCTCCTGGCCACGGCTCGTGACATCTCTCGTCGTCTCTGCATTTCTCTCTTTTTTTTTTGCTTGTTAATCCTCATCCGAGGATATTTTTCAATTGACTTTTAGAGAGAGTGGAAGAGAGAGAGAGACAGAGAGAAACATCGATGTGAGGAAAACACATCGATCGGTTGCCTCCTGCCCGAGCCCCGACCGGGGCCCGGGCCAGGGAGGAGCCTGCAACTGAGGTCTGTGCCTTTGTCAGGAATTGAACCTGGGACCCTTCGTCCACAGGCTGATGCTCTACCACTGAGCAACACTGTGCTTTCTTTAGACTAATGGTTTTCAACCTTCTTCATCTCCTGGCCACATACACTATTCACCAAAACTCTGTGGCACACCAGAACATACATATATATATATACTAGAGGCCCGGTGCACAAAATTTGTGTGGGAGGGGGGTGTCCCTCAGCCCAGCCTGCACCCTCTCCAATCAGGGACCCCTTGGGGGATGTCCAACTGCCAGTTTAGGCCCGATCCCGCGGCAGTCGGGCATCCCTCTTGCAATCTGGGACCGCTGGCTCCTAACCGCTCGCCTGCCGGCCTGCCTGGTCACCCCCCAACTGCCCCCTGCCAGTCTGGCCGTCCCCCAACTGCCCCTCTGCTGACCTGGTCATCCCCTAACTGCCCCCCTACAGGCCTGGTCGCCCTCTAACTGTCCAGAAGGAAGTCAGACGTCTGGAAGATGTCTGGTCACCTGGTCTAATTAGCATATTGCCCTTTTATTAGTATAGATATATGTTGTTTGCCGATCTGACAGAATAATAGATACAGTTTTGATTCACTCACACTGGATGGCTATCGCTGTGTCCGCTGTTGTCATTGTTTTACCTGACAATCTGGGGGACAGAGGTCAGTGCCCCGACCACATAGTCAGGTGCCGCGTGTTTACACATTCTCGCGGGTCCCCGGTGGAAAATGGCTGCACGAGACCAATATTTGCAAATGGGCAGGATCCCCGGGCCGGGCTGGCAGCCACCAGCGTAACCCCTGGGGGCCTGGGTGGGCCGGTGGTCTCTCCAGGGTCAGGGGCTGTGACCAGGGCTCCGGGCTGACAAGCGGGGCTGTGTGGGCTCCCGGTGCTGGCCTTGAGGAGGGCGGGCAGGAGGCCTCAGAGGTGGAGACGCCCCCTCAGGTGACCGATCGCTTTGCCCGGGGCCACCGTCGTGGCCTTGCCAGGGCACCGGCGGTGCCTCCGCAGAGGAGGCTGTGGTTCCCTGGTCTCCGCGAGGCCCTTGGGCAGCGACTGATGAGGAAATCGCCGTGGGCGTCTGCGAGGCGGCGGAGAAGCGCCTGGATGCGCACGGAGTTCAGACCCCAGGATGCGACAGGGACGGCGCACGTGCAGACGGCGATTGGAGCTCATCTGGGGGAGGGAGGGCTCCGGGG
>NW_005366599.1:418060-418883 GCF_000412655.1 Myotis brandtii | reverse complement strand
GCCAGGCGGGGGCGGGGGCGGGGCTCAGTGCCTCTGCTGTGATGAAGCAGCGCCTCTGCGCTTCGTGTGTTTGGTGGGAAAGGGTCGGAGTGAGGGCCGAGGTTCCGCACGTGGGGCTTCCCGAGGGCTGTCCTTTCCAAAAGGGGCTCAGCGGTAACTCCTCCCGGGGGAGCTGTTCCATTGAGACGCGGCATAAATCGGGGGCCCCGGGCTGCTCGCGCTTCTGGACGACAGACACTCGGGGTCCTGGGCCGGCAGCCCCATCGTGTCCAAGTGTCTCCCCAAAAGCCTTGGCTACTGGGGCGTCGGGCACGGGCTCATTGCATTCCGACGCCCTTGCATTCCAGCGTCCCCTCTACTGGAGGGGCCCGAGACGAGAGACCAGGCCGGGTGTCCCAACACCCGGTTACAGCCCGGGATTCTGCAAGAGGATGTTAACCACACGTTCTAATAAAAAAATAAAATAAATAATAATAAACATTTGACCCGAGTGAGGATCTTTCACGAGACGCCCTAATCATTTTTCTGCTCCGACCTCCGTTTTCTCTGGCCCGGCTCCAGGGAGCCCGGGGGCGCGACGGCCTTTCCTCGGAGGGAACAAAGGTCTTTTTCAGTCCGAGGGGCTGTCAAGTTTATCCAAATATTCTCAGCTCACTACCAGCCCCTTTCTGAATTGATATTTCCAATAAAAGGACACTTTGTATCATTGCCACTGTCCCCTGGGAGGCAGAGTGGCCGCGGCGGGAAGCCCCGGGGGAAGGTCATTGCTTGGGGACAGGAGGCTCTCGCTGCTGTGGCTGCGACCTGGGAGCAGCTGAGCAGC
>NW_005366599.1:416561-417881 GCF_000412655.1 Myotis brandtii | reverse complement strand
GTGCCCACCCTCCACCCCTCCCCACGTCAGGGCATCGCCACGCACCCCCTCCCGGCCACGGTGCTAATTTTGGCCGAGCCTGCCCAGCCTGCCAGCAGCTGCCAAGCGCATTAAGTCATGAGAGCAGCGGTGGCGGCGAGAGAATTCATTCCAGCCGGGCTGAGCCGTGCGAGGCCTGTGTTCTCCGGCTGTCGGCACGCCGGGCGGTGAGCGCCTCCCGGGAGCCCGCCCTTCCCCGCACGGCGAGGCCGATCTCTTAGCACTGGCTCCTCCCATCTGCCCAGATGTCTCCCACCAGCCAGCCTCAGAGCCCTGTGCTGTGTGCGTGTGTGTGCATGTGGGGGTGCATGCATGTGCATGCACACATGTCTGTGCTCACACGTGTGCACACACGCGTGCATCCACGTGCATCCACATGTGTGTGCATGAGTGTGTGCCCACAAGCACGCACACACATGCATTCGACACCCTTCTGAGGGTCCCTGCAGCCCCACAAAGGGCATTTCCTCCCACCGGCCTCCTCCAAACGGCTCTGATTAGCGTTAATGATAATTCTCATTAATCACCCTCGGCTGCTGCGGATGGAAACGCGGCCGCGGCCCCGTGACAGGACCACTTAGCCGTATTTATGACTGTGTGCGCAGCGGCAGCCGGGCCCGACACCTCTGGCCTGTGGCTGACATCGGGGCTGACATTTGGGGCTGCAGCTGCACCGCACAGAGGCCCTGTGTTTCTTCTCCTTGCCCAACCCCGGGCCACCACCCCCCGCCCCCCAGGACCGCTCCAGTGCAGAGCAGGGGCCCCCTGTCAGGGCCGAGGGCAGAGGGAGGGGGCTGCGGGCTGGGGGTGTGGCTGCCTGAAGCAGGGAGGCTCCTGTTGCCAGGAAGCCCGCCTGCTTCTCAGGGGGAGCCCACACTCTTTCCTGTCCCTGCCTGTGTGCGTGTGTGCCTGTGTGCGCGTGTGCCTGTGTGCACGTGTGCCCGTGTGTGTATGTGTGCCCGTGTGTGTATGTGCGCCCGTGTGTGCCTGTGTGCCCGTGTGTGTATGTGTGCCCGTGTGTATATGTGTGTGTGTGTGTGTGTGGTGACTGTTCCCGTCCCTGCCGGTGGAGCCGACATGGACTGTCCACTCACAGTGGGACTGCATTTCATCTCCCGGCGACCCTCAGCCACGCACACAGTAGGTGCTGGAGCATGTTTGTGGCTCTAAGATCATCTAAGTCAGCGGTTCTCAACCTGTGGGTCGCGACCCCTTTGGCGGTCGAACGACCCTTTCACAGGGGTCGCCTAAGACCATCCTGCATATCAGATATTTACATTA
>NW_005366599.1:414729-416546 GCF_000412655.1 Myotis brandtii | reverse complement strand
CCCGCGGGGGCGCAGGGCGCGCCGCTCACAAACCGCGGCCCTTACCGCGCACCTTACGAAGCAAATCAAGAAAACTGAGAATTCCTTTTCCCTAGAGAGGAGGAGGGAACCCAGTGCCTCTGTGGGCGATGTCTTCGGCGCTCAATGGGAGGGACTTTTTTTGTTTTTTTGTTTGTTTGTTTTTTAATCTCAGAATTATTCTTTGGGAGAAGGTATGGCTGCTGCCTCACTAAACGACTGTCAACTCCTGGTGATGGGTGCGTTCAGATCTTTTGGAAAGAGGCGAAGGCGTGACCCCACAAGCTGGGAGGGAAGGCGCCTTTGGGGCACAGCATGTGCGCTGCGATCCGGTTGTGGGTTTGGGATTTGGCCCTTTGGAGCTGCCAGCACCTGCGCCCCGCATCACCCTAATTGGGACACTCGTGCACATTAGTCAGGCCTTGCGACATCTTCCCGAGGGAGGACAACTGAAACCGGGATGGGGAAACCCGGTGTGTGCAGCTCGATGAGGTGGCAATTCCAGGGAAGGAGTGTTCTGGTGGCTCTGGACAATGGGTCTCCAATTGTGCAACGTACCCAGCGCTGCCATGCTTCCCAGCCAGGGCAGACAGGGCCCCGGAGCTGGAGCAGGCTCCATGGACCCACATGCGTAGGGGCGCGTGGACTGCCAGGCATCCCACAGCTGGTTCGAGGCACAGCCGTGGGTGGAACTCGGGCCTCTGACCCAGCTTGTCTCCGTCCAGCTGTTCCCACAAGCCTGCAGGGCTGGGCCAGGACTCTGCTGGGGAGCCCATGGTTTCCTACCTTCACTCTCAGGACCTGGGCCCGGCCCCTCCGAGACTGGGTGGCCCTTTTGGGAGTCCCCAGCTTGCATGGGCACCATTCTTTCTATAAATACGGTTTCTTTCTAACTAGCTTGTTTCATGAAAAAAGAGTCAGATACAACAAAAGGCCATGTCATCTGATTAAGAAAACGATAAGGCCCTACGTGACCCTCGTCTTACTGAATACCTCTCCATTCATAAATCTGCCTATCAGCGGTTCTCAACCTGTGGGTCGCGACCCCTTTGGCGGTCGAACGACCCTTTCACAGGGGTCGCCTAAGACCATCCTGCATATCAGATATTTACATTATGATTCATAGCAGTAGCAAAATTACAGTTATGAAGTAGCAACGACGAAAATAATTTTATGGTTGGGGGTCACAACATGAGGAACTGTTTTAAAGGGCCAGAAGGTTGAGAACCACTGGAAGTGTTCGGGGAGCAGGGGTTGGGGGTGCTGCAGGCAGCTGTGTTCACAGAAGCCCCCCCCCATCCACCTGAGCAGCCATCTGAGGTCCTGGGGTCACTGCCAAGCCCAGGACCCTGCAACCCGTCATGCACGTCCCGGAACCAGCCACCCTGAGCCGCAGCCCCGGGGTCCGGTGGCTCCCATGGACCCCGCCGTGCCCACCAGCCTTCCTGAGCACAGGAGCCCCTCCCACAGTGAGCTGGGGCCGTGGGGGCGCTCTGACCTGTGCACCCTCGGAAGCCCCCGGAGCCCTCAGAGCACCGAGCCCCGCGGAAAGCTGGCAGAATCAGCACCCCGATTTCACGGGGGGTCTCTGTGCTCAGGGCCATGTGTGCCAGGACTCCCCGCTCCCCCGGCCCCATAGGAAAGCAGAGGGACTGCTGGCTGTTTGAGCCTCCAGGGCCCGGCAGGTGGGGCGCTGCCTTGGGCCCCTCTGTGAGAGGCTGGCACCCGGTGTGTTTTGTTTGGGGGTCTTCCTCCCCCCGCCCCCTCCCTCTCCCTCCACGCCCTGCTCACCGAGGAGA
>NW_005366599.1:412351-414213 GCF_000412655.1 Myotis brandtii | reverse complement strand
GTGTGTATGTGTGCCCGTGTGTATATGTGTGCCCGCGTGTGTATGTGTGCCTGTGTGTGTATGTGTGCCCGTGTGTATGTGTGCCCGTGTGTATATGTGTGCCCGCGTGTGTATGTGTGCCCGCGTGTGTATGTGTGCCAGCGTGTGTATGTGTGCCCGTGTGTGTATGTGTGCCCGTGTGTATATGTGTGCCCGCGTGTGTATGTGTGCCTGTGTGTGTATGTGTGCCCGTGTGTATGTGTGCCCGTGTGTATATGTGTGCCCGCGTGTGTATGTGTGCCTGTGTGTGTATGTGTGCCCGTGTGTATATGTGTGCCCGCGTGTGTATGTGTGCCTGTGTGTGTATGTGTGCCCGTGTGTATATGTGTGCCCGCGTGTGTATGTGTGCCTGTGTGTGTATGTGTGCCCGTGTGTATATGTGTGCCCGCGTGTGTATGTGTGCCTGTGTGTGTATGTGTGCCCGTGTGTATATGTGTGCCCGCGTGTGTATGTGTGCCTGTGTGTGTATGTGTGCCCGTGTGTATATGTGTGCCCGCGTGTGTATGTGTGCCTGTGTGTGTATGTGTGCCCGTGTGTATATGTGTGCCCGCGTGTGTATGTGTGCCTGTGTGTGTATGTGTGCCCGTGTGTATATGTGTGCCCGCGTGTGTATGTGTGCCTGTGTGTGTATGTGTGCCCGTGTGTATATGTGTGCCCGCGTGTGTATGTGTGCCTGTGTGTGTATGTGTGCCCGTGTGTATATGTGTGCCCGCGTGTGTATGTGTGCCTGTGTGTGTATGTGTGCCCGTGTGTATATGTGTGCCCGCGTGTGTATGTGTGCCTGTGTGTGTATGTGTGCCCGTGTGTATATGTGTGCCCGCGTGTGTATGTGTGCCTGTGTGTGTATGTGTGCCCGTGTGTATATGTGTGCCCGCGTGTGTATGTGTGCCTGTGTGTGTATGTGTGCCCGTGTGTATATGTGTGCCCGCGTGTGTATGTGTGCCTGTGTGTGTATGTGTGCCCGTGTGTATATGTGTGCCCGCGTGTGTATGTGTGCCTGTGTGTGTATGTGTGCCCGTGTGTATATGTGTGCCCGCGTGTGTATGTGTGCCTGTGTGTGTATGTGTGCCCGTGTGTATATGTGTGCCCGCGTGTGTATGTGTGCCTGTGTGTGTATGTGTGCCCGTGTGTATATGTGTGCCCGCGTGTGTATGTGTGCCTGTGTGTGTATGTGTGCCCGTGTGTATATGTGTGCCCGCGTGTGTATGTGTGCCTGTGTGTGTATGTGTGCCCGTGTGTATATGTGTGCCCGGAGCCTGCCATTCCCAGAGAACAGAGTCTAGAGGCCCCACTGCTTCCAGGTGCCTGGCCTCCGGGGGGCAGTCCCGTCAAGCACGTTCGGGTCTCAGCGGGAAACACCGCCCGACAGACGCCCCCGAACAGGCCACGCGAGGTCCCCACATGCGGTCACCATTGCAACGCCCCAAGCCATTGACGAGATAGACGACGAGTCTGAGTCATTCACCAGAGCTTTCACACAGGCAACAATTAGGGACAAGGGCCTGTGGCCCCCCCCGCCGGCTGCTCCGGCTCCCAGTCACACAGAGCACACGGTTTTTTCAAGGGGAAAGAAGTGACGATTGCCAACAAGTTTCTAAAGGGCCCTTAGACGAAGCCCGAGGATGGAGCTGTGAGCGCGGACGGGGCCCCCCCGCCGGCTGCTCCGGCTCCCAGTCACACAGAGCACACGGTTTTTTCAAGGGGAAAGAAGTGACGATTGCCAACAAGTTTCTAAAGGGCCCTTAGACGAAGCCCGAGGATGGAGCTGTGAGCGCGGACGGGGATAAACAACGATGACAGGCGGGTGGAGCCTAAACCCAACT
>NW_005366599.1:411395-411863 GCF_000412655.1 Myotis brandtii | reverse complement strand
TATCCGCAGTCCGGGTGCCTAAGAACATGGACATGGGGCCCCGCCACTGAGGCGAATGAAGGCCCCCATGACTGCTCGGCCTCCGTTTCTCTTCGGAGTCCTGAGCGAGAGGACCCCCCAGAGCCAGCCATCCACCGAGAACAGAGTCTAGAGGCCCCACTGCTTCCAGGTGCCCGGCCTCTGGGGGGCAGTCCCGTCAAGCACGTCGGGTCTCAGCGGGAAACACCGCCCGACAGACGCCCCCAACAGTCCACGCGAGGTCCCCACATGCGGTCACCATTGCAGCGCCCCATCCCGATGACGAGATAGACGACGTGTCTGAGTCATTCACCAGAGCTTTCACACGGGCGACAATTAGGGACAAGGGCCTGCGGCCCCACCAACAGGGCTGCACGGAGTCAGTGACTTTGTCTACGGGCAGGGATGGCGAGGGCCGGTCGGCGTGGGCCCCACTTCCGTGCCCAGCGC
>NW_005366599.1:409147-410197 GCF_000412655.1 Myotis brandtii | reverse complement strand
CTGGCCTCGAGGTGGACGGTCCTGAGAGGCCGTTTCATGGTCTTGACCCAGAGGAAGGGAGCCGCCCAGCCGGGAGGGCCGGCCGCCCCTGCTGTGGGGCACGGGGTTAGTTTGTCCCCCGATTTTCTGAACTTAGAAAAAATGTGAAACCACATACATTTAAAGAGTCCAGTGGGGTCCGGCTGGTGTGGTTGAGCGTTGACCTATGAACTAGAAGGTCATGGTTCGATTCCAGTCAAGGGCACAGGCCGGGTTACGAGCTCGATCCCCAGTGTGGGGCGTGCAGGAGGCAGCCGATCGATGCTTCTCTCTCATCATTGATGTTTCTCTCTCTCCCTCCCCCTTCCTCTCTGAAATCAATAAAAATATATTTTTTAAAAAGATTCAAAGCGGTCTCCTGTCCCTGCTCCCTGGTGGCCGCTCTGTCCAGTGTCCCAGCCCCTCTCAGGGCGGGCGAAGGTCTCGTGTCCAGAGAAAACCCTCCAGGACCCACTGACCACGTTCCCAGAGGCTGGGCTGTGAGAGGCGACTTTTCTCTGCGCGTGGGGACGTGGGACGCACTGCTGCCCGCTGCTGGGGCCTGTGGTCCATGCAGACACGAGGGTCCGGGACACGGGGACCACGGGCGCTGCTTGTGCCCGACCTCATCCACGGGAGAGGGGGTCTCGGACCCCGGCCCTGGCATCACACGGGCATGTTCATGCTAAGACCAGCCCCACCTACCGCGGGGGACTCTGCGCTGGCTCACCCTCTGCTGGGGGCCGGTCCGGGGCTGCGGGGTGTCGAGCAGGTGTCGGGTCTCAGCGGGAAACACCGCCCGACAGACGCCCCCAACAGTCCACGCGAGGTCCCCACATGCGGTCACCATTGCAGCGCCCCATCCCGATGACGAGATAGACGACGTGTCTGAGTCATTCACCAGAGCTTTCACACGGGCGACAATTAGGGACAAGGGCCTGCGGCCCCACCAACAGGGCTGCACGGAGTCAGTGACTTTGTCTACGGGCAGGGATGGCGAGGGCCGGTCGGCGTGGGCCCCACTTCCGTGCC
>NW_005366599.1:407298-407977 GCF_000412655.1 Myotis brandtii | reverse complement strand
CGCCGGGTGTCCGCGCTCCTCCTGGGTCGGGCGCTGTATGGAGCAGAGGCCGCTGGTCTGTGTCCGGCTCACTGGGCCGGGGGTGCAGGGCTCCTGGGGTCCCCACCAGGGTCTGGGTGCATGAGCTGCAGCAGAGACGTGGGCTCTGCACCTGGGCCGGACCGGGCCGGTGCGGTTCCACCAAGGCCCGAGGAGTGGGAAGCGAAGCTGCCCCCTGTCTGGAGGCCGAGGGTCCGTGCTGCCAGCCCGAGGGTGGCTGGTGTCGCCTCAGTGCCCTGAGCGTCCCTGCTGTTGGGGAGTTTTCTCAGCTTCCAGGACCTGGCCGCTGAGTCTGGGCAGGAGGGACAGTGCCCCTCGGTCCAGCTCCTGGCAGCACCGTCTCCGTGCCCAACCTGCTCACAGGCCTCGCTTTCCGTGGCCTCAGCCTGCTCATCTGTAAAATGGGTGTGAGGGCAGGGCCTGCCTCGGGGGCTGCCTGCGGCCTAACCAAGACCACAGCGGACGGCTGCCTCTGGGCGCCGGCCTGGTCCATGGCCCCGATCAGAGAGGTTTCAGAGAGGCCTCTAAGCACGGGAGGGGACGGCCAGGGCCCCACCTGCCTCTGTCCACTCCGTCGGGGAGCCGGGCCCCCTCCCGGCTGCCCTCTGAGCCACGCGGGGCATCTGCAATGAGGCGGCAG
>NW_005366599.1:403591-405408 GCF_000412655.1 Myotis brandtii | reverse complement strand
TCCCCCGCCTTTATCTCCTCGGCAGAGATGACGGTGGGCGGCCGGGACTGGGGCTGGGAACGCGGCTCTCGCACCAGGCCCGGGCCGCACGCTGATGTGGGCAGGGGGATTATTTGCTTAAGATTAGGGCAGTTTTGCTAACGCCGTCATGGGGATCGTGGGAAAAGCAAACGGCACCGTTTCCAGAACGTGGCAGCCCTGGGCCCTGACCACGGCGCTCTCGGTTCAGGTCGAGGTGGCCGCTGGCCCCTCGGCCCCGACAGGCGGATTCTTCTTGTCGGAAGGGGCCTGGGGGACGGGGTGCTGAGCGCCCTCGCCCACATTCCAGTCGATCGCATGGCCGAGGCATTTCAGGGGTGGGGGAAGAGCGTCCGGACCGGCGGGGCACCCCCATTTCCACAGACAGCCTGTGGCCTAAGCGGCCAGGCGGCCTGGGGTTTGGGGGCCGAGCTCTGCACCCCGTCCAGCTGCCTCACTGGGAGGGGCTCAGCCCCCTCCTGCTCCACCTCTCACCTGGATCCCAGGGGTGCTGACTGTCCCGCTGGGCGGCCGGCTGTGGGCGCCGCAGGAGTGAATGTTTGTAGCAAGCACAGCGGCGCCTGGTGTGCCCACTGCACAGCCAATGCTGCCCTGTTCTTGCTGTTATTAACCCACCGGGCCGGGGTCCCCCCAAAACCCCCTGTCGGGGAGCCTCCATGAGCATCCTGCCCCCCCTGCCTCGATGAGCACCCTCTCTGGGCCCTGCCTCACCCCTGTGCTCTTTTTCTCATCCCGGCCACAGGGAGCAGCGTCTCCGTCCCATGGGGCAGGCGATGGGCTCAGGGCTGGGGCACTGCAGGGCCCAGCCCCTGCACCCCTCTCCTCCCCCGTGTGCCCTCTGGGTGACCCCCAGGCCCGGGAGCACCGGCCCAGGAGCGAGGTGGGGACCACGTGCCTAGGCCAGGCCGGGGTCCGTAAAGAGGCCCTTGGACATCAAGGAGCTCAAGATACGTGGTCCCGGCTTCTCATGGGCTTTCAGCCAAGGGAGGTGCCTCCACCAGGGGCCAGTCCAGGGGCAGGGATGTCACAGGAGCGTTGCCGGGAGCCCGGAGTTCCCCGCGGCGTTCTCCTCTCGGGACCCGGTGACTCGAGTGGCTGAGCAGCCCGGGCTCATCTGCCTGTAGCCCCAGCCCCTCCCCAGGCCTCCCACAGCCCCCTGGGCTCCCAGAGCCACCCCAGCTGCAGAAGCAGGCGGCACGGGGGGGGGGGGGGCTCCAGGGCCACCAGCTCAGCGACTCTCTGTGTCTGGCCATCCCAGCCCCCGGCCGCACTTCGAGGCACCGATGGACGATGACGGAGAAGCTCTGCCGCCTGGAGGCTCCGGGTCCCGGGATGCGGACCTCGGCCCGTGGTCAACTCAACCCTCGCAGGGAGCACGGAGGCCCCAGGACTGCCCTCAGGGGCGGCATCATGCATGAGCCAGGGCAGTGCAGAGGGCGCTGCCGCCTCAGCACAGGCACAGCCAGGCCCCCTCGGGATAGGCCAGAGGTGTCCCCCCCCCCTCCCCCGCCGTGTGTCTGTGAGGCCCCAGCTGCTGGGACCCTGGGCCACCGTGCAGGTGAGCAGGGAGGCCCGGCTCTGGAAGATCCCAGGCAGATTATCGGCCGCCGTAAACTCTCACCACGGCTCACGCAGCAAGCATTTCACACCCGGTTAACTTTTACGACAAACGCCGGAGGAAGGGGCAGAGGGAGCAGGCGGATCCCAGCCACAGGGGCTGCCGGCGCAGTGGCTGGCTGGGGCCTGTGGTCCAGCTCCTGGGGTGCATGGCGGCCCCC
>NW_005366599.1:402844-403498 GCF_000412655.1 Myotis brandtii | reverse complement strand
TCCCCCCTGTACCCCGCCCCCCAGCTGGGACCGTGGCTGGCACCACACTCAGGTCCCATGTCGAGGTGCTGCCAGGAAACAGCCCTAAGCCAGGCCAGGCATGACCCTGAAGGAGCCCCCTGCCACTCTCTCGGGGACAAACCCACAGGGGGTGCCCAACGGGTGCCCCAGGCTGGCACCCGGCACGCTGTGGAGGACGCCCCGCTCCCCCCCCTTGGCCTCACTTTTCCACTCAACACGGGACTCTGATGGGCACCGAGGGCCAACCTGCCCCCTGAGCTGTCTATTGTTCACTGAACTGGGCAGAGGCCCCGGGGGGCCCTGAGGTGGGGGCGAGGCGAGGGGGCAGGCCTGTCCGATGTCTGTTTTCAATATGCGGCCAATCAGGGCCGCCCCCTCGGCCTGGTGTAATTTGTGCTGGGGGTGCCCTGGGGCCGGTGGCTGACAGTGATGATTAATACGGTGCATTAGGGGATTCCAGCGCCGCGGCCAGGCTGCCCGCCCTGCTCATCAGATGGTCAAGCCTCCGGCCTATTAAAAGCAGCGGGGGTCCTGGCGGCTTAATCACAGGGGCCCGGAGGGAGGAAGGGAAGGGGGGACACACCAAGCGGCAGCGAGAGGGCGGAAGTGCTCCTGGAACCCGCCCCCAGCGCA
>NW_005366599.1:401920-402151 GCF_000412655.1 Myotis brandtii | reverse complement strand
AGTGGGCTGGGGGCCGCCCGGGCCCAGAAAAGCTTCCTCCTAACGCAGCGCAGTGACTGCTCCGGTCAGAACCTCCCACGGGTCCTCGGAACCTGCCCAGCAGCTTTTCCGCCCGAAAGTCTGGCAGGGCACCCCGCTGGGCGTTTCCGACCACCCGTTAGTTGTCGGGGGGACGGGGAGGCCGGCAGGTGCCTGGCAGGTGGCCATCAGGGCCCATGGCCCCAGGGCAAC
>NW_005366599.1:401457-401697 GCF_000412655.1 Myotis brandtii | reverse complement strand
CAGACGTCACCAGGCCCACGGGCTGCAGGCCCCTCGCCCCACACCCGGCGCAGCCTGAGCTCACAGACGCGCGGCCGGAGCTTCCAGAGATGGGGCTGGCCTTGACCTGGGAGGAGAGACGGCGCGGCTGAGTTCTGACCGACACCCTGGTCTCCCCGGTGACAGCGGCCTGAGCTCCACCTCCCCCCACCGCCGGGGGTCCCCTGGTGTCCTGGGACAGGCAGGCCTGCAGGGCCTGGC
>NW_005366599.1:400355-400966 GCF_000412655.1 Myotis brandtii | reverse complement strand
CCGGGGGCGTGCGGACTCCGCAGCCCAGACAGTTCCCACTGCCCGGGGCTATTTCTGGAACCGGCTCTGCCTTTGCTCCCGCCCAGGCTCCTGGATGAAGCGCGTTGACGTGGGGCTGACACCTCCCCGGGGCGCGCTCTGCGGGGATTGGGGGCTTCGTGCCCCGGGTGCACCCACCTGGGCAGGAAAATGGGTTCGAGGCGGGAAAGAGGAAAGAGGAAAGCGTGGGCTGCATGTGGGAGCTGCGCCGGCAGAGCTGTCGCCAGGAAGGCCGCCTGGCTGGGCTTGGAGTGCGTACCCTCTGGGAGGCGACCTGTGATTGGGCCCTGCCCGCGGGCCGGGCACTCCACCCGGAGGCCCTGGCAAAGCCTCACTGTGCCTGAGAGCCACTGGGGAGCGGCGGCATCCCTTCCTCTGCCCGGCCCATCGCTGCAGTGGCTCACCCCATCCCCGCCCCGGGGAGGGGCCCAGAGCAGCCAGGCCTGTGGCATCCTGGGAGCACTGACCCCCCTGCCTGGACTGAGGGTCAGAGCCTCAGCCCCCAGGCCAGGCCGAGCCCCAGCCCTGGGCGCACACATGGGCGGAGACCAGAGGGGGTGGGGGCTGCTGCA
>NW_005366599.1:399339-399768 GCF_000412655.1 Myotis brandtii | reverse complement strand
CTCAAAGGAGCAGGCCTGGCCCCAGCGGCAGCAGAAGACAGCCCCGCCCCGCCGCACTCCCGGGCGCCTGACCTGGGGTTATCGGGGCAGCGGCTCTGGCGATGACCTCATTAAGGCCCGTGGCCACGTCAGCACCTTTCTGAAGCCCCTTTCATCACTCGCAGCGTGCGGGGCGCCCGTCGGCACCTCCTCCCCGACACCCGCCTATCTTATCTGCCCCGGCAGGACCCTGCTGGGAGCCGAGCGCGGTCTGGGAATGCCGGCCAGACAGCGGCCATCGGTGCTGACACGGGCAGGGCGAGCGGACAGCGGATTCTTGCTGACAAAATTGGGCAGAAACACACGGACTCGGGCCCCCAAAGCCAATCATCGCCGCGACTGTGCGTGGAAACCGGCCCCTCCCGCCTCCATTGTGCAGACAGGGAACAG
>NW_005366599.1:398655-399126 GCF_000412655.1 Myotis brandtii | reverse complement strand
CCTCGGGGAGGGGAGGGTGCCGAGGCCCCGTGTGTGCTCCCTCTGCGGTCCCAGGGGTGGGAGGAGGGCGACTGTCTCCGTGAAGACCCCAGAGGCTGCTGTCAGGGGCCCTGCATGTGGCTGGCGGCACCTGACATTCAAGGTCACATTTCAGGACATGCTGGCCTGCCTGCCCGCCCCGCCCCCCACCTCACACTCAGACCGGCTCTGCAAGTGGCAGCCCCGTGCCCACCGTTCTGAGGAGACAGCTCTGTGTCCCCGTGCCCTTGGCCACGGGTTCCACATGCGCTGAACGGCGGCCCCTCCTCCACCTCTCCCCATGCTGCCTGCTTCCCCCAGGGCCGCCACACGGATAGGAAAGAGGACCCACTGGGCGGCCGGTGCTGCTCCAGGAAGCGTGGCCAGGACTCGCTGTTGGAGGCGCTGGGGCCAGGCAGAGCCAGGAGACACGGTCCTGGGCCCGCCAGCGGC
>NW_005366599.1:397796-398497 GCF_000412655.1 Myotis brandtii | reverse complement strand
GAGGACGCGTGCGTCCGGAAGGACGGGGACTCCCTGCCCAGGACAGAGGGAGCGGCCTGGCCGGCCACGGAGACCGACGTGAAGGAGAAGGTGGATTCGCCTGGCCCCCGAGACTGAGGAGGGCGAGGAGGAGAAGGAGACCCCGGGACCGAACAGGGCGGAGGGAGGAGCGGAAGCCGTGGGTACTGGGGGCCCAGGGGACCTGAGGCAGAAGGAGGAGCCGTCGAGCTGGGGGCCTGCGGGGACGACAGTCCGGACGGTCCTGCATTCAGACAACCCCGCCTCCAGGCAGCGGCCCGGCCTCCCGCCCGAGACCCGGACTCCCCGTGGCCCCTTCGCCCCAATGGCCACGTCAGCAGCCCGAGGCTCGTCCGCTAGACAGCAGGCCCCCGCCCGCCTCGTGCAGAGCTCGGAGCGCGGCAGCTTCGCCGGGGCGCAGGGGAGGGTGCCGCCCCGACTGCGGGCACCGCCGACGGGAGAAACAAAAAAGGAACCTGATAAACAGTTTCCATCCCCAACATTTTCCACATTCAATTATTTTTAAATTAAATAATCTCTCCCGAGGAGAAGGAGTGTTCCCGCTCAGCTCCGCCCTGCCAGGGCGCACAAAGCCCGCATTGTGGGCCGGATGGGGAGCGTCTCCGTGGAGCCCACCCTCAATGCCCCCTTTTGTATCCGCCCTCAGGCAGCCCTCCGACCGC
>NW_005366599.1:392049-397529 GCF_000412655.1 Myotis brandtii | reverse complement strand
CGCTGTGCCCGAGTGACATGTTCAGAACCAGCGACTGGGAGAGTGTGGGCTTTGCAATCAGCCACGTCCTCGTCCCACCCGTGGGGTGTCCGTGGGTGGAACATTAAGCTGTGTGAACCTCGTCACTGCCGGAGGCACAGGGGATGGTTCCTGCTAGCCCCTCCCCAGGCCTCGGCGAGGGGGCATGGAGCGAGGCCACATGCCGTGCATGTGGAATACAGAAGAGTGGGGGCTCTGGGGGCTCCGGTTCCAGGAAGGCGGAGTCACCTGAGTTGGACTCACTCTCCTGTAGATAACAATGTTCTCTGCTGGACAAGACACTTAAAAAGAAGTGAAGGCATCAGAGAGTGACAAACGGCAGGAGGACACGGAAGGCGTGTGGCCCTGAGAGGAGGCTGCGCTGGGGAAGTCCCCAGTCACCTGGCTATTCCCTCGGCCCCCCCCCCCCCCCCCGTCCCCTCGGCACAGGGCAGTGGGCTCCCGGGGCTGAGGTGTCTGAGCCGCTGTGAGGCCTGGAGAGGAAGGGGCCACAGGCAGGGGGTTCCCGGTGCATGGGAACCCCCAAACCCTGGGGTTGTTCCTGCATTGCCCATGCCTGGGAGGGACAGCGAGGAACCCAGCAAAAGTCAACAGCTGGGAGGTGGAGAGAGCTGAGCAAAGATTCCGGCTTCCCGCCACAGCAGGGGGAGGAAATCTGGAATGTGAGTCCCGTCAACTCAGAGGGATTTGGGGAGCATCTCTGATTTTCCATGAAAAGCCTACAGGGCTCTGCCTTAAGAGCAAAGACTAGGAGCAGAACAAACAGACACGCCCTAACCAGATGGGTAGTTAAACGTCTACAAGGTGACCTTAAAGTACTAGTAAGCCACTAGTGACTGGAAGTCTGCTAGGACAAATGCAACACTCTTCAGAGGGAGACCACAAAATCTAGAGTTTCTAACATGCGCCATCTCCAACGTCCAGTACAATATGCCAAATGTACAAAGAAACAGGAGAGCATGACCGTAGTCAAGGGAGAAATTATCCAAGACAAACCAACGCTGATACGACCCAGAGGTTAGAATTCGCAGACAGACACTTTAAAGCAGCTGCTACATATCTGTCCAAAGACTTAAAGGAGCAGATGATCATGAGGAGTGCACAGATAGGAAATGCCAGCGGAGGAGTGGGAAATGCCACAAAGAACCAGATTCTAGAACGGAAAAGTACAACGCATGAAATGAACACCTCGCTGGACAGGCTTTTCATAACAAGTCAAAGGCGGCGGAAGAAAGGGTAAGTGAACCTGAAGATGCTGCGTAGAATTAAGCCAATCTAAATAATAGGAAAAATACTGAAGCAAAATGGACAGAGCCCCAGTGACCGGGGGGACAATATTCGGTGTATGTGTAACCAGAATTCCCAAAGGAGAGAGGAAATAGGAAATTAGCAGAAAATTTGGGGGGGGGGTGTGGGAAGGCTAAAAAAGCACTAAACACAAAAAAATTAAAAACACCCACCAATAATAATAATAAAAAAACTCTGCTAAGGGAATAGAAAGGCAAGCCGTGCACTGGGAGAAAATACTGGCAGTACATACACAGGACGAAGGCCTTGTATCTAGAACAGCTAAAGGCCTCCTAAGATTTGATTCATACAAAGACAACCCAGTAAAAAAGTGGACCCAAGACTTGGAAAAAAAAACATTTCACAAACGCAGTCACACCCACAATAAGCACATGACACGAGCACATGGTTCCCGCCGGCAGTCGTCAGCGAAATGCACATGGAGACCACGGGCGCTACTTCGTAGCCGCTAAGTGGCTGCCATTCCCGAGGCCGACAGCGCTGCGTGTCAGAGAGGCTCCGAGCACCGGGTCCCTCGCTGGTGGGAACGCACGCGGGCTCATCACTCGGAAAACACTTGGCGATACCTGCCAGATGGAGAAACACACCCATCCCTGGACCCAGCAATGCCCCTCCCAGGTCACGTCCACGGGAGACGTGAAAACTCAGCCGCACGTGAATGCTCACGGCAACTAGATTCATCACGGGCCGGATCTGGACCAACCCCACCGGCCCCATGAACAAGAGTACAGACGGCGCGTGTCTCTCTATGAGGCTCAGAGACGGGGAGAGCTCACCAGACAGAAAGAGCAGCGGCGCCCGTCTGCCCGCGGGGAGTGCTGGCCGGGAGGGCGGGAGTGAGGGAGACACCCCGGGGCCTGGGTTCTGGTGGCGGTTACGCTTGTCACTAGTCATCCAAGCGCCGTGGGACGTCCCTGGTCCTGCACTTCAGGTGACGTTACCTGCACGCCCCGCCCCTCCGCTGTCACTTTGCAACATCCGCCTCCCTCAAGGGAATGCAAGCTCCAGGTGAGCGGCTGGGTCTGCCCGCTCCACCCTGGTCCCCGGCCCCTGGCACGTGGCCTGGCCCCGCTGGGCACGAAGGAGACCAGTGAGCCCCGTCACTGCCTCTGTGCGGCGCCTTAAAGCCCACAGGAGCCTGTGGTCGCCGCCTGAGCTCCCTGCACTGGAGAGCACGGTCAGTCCCCGCGACACCCCTCGGCCCTGGGGGCCATCATCCATGTGGCAAAGGGGAGGCAAGGCTCAGTCCAGGCAGCGCCCCTCCGCCCCCAGGCTAACGAGAGCCTGTGATCTGATGACCCCACTCCCCAGGCTGGGCCCTGCGGCACCACACAACCTGGCGTGAGGGTGCCCTGGGCCGGGTCTCACTGCGCCCATGCTCTGCCTCCTCCAGGGAGGCCTCCAGGCTCTGTCCTCCAGGCAGCCCTGCTCAGCTGTGCTCCTGTCCCCCTATCCAGAGGGCACGGGCGCCTTTCTTCGGCCACTCCACGGCTTCTGCTCCCTGTCCCCCATCCCTCTGGCTGTTAATTTCATAAAGAGGCCATTATTCCTCTATGGTCTTCACAGAAGCACGTCCCCAGCGAGGGGAAACATTTAGTTAATAATTTAACACTGTGCTGTCTGCTGAGTTTTCAGGCCCCAAACAAGATCGATGGAGCTAACAATTGGCTTATTGAGTTTGCGGCTGTTTCCTGAAGACGCCAGCGCGCAGGGGCCGGCGGGGGAGGGGAGCTCGAGCAAGGAAAAATGTAGATGGTATTGGCGCAGGTTGTCAAAAATAATTGTCTTATTTTCCCGGGGACTGTTCCAGGCGCCCCCGGACGCACAGATCGCGGCCGCTCCGCGGGAGTGGGAGCCTGGCATTTCCCGGCATTTCGCTGCCCCTCCTGAGGTCCCCCAGGTAAAGGCCTGTGTCTCATTATGTCACCGTGGAGCCCCAACCTGTTTCAGGAGGCGGGGGAGGGCTGGGCCCGCACCTCCTCCTGCTGCTCCTCCAGGGGCATGACCCGCAGGGCAGGACGGCCCGCTGGTGGCTTTGATGGCGCCCTCTGCCAGGCCCTCCCCGGCCCCAGTGGTGAGCTCAGAGCTGGGAAGATGGGGGACAATGCAGGGTGTGCCCGCCCTGACAGGGCCTCACCCACCCACGCCCAGAGGCCAGCTGTCCGGGCTGCACCCGGAGCCCCAGGAGGGCACAGTGGGCACGGCCACCTGGGTGCTGGGTGCTTCCCCAGCCCGGTGTCGGAGCCCGGGGACGCTCCCCAGCCACCTGCCGGGGAAGACGGATGGACGGACGGACGGGATGGCGCTCCTGATCCCCCACTTTAAAAGGGGCCTCTGGAATCAACAAGTCCGAGGGGTCCCCGGGGCCTCTCGGGTTCTTGCTTCTTGTTGCTGAGATACCTGGGGGTGAATGGGCATCCTGAGCCGACAGGCCTTGTGAGGAGCCCAGAGCACCGGTCCCTGATGGCACCACTCACCCCCGGCCTCGGAGGGCTTCCTGTGCGTGAGAGCCCCTGCATGGTGGGGGGTGGGCGTGGTCTCTCCCTCCCTCCCCATCAGGCCCCTCTCCCCCATGCAGTCTCCCTGGAAACGCCAGGGAAGGCCCTTTGCAGTCCCTGATGGGAATTCGGTTTGTTTGTTTCCCTAGAAGAACGAGAATGAAAAACTGTCAACTGTTGTTGGACCCTCACCAAACTGGAGGTGTCTGTGTGTGCACATATAGGTGCATGCGTGTGCCCATGTGATTTTATAGGTGTATGTGCATGTGTGCCTTTGGGTCTTGAGTTGTGCATAGGTGCCTGTGGACACATGAATGTGTATGTGCATGTGTGCATGTGTGCACACGTGGTGCGTGCATATGCACGTGAGTCTGCATGTACATGCGTATCTCTCTGCGTGCATATCTGCATGCACGTGTATGTCTCTGTGCACATGTATCTGCATGTGCATCCTTGTCTGCATGTGCATATGTGTCTCTCAGTGTGTCTGCATGTGCATGTGTGTCTGTGTGCGCCCATGAGTCTGTGTCTGCATGTCTGCATGTGCACGTGAATCTATATGTACATGTGTGTCTATGTGTGCACACGTATGTGCATAGCTGCATGTGCGTCTGCATGTTTGTGTGTGCACATGTATGAGCATGTGTTTTGTCTCTCCCCCTCCTATCTTTCTGACCCCAAAGCTCATGGCGTGGGGCTCTGGATTGACGGGTCAGAACGGAGTGAACATGCAAATCTGAGAACTGCTGCCTCCCGGGCACCTGCCCCGAGCAGAGGGAGACACGGACAAGTCCCACCAGGGACGGGAAAGCGCGCCAGCTCGGAGCTCTGAGGGCCATGTGGGGCGCCCAGGCCCCACCCAGGAGCGGCCTTCCCTCCGCGCTGCGGTGGTGGCCCCACTGGGTGGACTCGAGCAAAGTGGTGCCTGCGCCCAGAGCTCCTGCCCCGCAGGCGGTGCCTGCACCCAGCGTGTACACATGGACACATGCCTGCACCCAGTGTGTACACATGGACACATGCCTGCACCCCGCGTGTACACATGGACACATGCCTGCACCCCGCGTGTACACATGGACACATGCCTGCACCCCGCGTGTCCTAGGCCCGCTCCACCCTCAGGACTGTGCTTCCAAAATCAGGTTCTCACTCGGCCAAGGGCAGCTCTCAGAGAAGGCGGGCAGCGGCCGGGCAGCGAGGCAGGCGTGGACGCTGCCAGGACAGGAGGAGGCTCGAAGCTGCGGGAGGAATCACGCCCGCTCTCCTGCAGCCGCCTCTCCTTCCTCCCAGGTCACACTCCCACGGGGGATGCACACACACATATATGCACAGACACACCACGTGTGTGTACATGCAACACACACACTCACAAACACAAATCCATGCACACGCAACACATGTGTACTCACACGCACACACAAACACCCCTCACCCCAACACATGTGCACATACCCCCCCACACACATGCCCTCTGGCTGTGTCTCAGAGCCCAGGGACAGGGCTGTCTTGAGCACAGCTGTGGGGATGGCTGACATGTGATGGGTTTAGTGACATTGGGGGTGCCGGTCCATAGAGACGGCGCAGCCTCCTCGGCCTGCGGCCCCACAAGATCTGAATCAGAAATCCCAGCTGGGCCAG
>NW_005366599.1:391378-391696 GCF_000412655.1 Myotis brandtii | reverse complement strand
CCAGAACCTGGCTGGGCTGCAGGGGTGCCCGGGGAGCAGTGGGTGGGGCCCTCATGTTGCCAGCCCGGCGCTTTCTACCAGGACGGAGGACGGAGCTTGAATGAGGGCGGATTCCGAGAGAAGGAAATGTTTCCCTCGGAAAGTTTATTTGTAGATTCATGTCCGAGGGCGTGTGTTCGCTCACCCTCCGCCCGAGGCTGGGTTTCCGATGCCCCGTGACGGGCTCGCTGCCTTGAAGGGCTGTTGACTTGTTTGGGTTGGCCAGTCCGCAGTGAGAACACACATCCCCCCTGCCCTCCGCTTGGGGCCTCGTTAAGC
>NW_005366599.1:390552-391217 GCF_000412655.1 Myotis brandtii | reverse complement strand
TTCCCCTGCCCTGCCTGCCCTTCGCCAGGACCCGGCCTCTGGCCGCCACATCGCTCAGCCTCTGCTCAGAACGCCACGTCCGCCACCAAAGCGATTGCATTTTGTCGCTATAACTAGCAGGTGACCCATGTCACCCAGCCGTCCCGGGATACACACCCCAGGGAGCTGGAAAGAGGCGGTCACGACGAAGGGTGAACACACTTCGCGGCAGCACCGTTCACCGTCCGGACGGCTGGACCCCCGAACGTCCCCGCAGGGGCTGACAGGCGACCACCACACAGGGGACTATTACTCGACCCCGAACGGGACGGAGCGGGACCCAGGCTGCTGCAAGGATGAGCCTGAAAACTCAGCGGAGTGAGAGCGAGCCGGTCACCAATGGCCGCGCATGTGCGTCCGTGTGTCGGAACCGTCGGGACACACAGGACAGCCAGCAGCCTGGCTGCTGGGCTCGAGGGGGGCCGCTAAGGGGTGTGGGCCACCCTTTGGGTGATGAAAAGGTTCTGGAACTGGACAGACGTAATGGTCACACAACTTGGAAATGTGCTAAATGTCACTGACGTTCATATTTTAAATGGTTAACATCATAAACATATGAGTCTTTTACTGTAGCAAGAACAGCCAAGCCCCAACACTGAAGATTTAGAAGAAACACAAAAACAGAA
>NW_005366599.1:389528-390468 GCF_000412655.1 Myotis brandtii | reverse complement strand
GAGCCGGGCCTCCTGGGCCGGATGAGGGCCTGGGCATGAAGCCACAGCCTCCAGGATGGAGGTGCCGTAGGCTCTGGCCACCCTCCCGCCCGAGGTGCAGGTGGGAGGCTGGAGCCCAGAGGAAGGCCGGGGCTCCAGGCTCCCCGCAGCCCCCAGGCGAGGCGCGAGGACTGCGCATCTAGCCTGGAGCTCCGCCTGTAACCCCGGGCCGCTAATTGAAATGCATGAGAAACAATTAAGAGTAATTGGGATCAATTAATAGATGATTTTCTTGGGAACTAGTACACAATGTGAGGCAGAATCTAATTACAGTCGCAGAGGGCCCACCCCACCCCATCACATCAGGAGCAGGAGCGGGGGGGAGCGATTCTGGCAGAGCGGCCGCCCGGGTGAGCAGGGAAAGCTGAGGCCGCGGGCCAGGCTGGCCAGGTGCCCAGAGGGCAGGTGGGCGGGTGTCCGAGCAGGTGAGGCCTAGCCTGTCACCTGCCTGGGGTGACATTCAGCTCTAAGGCCAGCTTTATTTTTATTTTTTAAAATATATTTTTATTGATGTCAGAGAGGAAAGGAGAGAGAGAGAGGTAGAAACGTCAATGAAGAGAGAGAACCATGGATCGGCTGCCTCCTGCACGCCCCCCACTGGGAATGGAGCCCACAACCTGGGCATGTGCCCTGACCGGGAACTGAACTCTGACCTCCTGGCTCATAGGTCGATGCTCACCCACTGAGCCACGCCGGCCTCATCCTTTGGGACTTGGGGACATCTGTGTCACGTGGAAAAAGGACCCCAAGCTGGGAGTCCCAGGACCCACAGGGCTGTGTGCGAGTCAGCTCAGCGGCCTTCCCCTCGGGGTGGGTGACGGCTGAGGAGGCGCCATTAGCCCAGGACAGGGACAGGGTCCCGGGTCCCCAGCCTCTTGCCAGCACCTGGGCCAGGTGCCCC
>NW_005366599.1:387776-389229 GCF_000412655.1 Myotis brandtii | reverse complement strand
CCTGGAGCACGCGTCCCTTCCTTCCACAAAGGCGTGCGGGCCCCCTGGGGGGGTCCTGGGTTTGGGGTGCCCGGGCCGTGTCCTCTGAGGAAGTGGCCGCACCCAGTAGTCAATGGGCCCCGAGGTGGCTGTCAGCTCGGCCCGCAGCCCCGGCCTGTGGGAGGAGCAGCAGTCTGCTCCCCAGACTGGGGGGGGGGGACCCAGGAATGTGTCCTATCAGGCCAGCCCGGGAGGAGCCAAGGGAGGCCTTGCCCAGTGGCCTCTGCCAGGCACCCAGGTGAGGGTGGGGGCGGGCAGATCCCCGCCCGGCTCGGCCTGCGGAGGGGGTCCCTCCTATCAGATGCGGGTCCCCACGACCGGGAGCCCCTTCAGAGCAGCGGGGCCCCTTCCTGTGAGCGGAAGCCAAGCTCCCCTCACAAAGGGCCAGCTCTGATCTCCCACCCCTGACCCCTGACCCCTGACCCGGCCGACGGGCGCTCTACCTGATTTGCTCTGGAAGGTGGGGTCCTGGGGCCTTGGACTTGGGGCTCAGAGCTGGCTGCTGGCCGGGGACAGGGCAGGTCCACGCCCCGGGATGAGGACAGCGGCCACCTTGAGGGTGGACGGAGACGGGAGGGCCGTTCCGCGCGGTACTCGGGCGGTGGACGGCGCTCAGGGGGCGGCAAGCAGAGGGTGGGGAGGAGACGGGGGCTGCAGAGACCAGCCCAGGGCGGCCCCACGGCAGGATGTGTGCTCTCTGCTCAAGGTCACCATCAGGGCGTCCAAGGGCATTGAAGTCTACAGGCCTCCTGCCTGGCGCCAGCCACCCGGCCAGGCGAGGGTTAAAGGCCTGGTGTGGCTTGACACGTCCAAGGTGAAGTGGGTGCCCGAGCCCCAGGCACCCTCCCCCCTCACCCCTCGGGGCTGAGGGTCCCCGTCATCACTGTCCCGGGAACCGAGAGGCCGGTGGCCAAAAGGGTCTTGATTCCTTTTTTTTTTTAATCCTCACCCGAGGATATTTTTCCCATTGATTTCCAGAGACAGGGAGGGGAGGGGAGAGAGAGAGAGAGAGAGAGAGAGAGAGAGAGAGAGAGAGAGAGAGAGGCATCAACGTGAGAAAGATACTCGACTGGTTGCCTCCTGCACATGCCCCAACCTGGGCTGGGGGACCTGCAACCCAGGTACGTGCCCTCGACCAGGAATCGAACCTGAGACCCTTTGGTCCGTGGGCTGGCGCTCTAACCACTGAACGACCGGCCAGGGCAAGGCTGTCTTGATTCTTAAAGGGACAGTGAGTCCACAGCCCTCCTCCGGGGGAGCGTAGGTAGTGCCCCTCACTCAGCCCCTGGGGGGCACAGGGCAGAGCGGAAAGGGTGGTCCGATCTGAGGGCACCTCCAGGGGCCGCACACCCTGAAGGGGCTCCTCCTGGGGCAGCGAATAGCTCCCCGCGCCCGGCCGGGCCTGCAGCTGGGA
>NW_005366599.1:386652-386923 GCF_000412655.1 Myotis brandtii | reverse complement strand
CTGCCCGACCCCAGGTTTCTCCTGGGAACCGGCCTCCCCTCAGCCCTGGTGCAGCCTCGCCTGCAGACAAGGGTCTCGGACTCCGAGTCCCAGGGGGACAAGCGACACCCGGTTTGGACTGTTCTGTCCCTGAAACACCCGGGCTGGGGGGCGGCCGCGAGGGTGACTCCGGGGAAGCACATTCAGAGGGAAAAGGAGGAGGATGTGGACACAGGTTTTGGTTCCAAATGTTAGTTTTCCACTGAGTCTCGGGGCTGTGGCTGCGCCCGCC
>NW_005366599.1:384255-386254 GCF_000412655.1 Myotis brandtii | reverse complement strand
CCTCCGCCCTGGGCTCTGGCCCCCTCTGCCCCCCTGAGGAGGCCTGGGCAGGGCTGCCCGTGTGCAGAGGTGGGGTGTGGGGGGAGGGTGGTGACAAGTCCCGGGATTCGGGGTGTTGGGGCTACACAAGGGGAGGCAGGGTCCCCGTGGCCACCGCCCTTGGTTGACAGGCCTCCACCAGGGCAGAGGTGCCAGGGCCCAGCCTGGCAGCGACTGCTCTTCCCTAGAGCTGACCGTAGCCCTGTCAACCGCGTCCCCCTAAAGTTCCATCAGCCTGGACCCTCCAAACGGGACCCCCTTGGAAGCCAGGCCTCTGCAGGGGCCGTCAGTTCAGCTGCGGGCACAGGGGCTGAGGCAGAGCCCAATCCTGTGACGGTGCCCTTCTGAGAGGCGGCTGTACACACAGGGAGGGGCGGGACGGCGGGTTGGAGCTGGGGTGACGTCTCTACCAGCCAACAACACCAGAGCCGCGGCGGCACCGGAAGCGGGGAGCCCCCTGGAAGGGCAGCCTCGGAGCGCCCAGAGGGAAGCAGCCTGCCACACCCTGAGCTCAGCCACAGCCCCAGCCCGGAGGGGAGATGTGCATTGTGTCAGGTCGCCACTTGGTTATGGCAGCCCCAGGACCCTGGCACGTCCCTGGGAGCCATCACCCAGGGGTCCCGGCTGGAAGCCCAAGCTGGCGGGTCAGGGACGCCTGTGTCCTTTCACTCTGGGGCACAGTTGCCCGCCCCCAGGGGGAGTGTCCCCTGCCTTTGTCTCGCTGGCCCCGCAGGACTGAGCTGGCCCCATAGCTGTGCCCACCCGGCGGCCTGACCCCTCCTGAGAGCGGGCCCCTCCCGGGAGGTGTCCTCTTTCTTCCGGTCCCCCCAGCGCTCAGCCCAAGGGATTTCCTGGGAGATACTGCCCTCGCCGAGAGCCCTGGGTTTCGGGGAACCACTTCAAGGGAAGCGAGCTCTTTAGAGAATAAGGACGAGGGGTGGGACCTGGGCCGAGCCCGCTCTGGGCAGGGTGGCTCCCCGGCTGCGGTGACCCCTCTGTGTGCTGGGGGACATGAGGTGGCCAGGGTCTGGGCAGGGGCTGTAACGTGTGCCCCCACTGGGGAGCTGGGGGCCCTGCCCAGACCCTCTTGTGTACCCTTCCCTGGGGCAGTGGCACATCCTCCGGGCACGACGCCGGGCCCCAGGCCACCTGGTGCCACACACGCTGCCACCGGCTGGCAGTCTGCTGGGTCCTCACTGAGCTGAGCACTGAGAGGAGGCTGGGGGGTCCTGACAGATTTGAGTGGACAATTCTGCTTAGGATTCAGCCTGAGGGTTCCGCCCCTGCGCACCCCCTGCCCTGTGTCCGAGGGCTCCTGCTGGGCGGCAGAGCTTGGGTGGCAGCTGGGGGCCCAGAGGAGAGGCCATTGCCCTGGGAGTGGCATGTTGGCATGGGTGAGGCTGTTTGGCTTTTGTCTCAGGTGATGAGGACCTCAGACTCTTTCCAAAGGGAATGAAGGGATGAACGAAGGGACGAAGGGATGAATAAATGAATGAATGAGTGGTAGGTGGATGAATGAAGGGATGAATGAATGAATGGAGGAATAAGTGAATGGATGGATGAATGAGTGAATGAATGGGTGGGTGGGTGGATGGATGAATGAAGGGATGAAGGGATGAATGAGTGAATGGATGGATGAATGAGTAAATGAATGGGTGGATGGATGAATGAAGGGGAACTCAGACTCTTTCCAAAGGGAATGAAGGGATGAACGAATGAATGAATGGAAGAATGAATGAATGGATGAGTGGTGGATGAATGAAGGGATGAATGAATGAATGAATGAATAGAGGAATAAGTGAATGGATGGAAGAATTGGTGGGTGGATGGATGAATGAAGGGCTGAAGGGATGAATGAATGAGTGAATGGATGGATGAATGAGTGAATGAATGGGTGGGTGGGTGGATGGATGAATGAAGGGATGAAGGGATGAATGAGTGAATGGATGGATGAATGAGT
>NW_005366599.1:382038-383876 GCF_000412655.1 Myotis brandtii | reverse complement strand
AAAAGGCCTCTGTGGCCGCGTTACATAAGCCGTCACATTGTTGCCCGCCACGCGGGCGGGATTCTGGGGAAAAGGCCGTCTTTGTGGCGGAGGCTCTGGGAGGCGGGGCTGGCCCTGCTCCTGCTCTGGACCAAGGGCAGCCGGGCTGCAAGGACGGCCGGGACCTTGTGCCCTTGACGCGCCTTTTATGGGGCGCACGTTGGTTTCCAGCCCCGGGTGGGGTGGGGCAGGGATCCCCGGGCCTGGGGCGCACAGGTGCCCACCAGTGGGGGCCTCCCCCCGCCGTCCACACAAGTCCCTCTTCCCGCGTTGCTTGGGCTCCCTGGCCCCCCTGAAGGGGAAAAGGCCGTCTTTGTGGCGGAGGCTCTGGGAGGCGGGGCTGGCCCTGCTCCTGCTCTGGACCAAGGGCAGCCGGGCTGCAAGGACGGCTGGGACCTTGTGCCCTTGACGCGGCTTTTATGGGGCACGTTGGTTTCCAGCCCCGGGTGGGGTGGGGCAGGGATCCCCGAGCCTGGGGCGCACAGGTGCCCACCAGTGGGCCTCCCCCCCCCCCCCGGGCCCACCCAGGCCTGGGAGGTGACGGACAGCCGGGAGGAGCCCCCCCAAAGGCAAGGGCTCCCCTGCTGCTGTCTCAGGGGAGGGGCAGGGGGCCCAGTCTGAGGAGAGAGGGTCGGGGGGCCCCTGCGCGTGCACTGCCCCGCCCACGGCCACGGCGGGAGCAGATGCTTTAAATTCTGCTTTACTGGAGCGCGGGCTCACAGGCTCCCGGGGGAGAAGCGATGGCACTGTCGTCCGTCAACAGACCCTTCATCCGGGCCGTTTGCTCTCAGCTCTGAGCTCCCAGCAGCTCAAGGAGCAGCGGCCCTCACAGCCAACCAGGCCCCACACCCCACATTCACACCCATCCCGCCTCACTCACGCACACACGCACTCACACACACACAGGCACACTCATGGGCACATGCACACACGTGTGTGCACACGCTCACCAACACACATGCTTGAGCACTCATATGACACAGGCACACATGTGCACACGAAGATGGCCCAGGCCTCCCGTGGCTTTAAATTCTGCTTTACAGGAGCGCGGGCTCCACAGGCTCCCGGGGAGAAGCGATGGCACTGGCGTCCGTCAACAGACCCTTCATCCGGGCCGTTTGCTCTCAGCTCTGAGCTCCCAGCAGCTCAAGGAGCAGCGGCCCTCACAGCCAACCAGGCCCCACACCCCACATTCACACCCATCCCGCCTCACTCACGCACACACGCACACACAGGCACACTCATGGGCACATGCACACACGTGTGTGCACACGCTCACCAACACACATGCTTGAGCACTCATATGACACAGGCACACATGTGCACACGAATGCACACACATGCTGGAGCACACTCACATGACTCACGTGCACGCACACTCATGCACGCACGTGTGCAAACACCAGCACACTCAGCCGGTCCCTGCTCAGGCCGCCTGACCGCAGGCACCACGAGGGGGGCGCTTCCTTAGGCTTCCTCTCCCCCCTCCTGACTCCCTCATTTGCTCCCTCTGGGAGCCCGGCTGCACCTGCGTGGGCTGCCCCCGTGGTGCGACGAGGACAAAGCCCCGTGTCCACCATCAGCAGATTGGAGTGTGACCAGGGCCCTGCGCTCCCCTCCACCCGCCCTCCCCGGGGCCGGCAGGAGCACTGGTGTAGCTCGGAAGCTCTTCCTGTCACAGGTGGGCGGGGTCTTCGTCATCTGGGCTGGGAGAAGCCCTGGAGGATCCAGGAGATCAAAGGACTCCTCTTATCTTTGCAGGGAGGACCTTTGCTCCAGGAGGGCTGCAGGGAGGGGGG
>NW_005366599.1:380544-381966 GCF_000412655.1 Myotis brandtii | reverse complement strand
GGGGGGCCCCTCCCCAGGCTTCCTCCCCCCCCCCCCTGACTCCCTCATTTGCTCCCTCTGGGAGCCCGGCCGCACCTGCGTGGGCTGCCCCCGTGGTGCGAGGAGGACCAAGCCCGGTGCCCGCCCTCAGCAGATTGGAGTGTGACCCAGGGCCCTGCGCTCCCCTCCACCCGCCCTCCCCGGGCGGAGGGAGGGAGGGAGGGGGGCTTCCCTGGTGGAGGTCTGCCTGGAGGTGGCAGGAGCCATCATTGATTTCTTCTCTCTTCCCCACGCAGAACCAAGGTGGACAGACGCAGGCCTTGTGCCCTGAGATGACAGAAGTGACCTGGGCCGCCTGGGAAACCCACCTGCTTTCCAAGAACACGGTGTGCGGCCAGCCCCCAGGCCCGCACCCACCTGCTTCCCCAGCCCCGGCCTCTGCAGGACCGCCCCCCATCACGCTCACCTCCCACACGCACACCCCAGCCGCACGCGCACACAGGTCCCCAGCTGCCTGTGAGCCGACGCCTCACATTCAAATTCCCAGCGGCCTGCAGGGTCCGGTCCTTAGCAGGCAGCCACTTCCTGTGCTGTTCTGGGCGGGTGTGCGTTTTATTGTGGTGCTGCAGTGCAGGCACCCACCAGCAGGGGGCGCAGGTGTGCCCGCACACAGCCCAGCTCCCAGGAAAGAGGAAGCAGGTCTCTCCAGAGGGTGCACCTGGCGGTCGTGGCGGCCTTGCTACCCTCCCTCCACAGTCGCCTCCACGCATGGCCACCATCAGGCTGATGGGAAGACGCTGCCCTGGGCACTCAGCCTCCAGAGGCCAGAGGCCCGCTGGCCTCACCTGGCCGGTCCTGCCTCGGCGCCTGCGGGTGTGGGCAGCCATGGCACGCTCTGCGGGGAAGCACAGATGTCTGGTGTCATGTGGCGGGCGGGGTGGCCCAGGAGGAAGATGCCCAGGTCAGGAGCCAGCAGAGTTCAGTGCTGTCTTTGGGAAGGTCTGTATTGCCCCCGTAGTGCCCTGGCCTCAGTTTCCCCAACTGGGCACCCAGGCAGGAGATGAGACAAGCACTCAGAGCCCTCCCTGTCCTCCTCTGTCTGTCCCCGGAGCCAGGGGCCAGCCAGCACGATGCTGACCCCCACTCCATCCTGGCTGCCCACACGCTCCCCGCCCTGGCTCCCTGGCCTCAGACGTCGCCCACAGCTCCGTGAGCACCGGAGGCAGGTCCCCGCCCCATCACCCCGTGTCCTCACCCTCTGCCTCCAAGGCCGACGCCCCCAAGCCCTGGAAGCTGGGTCGTTTGGAATAAAGGCCCAAACTCGGCGGAAGAGAACAGTGATAGGTGACTCGTTCTTCAAACACAGAGCCTCAGTCCCAGCTCCTCTCTCTCCAAGACCAGGCCACACGCCCTAGTCCTCCTGCCCCGGCCCGTCCTGCTGGC
>NW_005366599.1:379445-380378 GCF_000412655.1 Myotis brandtii | reverse complement strand
CGGGCACAGCTGGTGGCCTGTGGATCCAGCCCACACACCCAGAACACCACCCAGGAGCGTTGCTGCCTCCCGGCTCGGCCTCTGAGGAACGTTCTGCTCTGATTCCCCCCGAGACGGTGGCAGCAGGACGCCACGGGTCCAAATTCCCGGGGGTCACTTCCCATGTCACGCCATGTTCGCAGCCATGTGCGGCGCTAAGGATGTCAATGAGTTCGTTCCGGCGCTCAGGGCTGTAGTTTTTGTTCACAGTCGCGTTTTTCCCGGAAGGCGGGGAGCTGGCAGGGCGTACCCTCCCTCGCTGTCTTCATGACTTTCTATTGTTACAAACCCCGCGGCGCGCGGGGCACCCCCTGCCGCTCTCGGCTGCCTCAGTCCCCTGTGATGCTCGGGACGGGACGGAGGAATTTACTTCTGCGACTCGTAATTGGAAATGCGGTCCCCCCCACCCCAGGGAAGTTCAAGGCCAGGAAGGTTTGTCTTCGAGGGCGGAGCAAAGACTTACAAGTTGGGAAAAAAAATTATGTGTGTGTGTATTATAATTTGTGTATTACACGTATATGCGATATATTATATATATATGATGTGTTGAAGCTTCCTCTGCCACAGTTTCTGGTTTAAATTGCAGAAGAAAAAGTCAATTTTGCACCAGAAAATTTTCTTTAAAAAAACAAACCTAATACCCAGGTTTCTCAGGGGCAGGCACCGGCCGAGGGAGCTGGAGGCGGCGACCGTGGGCCGCGCAGGCCTGAGCTCGGAGGATGCGCCAGTGCCGTTATTAAAAGTCCTGTACGTGTCTCCCCCTGTAATCGAATTTCACCGCATAATTTAGGAAAAGCCGCACACACAGAAAACTTGTAGTAAAAACCTGGGGTATAATTTTCTTCAATCAACTCCGGCTCATGACGGCAATTACCCCGAACCCTGTGCGAGCCT
>NW_005366599.1:378872-379186 GCF_000412655.1 Myotis brandtii | reverse complement strand
CTGTCATGTGCCGCTCCAGCCGCTCTTTATGGTAAGGTTTCGAGTGAGCGCGAGCGGCAGTGAGCAAATTTGATAATTCCATCTCCAATTAGCTAATGTGACGTGCCAGCCACCGCTAACGAGGGCATCGCACAGAGGGAAACGCATCTTTCTGCAGTTGGGATGTAAAGTTAACCAGCCTGTCATTTTGCCATCGGAAACTTTGTGGGGTCTGCATTAAAAGGAAATAATCCCATAAGCACCGTGGATTCCTCGCGGCACCGGCCGCGTCCGGAGGAAGCAGCTGGGGTGGGTGGGGAGGCTCCGAGCACGGG
>NW_005366599.1:376727-378610 GCF_000412655.1 Myotis brandtii | reverse complement strand
GGGCTTCCCAGGGCCTGGATCTGGAGACCAGCGGCCCCCGGTCCCGGGAAGAGCTGAGGCCGGAGGGATGGTCTCCAGGGTGGGTCTGCCGCCGGAAGCTGGGTCCGGACAGAGCAGGGTGCTGTGGGGAGCCAATGACACCCAGATCTGGGGATGCCCAGGGCCCCGCCCTGACTCCCAGGGTCCTGGTGCCCATGCCCACACCCCCTTAGAAATGATGCCAACAACAAGCAGGGCACCCAGTAGCCCGTCTGCCAGCTGCAGTCCCCCACAGGGTCCGTGAGGGTCTGGCTAGAAGTGTCCTTGTCACTCAGCTCATCCCTGTACCTCCCCAGGGAAGTGCCCAAGTGCCCCCGGGAATAACTGCTCATGTGACAGGAACAGGCAGCCAGGAAGGCAGCATCCCTCACACCAATGGCCCCCCTAACAGTGCAAACCGGGGGGATCACGGGCCAGTGTTTCTTCCCTGCTTTCTACGCGGCAGGCTGTTCCGTCCGGCCTGACAGTGTCACTGCTTCCCACACCCCTGCTTCCCGCCACACTGTACCCCTGCTTCCAGCTACACTGTACCCCTGCTTCCCGCCACACTGTACCCCTGCTTCCCACCACACTGTACCCCTGCTTCCCACACTGTCAACTCCCCCTACGTTCCTCGCCCTCCCGTCCCCCCCAGTCTTGGTGGGCATCCCCGCCAGTTAACAAGCACCCATTTCCGCCGGAAGCTGCAGCACGTGCAGCGGGACCTGGAGCTCTTAGCTTTGAAGTGTTTCCTTTGGGACGCGAGCCTGGCCACCCCCACCCCACCGTGGGGGGTAAGCCCGTCAGCGAAGCAGAGGCAGGACTCTCCGAAGCTGTGCTGCGGCCCTGAACTTGCTACTTTAATCAGAGCTGAAAGGCCCCTCCCTGCCCCCACGTGCCCCGTCAGTGACAGATGACTCCCTCCTGAAAGGGCCGAGGGGAACGGGAGACGCGCTTTATCTGTGTGGCCCGAGCCCCTCTGCGGCCCGAGAAAGCCCAGCCCCATCGCACTGAAAGCCACGGCTTGTTCTCTCATCTGATGGATGAAAGGAATGTGGAAGCCTGATCCTGTCCCCTGAGATGTCATTCAAATCCTCAGATACCTTCTCCGGGCCGGGCCACCTCCCCTGGATGCATCCCTGCCTCCCCACCCCCACTCCTCGCTCACCTCAGAGCCGCTCTAATCAATAGAAACTAGAGTGACCTGGGCGGGGGGGAGGCCAGGAAAGTAAAAACATGATTACAGATGCAGTCGCCGGGGTGGACGCTCTCAATTGGAGGCTCTTTGAAACCCGCCGGCAGATCGGCTTTCCTTCCCGGGGGGCTGAGGAGCGGGGGTGCTTGTCAGTCTCCCTGAAAAGGGAAAAGATGAAAAATTCGGGAGACAAAGCCCCTCCCCAGGCCGAGGGGACGGCAGCGCGTTCCGGCTCATTAGAGGAAGGACAACGCAGAACAACAACTTGCTAAGTGTTTCCTCTTCACAAGAACAGAGAGCCGGTCTTAATGGTTCGCGCTGGGCTCAGAATGTGCCCTGTCCCCCTAGAAGCCTCCTCCGCCAGCTCCTTGGTCTTATTCCAACCCCCCCCCAACGCAGTCGCCACCCCCCAATAATAAATCCAGCAAACTTTCCAATCTAGGGGGGCAGCGCTCCTGGGCTACGGACCTGCCCCTCTTCCTGAAACCCGCATATACACCCGGCCCTGCGAGGGGCCTGGCAGCTTGATTTATTTGGGCCGCTGCAGGGTTGCCCTGTAGACGTTCAGAAACTTGGAAAGGCAAAGGGTGCGGGGAGGTGGGGGAGGGAAGGACGGAGGGGGAGAGAGAGTGAGAGAGAGAGAGAGAGAGAGAGAGAGAGAGAAAGAAGA
>NW_005366599.1:371113-375348 GCF_000412655.1 Myotis brandtii | reverse complement strand
GAGGCAACAGAGGGGGGGGGGCCAGCAGCCCAGGAAGCCACTCCAGCTCTGAGGGGGGCCCCCAGGTCCCCCCCTCGGGACTGAACAGGACAATGGGCAGCGGACCCAAAGGGCCTCCTGCTAATTTTGCAAAAACGTTTCTGTTCACACTTAGATGTCTCTTCCCAGTTCCTTCCCTCACCCGGACGCGGGTGGGCGAGGCCAGCAGGGCCCTGGGCCAGAAGAGAAGAGAAGAGAAGAGAAGAGAAGAGAAGAGAAGAGAAGAGAAGAGAAGAGAAGAGAAGAGAAGAGAAGAGAAGAGAAGAGAAGAGAAGAGAAGAGAAGAGAAGAGAAGAGAAGAGAAGAGAAGAGAAGAGAAGAGAAGAGAAGAGAAGAGAAGAGAAGAGAAGAGAAGAGAAGAGAAGAGAAGAGAAGAGAAGAGAAGAGAAGAGAAGAGAAGAGAAGAGAAGAGAAGAGAAGAGAAGAGAAGAGAAGAGAAGAGAAGAGAAGAGAAGAGAAGAGAAGAGAAGAGAAGAGAAGAGAAGAGAAGAGAAGAGAAGAGAAGAGAAGAGAAGAGAAGAGAAGAGAAGAGAAGAGAAGAGAAGAGAAGAGAAGAGAAGAGAAGAGAAGAGAAGAGAAGAGAAGAGAAGAGAAGAGAAGAGAAGAGAAGAGAAGAGAAGAGAAGAGAAGAGAAGAGAAGAGAAGAGAAGAGAAGAGAAGAGAAGAGAAGAGAAGAGAAGAGAAGAGAAGAGAAGAGAAGAGAAGAGAAGAGAAGAGAAGAGAAGAGAAGAGAAGAGAAGAGAAGAGAAGAGAAGAGAAGAGAAGAGAAGAGAAGAGAAGAGAAGAGAAGAGAAGAGAAGAGAAGAGAAGAGAAGAGAAGAGAAGAGAAGAGAAGAGAAGAGAAGAGAAGAGAAGAGAAGAGAAGAGAAGAGAAGAGAAGAGAAGAGAAGAGAAGAGAAGAGAAGAGAAGAGAAGAGAAGAGAAGAGAAGAGAAGAGAAGAGAAGAGAAGAGAAGAGAAGAGAAGAGAAGAGAAGAGAAGAGAAGAGAAGAGAAGAGAAGAGAAGAGAAGAGAAGAGAAGAGAAGAGAAGAGAAGAGAAGAGAAGAGAAGAGAAGAGAAGAGAAGAGAAGAGAAGAGAAGAGAAGAGAAGAGAAGAGAAGAGAAGAGAAGAGAAGAGAAGAGAAGAGAAGAGAAGAGAAGAGAAGAGAAGAGAAGAGAAGAGAAGAGAAGAGAAGAGAAGAGAAGAGAAGAGAAGAGAAGAGAAGAGAAGAGAAGAGAAGAGAAGAGAAGAGAAGAGAAGAGAAGAGAAGAGAAGAGAAGAGAAGAGAAGAGAAGAGAAGAGAAGAGAAGAGAAGAGAAGAGAAGAGAAGAGAAGAGAAGAGAAGAGAAGAGAAGAGAAGAGAAGAGAAGAGAAGAGAAGAGAAGAGAAGAGAAGAGAAGAGAAGAGAAGAGAAGAGAAGAGAAGAGAAGAGAAGAGAAGAGAAGAGAAGAGAAGAGAAGAGAAGAGAAGAGAAGAGAAGAGAAGAGAAGAGAAGAGAAGAGAAGAGAAGAGAAGAGAAGAGAAGAGAAGAGAAGAGAAGAGAAGAGAAGAGAAGAGAAGAGAAGAGAAGAGAAGAGAAGAGAAGAGAAGAGAAGAGAAGAGAAGAGAAGAGAAGAGAAGAGAAGAGAAGAGAAGAGAAGAGAAGAGAAGAGAAGAGAAGAGAAGAGAAGAGAAGAGAAGAGAAGAGAAGAGAAGAGAAGAGAAGAGAAGAGAAGAGAAGAGAAGAGAAGAGAAGAGAAGAGAAGAGAAGAGAAGAGAAGAGAAGAGAAGAGAAGAGAAGAGAAGAGAAGAGAAGAGAAGAGAAGAGAAGAGAAGAGAAGAGAAGAGAAGAGAAGAGAAGAGAAGAGAAGAGAAGAGAAGAGAAGAGAAGAGAAGAGAAGAGAAGAGAAGAGAAGAGAAGAGAAGAGAAGAGAAGAGAAGAGAAGAGAAGAGAAGAGAAGAGAAGAGAAGAGAAGAGAAGAGAAGAGAAGAGAAGAGAAGAGAAGAGAAGAGAAGAGAAGAGAAGAGAAGAGAAGAGAAGAGAAGAGAAGAGAAGAGAAGAGAAGAGAAGAGAAGAGAAGAGAAGAGAAGAGAAGAGAAGAGAAGAGAAGAGAAGAGAAGAGAAGAGAAGAGAAGAGAAGAGAAGAGAAGAGAAGAGAAGAGAAGAGAAGAGAAGAGAAGAGAAGAGAAGAGAAGAGAAGAGAAGAGAAGAGAAGAGAAGAGAAGAGAAGAGAAGAGAAGAGAAGAGAAGAGAAGAGAAGAGAAGAGAAGAGAAGAGAAGAGAAGAGAAGAGAAGAGAAGAGAAGAGAAGAGAAGAGAAGAGAAGAGAAGAGAAGAGAAGAGAAGAGAAGAGAAGAGAAGAGAAGAGAAGAGAAGAGAAGAGAAGAGAAGAGAAGAGAAGAGAAGAGAAGAGAAGAGAAGAGAAGAGAAGAGAAGAGAAGAGAAGAGAAGAGAAGAGAAGAGAAGAGAAGAGAAGAGAAGAGAAGAGAAGAGAAGAGAAGAGAAGAGAAGAGAAGAGAAGAGAAGAGAAGAGAAGAGAAGAGAAGAGAAGAGAAGAGAAGAGAAGAGAAGAGAAGAGAAGAGAAGAGAAGAGAAGAGAAGAGAAGAGAAGAGAAGAGAAGAGAAGAGAAGAGAAGAGAAGAGAAGAGAAGAGAAGAGAAGAGAAGAGAAGAGAAGAGAAGAGAAGAGAAGAGAAGAGAAGAGAAGAGAAGAGAAGAGAAGAGAAGAGAAGAGAAGAGAAGAGAAGAGAAGAGAAGAGAAGAGAAGAGAAGAGAAGAGAAGAGAAGAGAAGAGAAGAGAAGAGAAGAGAAGAGAAGAGAAGAGAAGAGAAGAGAAGAGAAGAGAAGAGAAGAGAAGAGAAGAGAAGAGAAGAGAAGAGAAGAGAAGAGAAGAGAAGAGAAGAGAAGAGAAGAGAAGAGAAGAGAAGAGAAGAGAAGAGAAGAGAAGAGAAGAGAAGAGAAGAGAAGAGAAGAGAAGAGAAGAGAAGAGAAGAGAAGAGAAGAGAAGAGAAGAGAAGAGAAGAGAAGAGAAGAGAAGAGAAGAGAAGAGAAGAGAAGAGAAGAGAAGAGAAGAGAAGAGAAGAGAAGAGAAGAGAAGAGAAGAGAAGAGAAGAGAAGAGAAGAGAAGAGAAGAGAAGAGAAGAGAAGAGAAGAGAAGAGAAGAGAAGAGAAGAGAAGAGAAGAGAAGAGAAGAGAAGAGAAGAGAAGAGAAGAGAAGAGAAGAGAAGAGAAGAGAAGAGAAGAGAAGAGAAGAGAAGAGAAGAGAAGAGAAGAGAAGAGAAGAGAAGAGAAGAGAAGAGAAGAGAAGAGAAGAGAAGAGAAGAGAAGAGAAGAGAAGAGAAGAGAAGAGAAGAGAAGAGAAGAGAAGAGAAGAGAAGAGAAGAGAAGAGAAGAGAAGAGAAGAGAAGAGAAGAGAAGAGAAGAGAAGAGAAGAGAAGAGAAGAGAAGAGAAGAGAAGAGAAGAGAAGAGAAGAGAAGAGAAGAGAAGAGAAGAGAAGAGAAGAGAAGAGAAGAGAAGAGAAGAGAAGAGAAGAGAAGAGAAGAGAAGAGAAGAGAAGAGAAGAGAAGAGAAGAGAAGAGAAAAGAGAAGAGAAAAGAGGGAGAGAGCGGCCTCAGCAAGTTCTCTCCTGCTGGTCGGGGTTCCCACCTCCTGCCTCTAGGCCTTGGCCTTCACGCAGGGGGCTTTCCCGCGAGCTGGGGGAGGGCGGAGGATCTGTGTTCAGAGCAGCCCCCGCGCACTCAGCCAATCCATCTTCCCCCGGATATCGCTAATCTGCACATTTCTCTTCTTGTGTGATGTTCCCATCGCTTTATCATAAATGGGCTATGAAGACATTTGGAGCTGCTACTGTTGTAATCTATCCAAGATGGATCGGGCGCAGGCTGCGCTCCGCTCCCGCTTCCGGCCCCATCTGTCTGCCAGACTGTGGCCGGCCGGCCGGGCATCCTCCCTCCAGGCGGGTAATTGCAAAAAAGGAGCCAGCGAACCCGAACCAGAGATCAAAGCGCTTTATCATAAATGGGCTATGAAGACATTTGGAGCTGCTACTGTTGTAATCTATCCAAGATGGATCGGGCGCAGGCTGCGCTCCGCTCCCGCTTCCGGCCCCATCTGTCTGCCAGACTGTGGCCGGCCGGCCGGGCATCCTCCCTCCAGGCGGGTAATTGCAAAAAAGGAGCCAGCGAACCCGAACCAGAGATCAAAGCGCTCAGGGGGGCGCGGGGGTGCTTTCCTGAGA
>NW_005366599.1:368662-370052 GCF_000412655.1 Myotis brandtii | reverse complement strand
GAGGACGCTGTGTCACTTTCTGAGTCAGGGTCGGTGCGGGGTGACTCAATGCGGATGCGGGTGCAGCGCCCGGCCAGCGGAGACCGCGCGGCACATTCCTTTCCGCTGCTGCCTCTCGTCGGACCCTCCGGGGGCAGAGGCCACGGAGGAGGCAGCAGAAACCACATCCTCGCCATCAGCGGCTCATGGGACGAGCATCCCTGCCGTGGGCTCGGCGTCACGTGTGGACTGACTCAGAGGAGACGCCGTGCGGCCCGTGGCCACCAGCCCACACCGGCTCCACCACCGGGGTCGTGGCCCCTCACCCCAAAGCTCAGCCTCCGGGGAACCCGTCAGCGGACCCGGCGCGGGTGCTTTCTGAGGCGCACCTCCAGGCGTGGGTGTGCTTCTGGGTACACGCGGACACGTGGGTACACGCGGACACGTGGGAACACACGGACACGTGGGAACACACGGACACGTGGGAACACGCAGACACATGGGAACACGCGGACACGTGGGAACACAGAGACACGTGGGAACACGCGGACACGTGGGAACATGCGGACACGTGGGAACACACGGACACGTGGTAACACGTGGACATGTGGGAACACGTGGACACGTGGAGACACATGGGAACATGCGGACACGTGGGAACACGTGGACATGTGGGAACACGCGGACACGTGGGAACACGCAGACACGTGGGAACACGCAGACACGTGGGAACATGCGGACACGTGGGTACACGTGGACACGTGGGAACACGCGGACACGTGGGAACACACGGGCATGTTGGTACACGCGGACACATGGGGACACGCGGACACGTGGGAACACACGGACATGTGGGAACACGCGGACATGCGGGCTGGGAACAGCCTTCTCTGGGTATGTCAGGGTCACACGTGTTCACAGTCCGGGCACACTTCTCAGAAGTTATTTCTGGAAAAATGTTGCCTCTCATAACAGCAATGAAAGGAAAACACGGCCCCGGCCAACATAAATGTCTCTTTGGAACACAGACGTTTAGGCTTGGAGAGCCCGGAACATTCGTGTGGGTTTGGCATTCCAGCCGGTGAGCGGAGTGGCTGGGCCGTCGGCGAGCTTCGCGGGGGACGGAGGTCCATTCCTGAAGCCCCTCCCCGGCCTATGGCCCGGGCACCCGGATGCAATGAAAGGAAAACACGGCCCCGGCCAACATAAATGTCTCTTTGGAACACAGACGTTTAGGCTTGGAGAGCCCGGAACATTCGTGTGGGTTTGGCATTCCAGCCGGTGAGCGGAGTGGCTGGGCCGTCGGCGAGCTTCGCGGGGGACGGAGGTCCATTCCTGAAGCCCCTCCCCGGCCTATGGCCCGGGCACCCGGATGGGCCCCTGTGACTGCCCGCCAGGAGGGCAACGGGGA
>NW_005366599.1:365789-368219 GCF_000412655.1 Myotis brandtii | reverse complement strand
GGGCCTGCAGCCCTGGGGGCCGGGCAGGGGCAGCGAGGGCGTGGCCTCCTGGTTGTGGGCGAGGCAGGGCTCTGAGGCCTGGAAGCCTGTGAGGAAGCTGAGCCCGCACTGCCCGCTGGGAAGCGGGTGGAATGGCGCCGTTCTCCCGGGGACGGGCCCACTCTGCTGCCTCCCAGAGCTGCCAGACCTGGGCCCTGGCTCTCGCCTCTCCTGGCAATGCCGTCTGTGCAAACTCCAGACTTCCCTGTGCCTCAGTTTACCCACAGATTAGAAGGTCAAGGTGAGGACTAAGTGAAGACAAATCTGGACCACGGTGGCCTGGTCCTGGCCTGTACATGACCCTCGGTCATTTCTTCTCCCGGCTTCACTGAGACCTGCCCCTGGGCCGGGGCCTGGGGCCCGGATGTTCCGGAGTCGGGACGGTGCCTTGGGCGATGGGCAGCCGGCAGAGCGGTGGCACCGGAGAGGCAGGTAGGTGTCCAGGTGAGGATGGAAGGGGCCACGTGCTAACCTGACAGCTCAGGGGAGGTCTGCATGGTGGCCCTGCAAACTCAGACCTAAAGTCACCACAACGGATGGTCTGACATTAAACTTGAACTAAAGCAGTGATGGTGGGCAGTTACCTCCTAGGCCGGTATCTTCACTGACAAGGTCAAGCTTGACCTTCACTGAGCCTGTCTGTCTTTTTGCATCTATGATAACACACCCTTGAAATGTCTGGGTCACTTGTAACTTCCCTTTTTCTGGAGCCCCTGGAGCACAACCTAATGTGCTGGGCGCCAGGACAGAGGCCACAGATCCCTTCACTATCATGTGAATTGTTCCTGCACCCACCTAAGCATGTGTCCATCATTTTACTTTTTATCCAATCCCAGGGGTTTCCCCACGTGGCTTGCTCCCGCCCCTCTAGTCTCTCACCAATGGATTTCATGTAACGCACCTACGTCCCTCCTTTGATTGGATGTTTAAATGCAGATGTAACCCTCCATTCCCCGGAGCATCATCTCAATCATTGAGGTTCTGCGTCTGGGTCAACAGGTTTGAATTCTTCACAGGTTTGAGTGGTTTTCCGTGGACACAGGCGCTTTGGGGAGAAAGAAAGCCCCTCTCTCTGGGCGTGGCTCCGCCTGTTTGTCTCCGAAGGCGGAGAAGAAAGCGCGGAACCGCAGGCGTGCGGAGCCCACTTTGGGGAAAACAACCAAGATGCGCTGAGCGGCCGAACACTGCGCGATTGTTGTCGGGGGTGGGGGTCTGGTTTGCATTATCGGAAGTGACGGCCGGGCACAGGGTGGCCCACGGGTTAACCCCTTCCCGCCTCGCCGCCCTCACCTGCCCGCCGCGCACTCTGAGTGGGAGGAGCAGCCGGAGGACCCTCTGCACCCCGACCACGGACACTGCCTGCTGGCGCTCGCACGTGCTGAAGTATGATAGCAATCATCTCAGGTAGAAACTGTAGTTTAACTCATGTGTGTGCCCACACGTGCACGCACAGGGACCCACTCCACGACCCTCTCTCATCTCTCAATGCAAAGAGCTGCCAGGATACCGAAGGTGCAGAGAGCGTGGGGCAGGAGAGGGGCCGGCCCAGGGAGTCCGGGCAGGGATGGGGTCCTGACCCGGCCCCCTCTGGTGGGAAGGGCTTGTGGCTGGGCTTGTAGAGGAGGGGCGGCCATGGGCACTGGGACCAAGTGACCCGCTGGTTCCCCGCCCTGACCCTGGAGGCCTGACCTCGCCCGGCGGGTGTGGCTGGGTCGGAAGTCATCTGGGGTGACGGGTGGCGGAACACATACTCCAAGGCTGAGTGACAGGAGGTGCTCTCGCTCACCCCGGACCACCGCTGAGGGGCACCCGTGTGACGCCCATTTTACTGATGAGGGAACCGAGGCACAGAGGGTGATGGGCCCCTGCGCCCTGAGCCGGGTAGTGGGCGGAGCAGAGCCCCAGCCTATGGCCCTGGCACCTGCCGTTGAGCCTCAGGCCAACTAGCACGTGACTGAGCCCTGGCTCCTCTTCTAAACGTGCCTCCCTGTGGGTAGGGATGGCAATAGCCCACATGTGCACCTGTGGGTGCTCGCGGTGAGGTTGGGGGCCGGGGACCTCTGGCCAGGGGTCAGGCTTGCTCCAAACCCTCATGGACCCCGGAGCCAGCTAGGAGGCCACTTCCCGGCCAACCCATTGTCTCACCCACCAGGGGACCCCGCCGCAGCCCCTCATCACCATGGCGACGACAGTGCCCGACACCACGGAGGCGGGGCCGCCACCATTTCTGAGAGGAAACTAGGCCAACGCAATCGCTGTCCAGGGCAGACACTTCCCAGCGCCCGCGTTTCTCTGTGGAACCCGAAAACCTCCCGAAACATGCTGCACCTGTGCCGGGGACGAGCGCCCAGCGGGTTGTCACGGCGACGCTCCCCGCCTGTGACGTCCGCA
>NW_005366599.1:362206-364648 GCF_000412655.1 Myotis brandtii | reverse complement strand
GGGCCTGCAGCCCTGGGGGCCGGGCAGGGGCAGCGAGGGCGTGGCCTCCTGGTTGTGGGCGAGGCAGGGCTCTGAGGCCTGGAAGCCTGTGAGGAAGCTGAGCCCGCACTGCCCGCTGGGAAGCGGGTGGAATGGCGCCGTTCTCCCGGGGACGGGCCCACTCTGCTGCCTCCCAGAGCTGCCAGACCTGGGCCCTGGCTCTCGCCTCTCCTGGCAATGCCGTCTGTGCAAACTCCAGACTTCCCTGTGCCTCAGTTTACCCACAGATTAGAAGGTCAAGGTGAGGACTAAGTGAAGACAAATCTGGACCACGGTGGCCTGGTCCTGGCCTGTACATGACCCTCGGTCATTTCTTCTCCCGGCTTCACTGAGACCTGCCCCTGGGCCGGGGCCCGGGGCCCGGATGTTCCGGAGTCGGGACGGTGCCTTGGGCGATGGGCAGCCGGCAGAGCGGTGGCACCGGAGAGGCAGGTAGGTGTCCAGGTGAGGACGGAAGGGGCCACGTGCTAACCTGACAGCTCAGGGGAGGTCTGCATGGTGGCCCTGCAAACTCAGACCTAAAGTCACCACAACGGATGGTCTGACATTAAACTTGAACTAAAGCAGTGATGGTGGGCAGTTACCTCCTAGGCCGGTATCTTCACTGACAAGGTCAAGCTTGACCTTCACTGAGCCTGTCTGTCTTTTTGCCTCTATGATAACATACCCTTGAAATGTCTGGGTCACTTGTAACTTCCCTTTTTCTGGAGCCCCTGGAGCACAACCTAATGTGCTGGGCGCCAGGACAGAGGCCACGGATCCCTTCACTATCATGTGAATTGTTCCTGCACCCACCTAAGCATGTGTCCATCATTTTACTTTTTATCCAATCCCAGGGGTTTCCCCACGTGGCTTGCTCCCGCCTCTCTAGTCTATCACCAATGGATTCCATGTAACGCACCTACGTCCCTCCTTTGATTGGATGTTTAAATGCAGATGTAACCCTCCATTCCCCGGAGCATCATCTCAATCATTGAGGTTCTGCGTCTGGGTCAACAGGTTTGAATTCTTCACAGGTTTGAGTGGTTTTCCGTGGACACAGGCGCTTTGGGGAGAAAGAAAGCCCCTCTCTCTGGGCGTGGCTCCGCCTGTTTGTCTCCGAAGGCGGAGAAGAAAGCGCGGAACCGCAGGCGTGCGGAGCCCACTTGGGGGAAAACAACCAAGATGCGCTGAGCGGCCGAACACTGCGCGATTGTTGTCGGGGGTGGGGGTCTGGTTTGCATTATCGGAAGTGACGGCCGGGCACAGGGTGGCCCACGGGTTAACCCCTTCCCGCCTCGCCGCCCTCACCTGCCCGCCGCGCACTCTGAGTGGGAGGAGCAGCCGGAGGACCCTCTGCACCCCGACCACGGACACTGCCTGCTGGCGCTCGCACGTGCTGAAGTATGATAGCAATCATCTCAGGTAGAAACTGTAGTTTAACTCACGTGTGTACCCACGCGTGCGACCGCGTGTGCACGTTCAGGGACCCGCTCCACAACCCTCTCTCATCTCTCAATGCAAAGAGCTGCCCGGATACCGAAGGTGCAGAGAGTGCGGGGCAGGAGAGGGGCCGGCCCAGGGAGTCCGGGCAGGGATGGGGTCCTGACCCGGCCCCCTCTGGTGGGAAGGGCTTGTGGCTGGGCTTGTAGAGGAGGGGCGGCCATGGGCACTGGGACCAAGTGACCCGCTGGTTCCCCGCCCTGACCCTGGAGGCCTGACCTCGCCCGGCGGGTGTGGCTGGGTCGGAAGTCATCTGGGGTGACGGGTGGCGGAACACATACTCCAAGGCTGAGTGACAGGAGGTGCTCTCGCTCACCCCGGACCACCGCTGAGGGGCACCCGTGTGACGCCCATTTTACTGATGAGGGAACCGAGGCACAGAGGGTGATGGGCCCCTGCGCCCTGAGCCGGGTAGTGGGCGGAGCAGAGCCCCAGCCTATGGCCCTGGCACCTGCCGTTGAGCCTCAGGCCAACTAGCACGTGACTGAGCCCTGGCTCCTCTTTTAAACGTGCCTCCCTGTGGGTAGGGATGGCAATAGCCCACATGTGCACCTGTGGGTGCTCGCGGTGAGGTTGGGGGCCGGGGACCTCTGGCCAGGGGTCAGGCTTGCTCCAAACCCTCATGGACCCCGGAGCCAGCTAGGAGGCCACTTCCCGGCCAACCCATTGTCTCACCCACCAGGGGACCCCGCCGCAGCCCCTCATCACCATGGCGACGACAGTGCCCGACACCACGGAGGCGGGGCCGCCACCATTTCTGAGAGGAAACTAGGCCAACGCAATCGCTGTCCAGGGCAGACACTTCCCAGCGCCCGCGTTTCTCTGTGGAACCCGAAAACCTCCCGAAACATGCTGCACCTGTGCCGGGGACGAGCGCCCAGCGGGTTGTCACGGCGACGCTCCCCGCCTGTGACGTCCGCA
>NW_005366599.1:358954-361255 GCF_000412655.1 Myotis brandtii | reverse complement strand
TCCTGCATCCCCCGTGCCGCCCGTCTCCCGGGGGAGAGGGGGGTGGGAGCAGCCTGCTCGCCCGCCAGACCCCGGTGCGCAGCCCCAGAAGGCCCTCTGCCGACTTCCCACGTTTCTGGTCTGTGGGAACCTCTCCCGGAGGGAGTGCGGGTCCGCTGTGTGTGCGGGACGTGTTCCCACACAAAAGGCCAAAACGCCTCGCTGCCGCCCGGAACGCCGGCCCTTCCCTCCCTTGCAGGCCTGCTGGACCACGGCTTCTTTTTGAAGAATTAAATGTTTTTATTGATCTCAGAGAGAGGGAGGGAGAAGGAGAGAGAGAGAGAGAGAAACATCAACGATGAAAGAGAACCACTGATCCCACTGGGGACCGAGCTAGCCGCCCGGCAGGTGCCCTGACCTTGACTCGCACACTGACCTCCTGGTTCATAGGTGGACGCTCAACCACTGAGCCACACTGGCCAGGCAAGATCAGGGCATCTTTTTTTTTTTTCTTTTTTTAAAAATATTTTATTGATTTTTACAGAGAAGAAAGGAGAGGGATAGAGAGCCAGAAACATTGATGAGAGAGATTGATGAGCTGCCTCCTGCACGCCCCCCACTGGGGATGTGCCCGCAACCAAGGTACATGCCCTTGACCGGAATCGAACCTGGGACCCTTCAGTCCGCAGACTGACGCTCTAGCCACTGAGCCAAACCGGTTCGGCGATCAGGGCATCTTTACTGTGTTTACTCCCCATCCAGTGGCGGGGCCTGGACACCCTGTCTCAGTACCGCCCATCCTGTGGGTGCAGTGGTGGGCCCACCCGGCTTCAGCAAGACCATGTGGGAACTGGGGGCCCCATGCCTCCCCGGGCCCCCTGGGCAGCACTGGGGGAGGAGGAAGCCTTGGGGGTGACCCTGAGCTCCGAGGCCACTCCCTGCCCTCTCTGGGGAGCTCCAGGCCTGCGGGACAGCGGAGGGGCCAGGGGACAGCTCCCTGGTCCTGGCGGACTCAGGCGGCCGGTGCGCCCACAGAAGACCACCCTGGAGGGGCTGAGGGACCAGCCCCCTCTCCTGCCCCTGCCTGGGGCGTCAGCCGAGCCCATGGCCCTGCCCAGCGTGGGGGACACAAGGCGCCCTTTGTTTGCGCAGAGGGGGGCGGGGGCTTTGTCTGGGCTACAGACTTGGTTTCCACACACTGAGACTTGTCTCAGGAAAGTTCGGTTGAAAACTGCTTTCTTCTCCCGCTACGTCCGAGGAAGCGTTGCTCACACCGATGTGACCACCGGGTCCCTGCTGGGCTCCCCCACCCTGTTCCCAAGCCCCCAAAGCCCGTCTCCTAGGGCTCCCCCGGCTCCCCAGGGCCCACACAGGATGCTACGGACAGAAAGACGACGGCGAGTACCCTGAGGATGTGGGGCGTCAGCCTGAGGGGCGCTATGGTGGCCTCTGGGAACAGCTGACAGTCCCTACAAGAGGGAAACCGAGTCACCATGTGGCCCCGCAGCTCGACTCCTGGGTCCGTGCCCAGGATCAACGAAACGGGCCCACACAGAAGGTGTGTGCACGCCCACTCAGGCAGCACTGCCCACGGCCGCCAAGAAGGGGAAAGGACCCCGCGGCCACGGCCAGAGGCTCGGATAAACAGAGGG
Source organism: Myotis brandtii (assembly GCF_000412655.1). Lineage (NCBI taxonomy): Eukaryota > Metazoa > Chordata > Mammalia > Chiroptera > Vespertilionidae > Myotis > Myotis brandtii. Next base: position 359,624 of record NW_005366599.1, on the reverse strand, counting down.
CGGTCCCCCCCACACGGCAGAGCGTCAGCCACAGCAGGCACGCGCTCCGGACACCCCGACAATGCAGCCGGCCCTCAACACCCGCCGCTGGTGACAGGAGCCGGACACGAAGCCACAGACCTGTGACTCCATCTATGTGGGCGTCCAGAACAGGGAGCCCCCAGAGGCAGGCGGGGGTGGGGGTTTGCAGGGACTGGGGAGAGGCCGCTAGGGGCACGGGGCTCTCCCGGGCGAGGAGAGCGTTCCGAGGTTACGTGGTGGTGACGGGCCCATCCCTCGGCGAACAAAACCCCAAACCGGCCCCGGCCGGGCAGCTCCGCTGGTTAGAGCATCGCGCCCTCAGGCCAAGGGAGTGGGTTCGATCCCTGGTCAGGGCACTTGCAAGAACCAACGAATACATCACTAAGAGGAGCAACCAACTGACATTTCTCTCTCTCAAATCAATCGATCAAAACCCACCAAACGGCACATGTCCAAAGGGCGAAGTTCAGGGAGGTAATGAGACCTCAACGAACCCGACCTCGCTCGTGCACACATACTAGTACATACGTGTGCATGTGAGCACAGCTGGTCCCCACCCGCCGGTTCCGCATGTGTGAGCTCACCCACTTGCCAAAGCGTATTTGTAACCGTGCGTCAGTCACGCGGTCCCGCCGCGGTCGCCCTGCAC
>NW_005366599.1:354572-356872 GCF_000412655.1 Myotis brandtii | reverse complement strand
CCTTCCTCCTGCATCCCCCGTGCCGCCCGTCTCCCGGGGGAGAGGGGGGTGGGAGCAGCCTGCTCGCCCGCCAGACCCCGGTGCGCAGCCCCAGAAGGCCCTCTGCCGACTTCCCACGTTTCTGGTCTGTGGGAACCTCTCCCGGAGGGAGTGCGGGTCCGCTGTGTGTGCGGGACGTGTTCCCACACAAAAGGCCAAAACGCCTCGCTGCCGCCCGGAACGCCGGCCCTTCCCTCCCTTGCAGGCCTGCTGGACCACGGCTTCTTTTTGAAGAATTAAATGTTTTTATTGATCTCAGAGAGAGGGAGGGAGAAGGAGAGAGAGAGAGAGAGAAACATCAACGATGAAAGAGAACCACTGATCCCACTGGGGACCGAGCTAGCCGCCCGGCAGGTGCCCTGACCTTGACTCGCACACTGACCTCCTGGTTCATAGGTGGACGCTCAACCACTGAGCCACACTGGCCAGGCAAGATCAGGGCATCTTTTTTTTTTTTCTTTTTTTAAAAATATTTTATTGATTTTTACAGAGAAGAAAGGAGAGGGATAGAGAGCCAGAAACATTGATGAGAGAGATTGATGAGCTGCCTCCTGCACGCCCCCCACTGGGGATGTGCCCGCAACCAAGGTACATGCCCTTGACCGGAATCGAACCTGGGACCCTTCAGTCCGCAGACTGACGCTCTAGCCACTGAGCCAAACCGGTTCGGCGATCAGGGCATCTTTACTGTGTTTACTCCCCATCCAGTGGCGGGGCCTGGACACCCTGTCTCAGTACCGCCCATCCTGTGGGTGCAGTGGTGGGCCCACCCGGCTTCAGCAAGACCATGTGGGAACTGGGGGCCCCATGCCTCCCCGGGCCCCCTGGGCAGCACTGGGGGAGGAGGAAGCCTTGGGGGTGACCCTGAGCTCCGAGGCCACTCCCTGCCCTCTCTGGGGAGCTCCAGGCCTGCGGGACAGCGGAGGGGCCAGGGGACAGCTCCCTGGTCCTGGCGGACTCAGGCGGCCGGTGCGCCCACAGAAGACCACCCTGGAGGGGCTGAGGGACCAGCCCCCTCTCCTGCCCCTGCCTGGGGCGTCAGCTGAGCCCATGGCCCTGCCCAGCGTGGGGGACACAAGGCGCCCTTTGTTTGCGCAGAGGGGGGCGGGGGCTTTGTCTGGGCTACAGACTTGGTTTCCACACACTGAGACTTGTCTCAGGAAAGTTCGGTTGAAAACTGCTTTCTTCTCCCGCTACGTCCGAGGAAGCGTTGCTCACACCGATGTGACCACCGGGTCCCTGCTGGGCTCCCCCACCCTGTTCCCAAGCCCCCAAAGCCCGTCTCCTAGGGCTCCCCCGGCTCCCCAGGGCCCACACAGGATGCTACGGACAGAAAGACGACGGCGAGTACCCTGAGGATGTGGGGCGTCAGCCTGAGGGGCGCTATGGTGGCCTCTGGGAACAGCTGACAGTCCCTACAAGAGGGAAACCGAGTCACCATGTGGCCCCGCAGCTCGACTCCTGGGTCCGTGCCCAGGATCAACGAAACGGGCCCACACAGAAGGTGTGTGCACGCCCACTCAGGCAGCACTGCCCACGGCCGCCAAGAAGGGGAAAGGACCCCGCGGCCACGGCCAGAGGCTCGGATAAACAGAGGGCGGTCCCCCCCACACGGCAGAGCGTCAGCCACAGCAGGCACGCGCTCCGGACACCCCGACAATGCAGCCGGCCCTCAACACCCGCCGCTGGTGACAGGAGCCGGACACGAAGCCACAGACCTGTGACTCCATCTATGTGGGCGTCCAGAACAGGGAGCCCCCAGAGGCAGGCGGGGGTGGGGGTTTGCAGGGACCGGGGAGAGGCCGCTAGGGGCACGGGGCTCTCCCGGGCGAGGAGAGCGTTCCGAGGTTACGTGGTGGTGACGGGCCCATCCCTCGGCGAACAAAACCCCAAACCGGCCCCGGCCGGGCAGCTCCGCTGGTTAGAGCATCGCGCCCTCAGGCCAAGGGAGTGGGTTCGATCCCTGGTCAGGGCACTTGCAAGAACCAACGAATACATCACTAAGAGGAGCAACCAACTGACATTTCTCTCTCTCAAATCAATCGATCAAAACCCACCAAACGGCACATGTCCAAAGGGCGAAGTTCAGGGAGGTAATGAGACCTCAACGAACCCGACCTCGCTCGTGCACACATACTAGTACATACGTGTGCATGTGAGCACAGCTGGTCCCCACCCGCCGGTTCCGCATGTGTGAGCTCACCCACTTGCCAAAGCGTATTTGTAACCGTGCGTCAGTCACGCGGTCCCGCCGCGGTCGC
>NW_005366599.1:353609-354228 GCF_000412655.1 Myotis brandtii | reverse complement strand
AGAACCCGGCCCTCCCTCCATGTCCTGGGAGCGCTGGGCCAGTGTCCGGGGCCTTTACAGAAATTCACTTCCACTGACAACGAGCCCCGGCCACCACCGCCTGTTTCTTGCCTGGCCCAGGGGCCTCCCCATGTGCAGCCCACAGCCGGGCAGAGCCAGGCGCACGGCCCGGGAGGGGCCCACGTGGGAGAATCGGAGGCTTTTCTGCCGAGTCCACGGGTGCTGGGGGGAAGCACAGGGCTCTGGGAGCGGAAATGATAGGCCTGGGGCACACGCAGGTGGCAGGCCAGGCAGCCAGCGGGGACGCCGCCTCCTGAGACCAGGGGCTCTCCCTGCCCCCTCGCCCCCATCTCCACGCGGTGACCTGCACGCCTCCTCCCGCCCCTCCCAGCCTGGCCTTCTGCACAAAGTGGGGACCCAAATATTTGTGGGGTGACTGGTGGATCCCCTCGTTTCCCAGGGGCTGTGTCAGGAGGTGGGACCACAGGAGGGAAACAGGGGGCGCCGTGTCCCTACGGGGGTGGGGGTGGCATCTCAGCGGGGGCGTCAGGCAAGAACCTGGAAGCTGCTGGAGCCAGTTCCGAGCCCAGACTGCCCGGCAATGGGCCTCCCGGGGGCC
>NW_005366599.1:350882-353249 GCF_000412655.1 Myotis brandtii | reverse complement strand
TCGGTTACAGGCCCCGCGTCGGCCCTGGGAGGGGACAGTGAAGGGCCCTTTGTTCCTGGGACACACGTGCGCGGCCACCTTTGATGAGAGCGGGCTGCGCACCTGCATCAAAGGGCTGTCTTCCCATCCCCCACGGCGGATGCTCCGGGGTCGGGACAGGGGGCATGGGGGCCAGCGAGGGGCTGAGAGGGGCGTGTCACCTCCCCGAGCGTGTCACGGTCAGTCCAGAGACAGTCAATGCAAAGGGCCTCTCCCATCAGCAGACTAGCCTGCCTTCATGTAAGGGGGGAAACTGAGGCCAGAAGGGGCGCCTGCCCCCTGGGCCTTGTCATGCCTGCTGCTCCCTCGGGCGGCACAGGAGGGACGCCAGCCCCCAGGGAAGCAGGGAAATGGCCCAGCCGAGGCTTTTGTAGAGTACCGGAAACCCAGATCCCACACGTGTGCACACACATGCACGTACACTCACACACTCACATGTGCCCACACGCACACAATGCACCTCACACTCACATGCGCACACATTCAGATTTGCACACACATGTGTAACACCCTAACATGCGCGCACATATGCACATGTACACCCCACACTCATATGTGCACATACTCATATGTGCATGCACATGCAAGCAATGCTCTCACATGTGCACACACATGCACTTGCATAGCAAACTCACACAACCATGTATCACATATATCCATGCACACTCACACACATGCACCTACTCATACCCACATGCACTCCTCATGCATGTGCACACTCGTACATGCTCACACATGTGCACACACTAAAAATACACACATGCTTGCACACGCACATGCTTTGTGAGCTCCCAGTAGGCGGGCACCTGCAGGGCGACCTTCCCTGGGAGGCGGCGAGGAGCCCACTGGGACGGAGCAGCGTTGGCGCCAGCGCCCCCCTCCTGGCGACCGCCGCGCCTCCGCACAAACAGCGCGCCGGATTCTCCCATAAATCCCGCTCAACAAGCTCTTAGCCGTGAAATACCCTGCTATTAGCCGAGACAACCACTTACTCACAACAAATGCTCGTCGCGAGTTCATCTCGCGCGCACTCCCTCCGATCATTGGCCCCGCACTTCAATCTCTCTGTTTATGAAACAATCACGGAATCCTATTTAACCGCGGCCGGCCTCGCCTCTGATGAGTTGCCATTCCAACTTTGCCCCCGGCGATCGGCTGCTTCCATTAAGCCTTGTCCTGCTTCACAGCCGGATGGATCGCCGCTCAGGGCAGGCGGCCTCTCCCACACGCTCTCATCAAAGCCTTGTCCGTGGCGGATCTCAGAGGGTTCATTCCCGCAGCCCTGGGCCTGGGGCGGGTGCGAGGTGGGTTCTCACCCAGGCACCGAATCGTGCCCTGCACTTCCCAGTGGAGAGGGCCCTCCTGGCTGCCTCACTGAGGACCCCTCCCCGCACACCCTCCCCCTTGGGTGACTCCATTCGGATGTGCAAGTTGTATGTTCAAATGCCTTTGAGCTGCAGGCACGTGCCAGGTGCGAGAGTGGAATATGGGTCCACAGGACCGGGTCCTGTGTTCGTGGGGCCAGTGGGCCTTGTGCAGCCCGACACAGACACGCCCCTTGTCCTGGTGAGGAGCCGAGCGCTGCTTCTGGGGCGAACTAGCTGAGGAGCTGGGGACCCTCGGTGCCTCCTCCGGGGTCACCCTCTCTGCTGCCAGGGACCTCCAGGCCACTCTGCACACATTTGGGGTGCAATGATTTCCTGGCTCAGCTGTGGGGTCGGCCAGCGTGGAGGTGATATTCCTCTTTGCCTCCGCACCAGTCCCCCGAGTCCTATCTCCTGGGCCCAGCCCCCAGCCCCCCAGCCCCTGGCAGGGTTCCCACGCCACCCGCCTGGTCCTCCAGGGGCGGGGGATTGTGTATCCTCGCCTTTCCCTCCTCGACACCCCGGCTCTTATCTGCCAGCAGGCAGTGCGGTCAAGGGTGAAGGTTACGCGGTGCCACTCGCTGAGAGAGCTCCTTTCAACGCCCGGGGAGCAGATAGCGCGCGGCGGGCGAGCATGACCCGCTCAAGTGCTCTTATCTTTCTGCGCCCCGGTTCTGCGCGGGCGGGGACACGCAGGCGGGGATCAAAGCCCCGGAGGAGCCGGACGCACCTTTGATTGAAGGGGCTAAAAATGAACGGGTCTGGGCAGGGCCCGCGCCTCCCGCTGCGTTATCGCCTCCGCGCTCTGGGCTCTCGGCTCGGCGGCTCCGGGTAATAAGGCGGGCGCTGAGTAACGGCCTGGGCCTGGCCCGGAGGATCCTGCGGGCGACGCCATTGGACAGAACAGCCCGTGCGCTTCCCCTCAATCCCTCCGCCACGTGCGGAAGGTCGCGACGACCTTGAA
>NW_005366599.1:350480-350837 GCF_000412655.1 Myotis brandtii | reverse complement strand
CTGGGCATGGGGAGACAGGCCCAGGAGGGGCACCGGGGCTTCCGGTGTGGGTCCCAGGCAGCAGGAGGCGCTGTGACCTTTCCACAGAGCAAGGTCAGAACAGCAGCCGAACCGGGCTGTCCTCTGTGTCCGCCCCGAGGGTCTCGCCGAGTTGCCTCTCACCCCCACAGGCTCCTCCGCTCGCACTGGGGTCTGGCCGGACCCGAAAACCTGCATTTCTAACGGGGTCCCGGTGACACCGGGGATTGCGGCCCTGGCCTGGCACACGGCACTGATTTGGACCTAACTTCACGTGGGCACCGATTTGGGTGACAGCAGGACGTGGCGGGGAGGGGCTGGCCACGGGGCGTCTGCTCG
>NW_005366599.1:349172-350141 GCF_000412655.1 Myotis brandtii | reverse complement strand
CCCAGGCTCCCAGGCCCGGTGGCGGGAGGCCAGGCTGCTCCGGTCACGTCGCAGGACAGTTAATAAGGCCCCCGATGAGTGACGGGACCATTTCTGCACCACTAATTTCCGTAACTGTCGCCCTTTGAAAGACGGCTCGGGGCCCCGTGACCCGGCTCTTCCCAGACAGAGCTGCTTTATGCGGCCAAGTTCAGGCCGCGGATCCCGTTTCAGGGCTGACAGGGCCGCCTCGGGGAAGTCTGCGATATTCTGAGGTCCGTGGCCCTGTCTTGAGTTTCTTTCTCTATTACAAGTCCTCTTGGAGCCCAATTCTTCCCTGTGGCAGTGGGGACGCTGCTCCACGTTTGGAGGGTGCTCCAGGTGGGGGAGGTGCTCCAGGTGGGGAGGATGCTCCAGGTGGAGGAGGGTGCTCCAGGGGGGAGGGTGCTCCAGGTGGGGATGGTGCTCCCGGTGGGGGAGGTGCTCCAGGTGGGGAAGGTGCTCCAGGTGGGGAGGGTGCTCCAGGTGGGGATGCTGCTCCAGGTGGGGCAGTGCTCCTTTCGCCCAGCACTGAGCGGACGTGGGCCCAGGGCTTTGCTAGCGGCAGGGAGCACTAGGGGAAGTTGTGGGGGCCACATGCCTTCGCTATGACAGGGGCCCCACGACTGTCCTAGGCAGAGCCTCCATGTCCGTCAGGGGAGCAGCTGGGGACTCAGTGGGTCTGCGTTGGGACATGGTGTTCAGAGCGGAGGGGGGGACAGATGACCAGTGCCTTTGGGAGCACTGGGCTCTCCCTGTCCACCTCCCACCCTGCCTCTGGGGAGACCGGCAGGTCCAGCCTCTCTGTGCCTCAGTTTCCTCCTCTGTGCAGTGGAGCCGCGGAGACCCCCTTGTCAGTCAGGTGAGGGAGCACCAGCTGCCGCCCTGGGAGCTGAGAGCCGTGTGTCACTCATCCCTGCCCGCTTTCCACTCCCACGAGCCAGAACCCGC
>NW_005366599.1:347854-348749 GCF_000412655.1 Myotis brandtii | reverse complement strand
CCGGTGCTGGGAAGGCCGCTGCCTTCTCCCTGAGCCTCTGGCACTGGTTCTGGGATTCGGACTGTTGTGGGGCCAGACTGGACTCTCAGGACCCGAGGGCAGCACCCCCGGCTGGGAGGGCCTCGCTCCTGGCCATGCGCTCCCACTGCCCGGGCCTCTGTTCCCCTCCTGGCCAGGCCTCCTGGGAGTTTGTCCAGCACCCGGACGTTCACCCACAGACCAGGCCGTCCTCACGGGCATCGTTGACGTGGGAGGTGCAAGTACCACCTTCGGACCCCGCAGGCCTGAGCCCTGAGCAGAGCAGTGCGCGCCCCCTCGGGGTGGGGCGGGGACCAGTCATCCTCTCCAGGGGCCCAGAGCAGCCGATGCCAACCCGGAGGACCAGGGAGCACAGGTGATGGGGAACGGCGCCATCTCTGGAACTTCTGGAAGGCTCCTGTGTCCCCCGCCCTGGTCTCTCCCTGCCGGGACACGGCCAGGCCGGTGAGTGGGGGTGGGGGTGAGCGGGCGCCCTCGAAGGGTTAACGCAGATGGCGGCCCCCTCCATGCACAGCGCTGTGGCTGCACCCACACGTGCTCTCCGCCTCCCACGCGCGTGGGAGAGTGCGTGTCTGCAGCTGGATTCAATTACGGGGCGCGGAGAGGGTGTTCCCCGCGGGGGACCGAACGCTCCAGTGCCCGCGGAGGCAGAGGGAGCCGTGGGCAGAGAATGCTGACTCCGTGCCTTCAAAATCCTGTAATTGACTTTTTAAAAAATGACATTAGCATTTAAATGGCCCCGTCGTTATGAGGTGAAGGTTCAGGGGAATATGATCAATGTATTGAGCTCCTCAAATGTTCTCGGATATTATTTTTGCGGTGTCTCGCCGCAGGGGCTTCGCGCACGCGGGCTTTG
>NW_005366599.1:346064-347363 GCF_000412655.1 Myotis brandtii | reverse complement strand
GGCCTGGGAATGTTTTGCGGAATAACAGGGATCAGGTGAAAATGTAAAACGACCTAAAAGAGAGGCTGCGGAACAATGGGGTGCCGGGGGCGGGAGCGGCTTTCCCAGCGACACCTGCAGAGGCAATGAGACCGTCCAGGTGGCCAGCGGAGGCGAGAGGCACGTGCCCTCCGTGGGGCTGGTGGCAGAGGGAAGGGTCCTGGCCAGACTGCACACCCACCAGGGTCCCGCAGTGCAACCCTCAGAACCTCAGAAAGGGCCGTGGGTGATGGTCCCGTGGAGCTGGGAGCACCTCCCCAGGACATGCTCTGGGCCGGCCCAGAACTCGGGGGACACAGAGCGCCACCCGACTCCCTCCGATGTCGTCCGGGGCGCCCTCACACCCTGGGGACCGGAGGACCCAGCTGGCTAGAGGACCAGGCTCGGATCCATCCGTCAAAGCTCAGGACCCACCCAGGCCCCGTCGCTCTGGGCTCACCGCTGGGGAGGGGGGGAGGGGCCAGGTGCATGGGCCACCTGGGGACATCGAGCCCGGACACTTCCTGCAGTGGCTGCGGACGGGACACACACGTGCCGGCCCACCCACCCTTCCCCCGACCCTGGGCGGGCCCTTGGCGTTCTGAGGCTCCGTGGCGCCGGCTCACTGGTCGCTGAAGCTCTGTAGGTGGAAGGCCCTTTCGGGGGGCCCATCACAGACACGACTCCCAGGCTGCGAGGCCCCAGCAAACCCCCCGACTTCCCGTCCACAGGCCCCAGCTCTGCCCACAGGCAGCTTGCCGGGATGGAGATGGTCCGCCTTCTCTCGGGCCGCACGCCTCTGCTTTACCATAAGGCGCAGGGGTGTTCGCCTCGCAGGAGGGCTCCGCACCCCCATCTCCGCGGCGGTGCCCACAGATTAACAGCCACGCTCGCAAGCGTAGCTGTCTCGTGGGTCCCCATGCCCGGAAGTGTCTCCCGGGCTGTCAGAAACCAACCGTGTGGGTGGGTGGTGCCGCAGCCTGTCACCCAGGCTCCTCCTGCTGTGGCCCGAGGTGAGTGCAGTTTTGAACTGATGTCTGGGCCACCGGGAGGTGACACCTGCCCAGAGCCTGTCTCCCAGCCTCCCCACCTCCCCTCTGCCCGCCTCTCCAGGTCCCGTCTAAAATTCAGGACAGGGCGGGCCAGCTGGGTTTACCTCGATGGGTCCCTCCCCTGGCTGTCATCCACCCTGGTCCTGCTGGGGAAGGACCTCAGGGCCAACCCCCCTCGGGAGGGACTGCCCGGTGAACGCTGCTGGCCAGCAGCCTCGCCCCCGGCGCC
>NW_005366599.1:345371-345842 GCF_000412655.1 Myotis brandtii | reverse complement strand
GGCCTGGTGCCCTCCCATCCACTCCGGCCGTGGGCCCCGGTGCCAGCTCCACAAGTGCCCGAGGACCCAGCCCCGCTCCAAACACTGAACCAGACAGGCCCGGCAAAGCCCCCGGGAGGCGTGCCCACGCCTGGGGTTCTGGAACCTCCCGAAATGCTTTTGCTCCCGACAGAATTCCAGGCCACGGGGAAAACTAAGCCGTCGTTCAGGCCATATCTTCAATTGCTTTTCTGCGAAAACGGACTGAATGGGAGCCGTTTACATGCTTAAAAACAGACTCGCTCCGGGCCCACACGGTTCATATTAAAAGTCAGACCGGAGCTGCGAACGCTTAGCTCTTTATTTAAAGGTTCCCCAAAGGCAGATAACGTCGTAACGCCGGGAAGCCGGGCTTGGCTGCCGTCTGCAGAGGCTCTGCGAGCGGCTGCTCTGGAGGGAAGCGTCCCCGAGCAGGCGATAGAGGGCGCCTGC
>NW_005366599.1:344088-345070 GCF_000412655.1 Myotis brandtii | reverse complement strand
CCAGCTTCCCGTGTGGAGGTGCCGCTGGGACTGACCAGCGGGGAGCTGGTGTCACCCCCAGTGTGGCCCCTCGGAGCCCGAGTGGCTGGTCTCCCAGGCCAGCCTCATCCCCGCCCGGATGTGGCCTGGGAGCCTCCTTCCCTGGCCCCTCCCTTGCAGGGGGTCCCCCCTGGAGGCATCGAGGGGCTGCCAGGCAGCCATGCCCGCCCCTGGGCCAGAGCCCTCCAGTTGCAGTGTGACTGACACCCTCACTCGGGCCTTCGGGGGAAAGGCTCGCCGGGTCACTGGGAACTGACCCCTCAGCCTGGTACCCCAACTCAGTGCACCCCACCTACGGCTCCTCCTCCCTCAGTTTCCCAAGGATGACATGTGTCCCCCCACGGATGACCTGTGTCCCCCCCCACGGGTGGCATGTGTCCCCCCCACAGGTGACCTGTGTCCCCCCACGGGTGACATGTGTCCCCCCCACGGATGACGTGTGTGCCCACACGGGTGACGTGTGTCCCCCCCACGGGTGACCTGTGTCCCCACACGGGTGATGTGTGTCCCCACATGGATGACGTGTGTCCCCCCACGGGTGACGTGTGTCCCCCCACGGGTGACCTGTGTCCCCACACGGATGACGTGTGTCCCCCAAGGAGGGAGAAATGCAGGCGCACAGAGTTACACGCACCCCCCGGAACAGGCTCGGAACCCCCATCCCGCCAAGGTCACGGGCCGGCTTGCCTCCGCGGCTTGTGTTTCCAAGACACCACACGGCCCCGTGTGACCGCAGGGACCTGGCATCACCGGGCTTCTTGGCCACTCGGCTGTGAGGCGCTCCCTGTCCCGTTAGGAAACGGCCTCCTCGCTGTGGGGGAGGCCACTGGCACCCTCTGTGTGGGGGTCCCGGGAGGCGCTTCCTGAACCGGAGCCCCCGCAGACAGGCCTGCCCACAGGCACCCGGGCCCAGGCTGGGGGGGTGGGGGTGTCCACAGGCCTG
>NW_005366599.1:343716-343926 GCF_000412655.1 Myotis brandtii | reverse complement strand
ACTGCCCGGCCTCCATGGAAATGTGCCTGCCAAAGCCGGCCCCGGGCACATTCCTCTTCTAGAACATACTGAGCCCTCACGGAGCAGCCTGCTTGGGAGCGGGAGCCGGAGCCAAGCTGGTACCAGTGTCAGACGCTTCCCGTTCACAGGCCAACAGGCTTCCTTGGTCCAGGGAAGAGCTGGCGTCGCCACCCGGGCTGGACGGGACCC
>NW_005366599.1:341288-343052 GCF_000412655.1 Myotis brandtii | reverse complement strand
CGCTCCCCCGCCAGGGCCAGGCCACTGCTCTGCTCTCTGAGCCCCTGACCCTCCGAATTTGGGGAAAAACCACCCACTTTGAGCCAATCCTTCAACCCTCCACGCTGTCCTGATCGGCTTCCCCATTTCCCGCCAGTCCCCGCGTGCCCAGCCCTGAGCTCGCAGGCTCGCTGCCCCAAGAGCGGCCGCGGAGTCCCTGGCCGGCGGCCACTGCTTCTTGCTCAGCCTGGAGCCGTCCTCGCGTCCCCGTATTTACGTTGTCCAAGCTGAGCACCTGCTTCCAGGCCTCGGGGAGGCTTTTGCTGCTGCCCAGGGTGCATTTCTGGAAGCCACGGCCCATGGTGGGGCTCCCAGCCGCCCGCGCCTGGAGCGGAGGGGACACTGCAGCCCGGACCGACCGCGGACGCCCTGACGTGGGGCTGGACGCTGACGACAGGTGGGCTGGGAGACGGAGAGAACACCTGCTCCGCGGGCGGGAGACCAGACTGGCCAGGCCACCTGCCAGGTGAGCAGGGAGGGAGCCCAGGAGGTGAGTGACACCCCCGCCAGGCCATCGGCTCGCTGTCCAGTGTGGCCACCCACTGTCACCGACGAGAGTCCAGGTCAAAATGCAGGAGTGGGTCCCGCCGCCGCGAGCGCTCCCCTGAGCAGGTGAACGGAAGAGCGGATGCCACCCCATGTCTGTGCTGCGATCTTAGTGTGTAAGTGCGTGTGAGCGCGCACCTGCACAGCCCTCGCACACACGTGTCCGCGCTAACCCCTGCACCATGCGTAGGCCACGCCTGAACACGGACACCCCGCCTCCGCTACACAGGCGCCGCTCACGGGGTTTGCTGGCGGTGGGAGTGCCCCCTGCAGTGCACGGCGTGTCTTTATGAATGAGCAGAGCAATCGCCACTCATTGTGATTTTCCCGTTTACACCACCTCGTTCCCCCACTGAGGGCTCCACAAAGAACATGTCCCTCTCATGGCATTTCTCCAAGGCACCCAGCGTTCCGCAGGCTCTGTCCAATGGACAGGAGGGAGGGGACATTGTCAGGGACGCTCAGGGCACAGGCCGGCCTCCCTGTCACCTCCCTGGTGGCCCCCATGCCCAACCTCGCTCCAGGCTGTGCCCAGGCCTCTGCGTGGGCCTCCCTCCATGGGTGCCTAGGCAGGGGTCAGGGAGCAGGGGGCAGAGGGCAGACAGTGGGGGCCCGCTCTGTCCTGCCTTCCCTCCTGTCCCCACCTCCCTCCCTCCACAGGCCCCACTGTGTCCCCAGCCTTCCTGCAGGACCCACCCTCCCCAGCTGCCCTAAGAGCAGGCCACCTCCCCCACCCCCCGCGGCCGCCTGCTCCCTGGCCTGGCTCCCTCCCTCCAGGGGTGCGGGCCGCATGCCTTTCTCAGAGGTTCTTACTTGTCACTTTTCCCTCCAATTGGCCAGAGAGTGCCCTGAACCAAAGGGGGCTCTGGTCAGGGCAGTTCAGAGGAAGCCTGCGGCCGGGCGGGCGAGGATGGGGCTCAGGGGGTGTCTGGCCTGAGTCCCGTGGGCAGCCGAGGCCTAGGGGACAGCTGAGGCCCGAGGACAGCCAAGGGGAGGCCTAGGGGACAGCCGAGACCCGTGGCAGCCGAGGCCTAGGGGACAGCCGAGGCCTGGCCCAGCTCAGGCCCGAATGCCCTGACCCTCACAAACCGCCCTCCCCCAAACCCGCGGTGTCTTGGGCCCGGCAGGCTGCGTCTCATGTGCCCCATTCGCTTGCCCCTCGGGCCCAGGCCGGCAGGA
>NW_005366599.1:339304-341043 GCF_000412655.1 Myotis brandtii | reverse complement strand
GATAATTACAGACAGAAAGCACACGGCGCCGCATCCGAGCCGGACACGCTGCGGCCCCCTCCCCACCGCTGCAGCTCCGACGCCGGCAGGAAATGCTGGGGGACTGGAGTGGGGAGGGGGTGGGTTCGGATAGTTCTGCCCACAGGCCTCGGGGAGCCGGGCCACCGAGAGGGGACACCCGGGGTGGTTTACACTGTGAGTCTCACGGTCCCGTCCCCGCCCGTCTCAGTCCTCAGGCCGGGGGGCGGGGTTCTGAATTTAGACCCAGCCCCCCAAACTCGCTAGCAGTCACGTGTCCACAGAACTGGAGAAGCTGCGGGGCGGCCAGTGTCCCGCGGGTCCCGGGTGTGTGAGCCTTCAGGGAGGGCCTTGCCTGGCGACCGCCCAGCCACGTCCCCACAAGCCCCACAAGCCCCACAGCCTGGTGGCCTGTCAGCGGCCACTGGGTGTCCGGGCTCACCGTGGGCGCTGGAGGGGACCCGGAGCTTGGAGGCTGGTGTTTCATGCCCAGCACGGGGGGAGGGGATCACTCCCGGGCACGTGGCATTTGCTGACCCTCTGCTTTGCAGGGTGCGCGGCGAGGTTTCCCAGCAGCCCGGCCCCGCACGCAGGCCACCGAGGGGTCTTGACTGTGGCAGTTGTTTATTTTGTCGCCCCTGTGTCACCGGAACAGCATTAGGCTTAGGGCGCTGGCCCAAGGGGGCGGGGCCGGGCCAGGCCACCCCCGGCAGGGACATCTTTGGAGGCATCTGGTGTCAAGGAGACTGGGAACCTCGGGGTTTCTGTGCCACAGGAGGGAGAACTGAGAACCAGGCAAACCCAGGAGGAGGGAGAGGCTGGCCATGCGGGGGTCAAGGGGCGTCTGGATGGGAGAGAAAATGCCATGAGGACCCGGAGGAGGGACCCCAAACCCCTGCTCTGGCCGCTGCAGTGACGGCTCATGCACAGCCCCCAGGAACACGGCAGAAGTGGTCTCAGGATGGCGCGCACGTGTGTGCCTGTGAGTGCGCGCACGTGTGAAGGGCTGTGCGGCGCACTGGGACCCGTGCCCTGCTCCGGGTGCCCCGTGGATTCCTCGGGGTCCGTGCCCTGTGGTGCAGGTCCCAGGATCCGAGACGTTGGCACCACACTGTCCCTGGCCACGTCCCCAGGGGCACCGGCAGATTCATCCCAGAAACCGCTGTGCTCACCCCAAGGAGGAGGGGGGGCTGGTGGGGGCCTCCCTTCTCGGCCCCTTGGTCTCTGAGATGCGGGGGCCACGAGCTGGGGAGACGCCTCAGGAAGCGGCTCCATGGAGGGGCCAGCAGGGGCTCCTGGGGGTCCAACAGCCTCTGGTCCATGAGCCTGGGGCTTCCAGGCTGCCCTCCGAGGTGGGCAGGGTGGGCACAGGGTGCCTGGTGCTCGGTGACATCCCCGGTGGCAGCGGCTGGAGCCCCACCCCCTTCCGCAGGGTCCGCTGGCAGCAGACACACCATGTGCCCCAGCTGCCCCCGCTGCGGCCACCCCCCAGGCCTCATCCGGGCCTGGTTCCTGTCTGTCTGCTGGCCATCGCACACGGCGACAACAGGCAGAGGTGACGGATGGCCCGTGTCAAGTCCTGTCATACCGACGGGGCCCCGGGGGAAATGTGAGAGGCTCTCAAAATGGCTTTATTACCAACCTGTGGCCGCAGCGATGATCAATCACACTGATCGGGGATGGCAAACGGGGGAGACGAGAGGCAGACGCCGGCCTCGGGG
>NW_005366599.1:338714-338949 GCF_000412655.1 Myotis brandtii | reverse complement strand
CCTTTCTTGGGGAGGTGCCTCGGCACAAGGACGCTTCAGTCGGACATAATTGCGAGGAAAAATAAACCCGCCTTAACAGAAAACAGCTTTCCCGTGTGTTCTCCTCGGCGGGGCCTTTTCAGCGGCAGGTTTTGGCAAGTCCGGGCTGTGGGTAATTGTCAACAAGGCGCGGCGTCCAGAGACCAACGCCAGCAGCACGGAAATGGCACCCGCAGCGTGAGAGGGCCCGGGACGC
>NW_005366599.1:337931-338578 GCF_000412655.1 Myotis brandtii | reverse complement strand
AGGCCTTGCAGGCAGCGGCCAGAACTGGGGCTCTGGCTGCGCTGGGCTCCCCCAGGGTGGGGCGAGTCCCCTCCCGGCCTCCTGGCTCTGCCTCCCAGTTCTCATGTCACCCCCGTGAAAGGTCACCCAGAGGCTGAGGGAGGGCCTCTGGAGCCCGGCCACGCCCTTCCTCAGGGGACCCGACGGACAGAGTGAGGTGGGGTCCAGGGGGTCAGGGGAGATGCCCACCGGCCACATGTTGGATGACTGCTGGCCCCCTGGACAGGCCCGGCCAGAACCCCCCTCTGTTTCTATTTGTTTGCGTGTCCTGCCAAGGGGCCGCGGGGGTGAGCGGGAGGTGGCAGTGGACAGCGGGGAAGGGGCATGGCGGGTCCGCTGGGCCCGAGGACAGGACAGACGCCACCCCGAGTTTACCCTGGCTTCCCACCGTGCCTCTCCAGGACCCGGAACAGGGCCCGCGAAGCACCCGCTGACAGGCCGACGCTCTCACGGGCTGGGTCCGGAAGCGCAGGCTCATTTGCCAGCGAAATTAATGAGAAGAGGAAGACTTAAACGAGATAGTAATTTATGACTCCACCAGGCGGCCCCCCGTGCCTTTCACTCCCAATGACACTGCGCCCGAGGGTACGGAGGACGAGACGGGGCGC
>NW_005366599.1:335657-337887 GCF_000412655.1 Myotis brandtii | reverse complement strand
CTCCGGCGTCCAGAACACCCACCTCCAAATTGCCAGCCCACGGGAGCCTAGTGACCACGGTGGCTGCCCCAGGCCCCGGGACCAGGCCCTTTCTCGCCTCCCTGCCCCGGCCGCCACCCACCCCCGAAACACAAAGGAGAAGAATGTAATGGGGAAGCCAGGAACGCGGCAGCAAAATAAACCTTCCTAATGGCCACCAGACTCGCTGCGCGTCAGCCCGTCTTTGTCGGCCGCCTGTAAGGCTCACGCAGCTCGGAGACAAGGCCCGGGCGGCGGGAGCGGCGTGGCGGGGCCGGAAGGCAGGTGTTACTGTAATTAGCTATTGTTTGACTATCAAAAGTCAGGGCTGATTAAAGCCACTAAGCACAAGTGCGCGATTTCGTTTCAAAGAATATTATGAACTGCACGCTGGGCCCTTTCAGCGCGCCGCCCTCCGCCGCGCTCCGAGCCCATGCCAGCAGCAATCACTCGCGAAATCTGCATAGCCCGGCTTTAATTCCAGCCGAGACCTTTCATTAGAGATATGTTCCTTCACGAAGCCCGGTCGCCAGCGAGGGGAGAGAAATGTGATTTCTTAAGAAGAGTGAATGGCACCTCTTTAGTGATTAACCCGAGATTAATGGGGGGCCCCACTGCTCGGCCTAAGTCCGCGTTATTGCTAATTCATTTAGGTGCCGCTTCGGGCCCGCGGGACCGACGCTACCTGCCGGGGCGCCGGGTTTTGGCAAGCGAGGCCGGCCATTAAGGTCAACCCCAAATACACTTTTTATTAAAGAAGCTTTGAAAAGTGTCTGGTATTAGCCTTTTTTTCCCCCCGATTCCCTTTTCGATTTAATGTGCTCCATTAGTTAAAAAATTGGGTCCTAATTCACTCGTCGGAGAGCGATGTGAGTTTCACTTTGCGCGGCTCCTTTGTGACTTCTGCACGCTGAGCCCATGCGGGGGGCTGCGCTCGGGACCCACACCGCACGCCCCCTCACAGGAGCATGTATCACACGGGCAACACGCCTGCCCAGTCATGCTAATGTGTGCACACGCACATAAATGCAGCTCCATTAGTTAAAAAATTGGGTCCTAATTCACTCGTCGGAGAGCGATGTGAGTTTCACTTTGCGCAGCTCCTTTGTGACTTCTGCACGCTGAGCCCACGCGGGGGGCTGCGCTCGGGACCCACACCGCATGCCCCCTCACAGGAGCATGTATCACACGGGCAACACGCCTGCCCAGTCATGCTAACGTGTGCACACGCACATAAATGCACTCGGACACACACACACACACCTGCCCAGCCACACTCACATGTGCATGCACATAATACATGTACACCTACATGCACATGCACACACGGAGAGATGTGCACACGCACACGTATGTCATATGGGAACACCCACACATAGTCACACACATGACCAGAGGGCATTAAGAATAGAACCACAGTGGGCAGGTGGTGCAATATGCAGATCTCGTAACATAGGAACCCACACCTGAAATCTGTATGTTCATGTTGACCAATGTCACCCCAATCAATTTCACAAAAAAGGATAGACTCTCAGTAGACATGGAAGGGGGACACCCACTCGCCACCTGTCCCCCAAAGGACAGAGGACGGAGTCTGAGGCCGCCCCGCCAGCAGTGGGACCTGAGGCTGCACCCTCACTGGGCCGCTCCCCGGGGGCCTCCGTTCGGGTTGCACTCTTGGATTTGGTCGGCAGGGAGTGCTTCACCCCGCGGTCCCCTGAGTGGCTGTTCTCTGGGCGACCAAGCGGCCACCAGGGGTCCTGTTCTGAGACTCACGGCCGGGCGGGGGCTGTGAAGTCCCTGTAGGTGAGGGAGCGGCCTCCATGCTGGGTGGATCGAGGCCTCAGTTCCTGCCTCTTGGAGATGTGGGCGAGCCTGGGCGCTCAGTTCCGACTCCCAGACTTCCAAAGGGGCCGCCCCTGCCCCAGCGGAGCTCCCCCCAGCCTCCCCTGCCCCTGCAGCTGGGTACGCACCCAGCGGCTCCTTCGCCTCCCCCAGGCCTGTCCACCCAGCCCCACCCTCTGCCTCCTGCTCCGCGGCTCCGAAGATTCCAGAGATGCCCAGCAGCCCTGCTCCCATGAGCCTCTGAAAGCCCCGCAAACCCTTATTTAGTGTCTCCTGCTCCTGCCTGGACATCGGGAAACACGCCGGCGACACCCCCTTTGCTGAGGCCCCCGTGCGGCCTGCCCGGCAGGGTCTGGCTGAGACGGGT
>NW_005366599.1:334807-335056 GCF_000412655.1 Myotis brandtii | reverse complement strand
TCAGCCCGGCTGCTGCCTGCCCTGACACCCGTCTAACGGCTCCTCTAATGCGCGTGTTAATTATGTTGCTGCTGTAATTTCCCCCCACGGCCCATCAATTAAGGGGTCACAATCCTGAGCGTGTTTACCCAATGAGCTTTCTTGTTTAATTACCCTAATTGCTCGGAGCCTGACAAAGACTCTCCTCTTCCCCTTCCCTCGGCAGCTTAGCCGGTGACAAGCACCCGCACGCGCGCACTGGCCGAGGGG
>NW_005366599.1:333480-334421 GCF_000412655.1 Myotis brandtii | reverse complement strand
TCAGGGCTGAGCCGGCTCGCTTTCGGGGACTCGGCCTGTGAGGTGCAGGCACCCGGCCCCGGTCTGAGTGGGACCAGACGCGACCCCGAGGTTCTGACTCAGATTAGAGTTGGGCTCCGGGTCCTTCGTCCTGCAAACGGGGGCGGGCGGGTCAGGGGGGCCTCCCTGTGGGCCAGGCCTCTGCACTGACGGGGTTGGGTGCTGTCCTGCACCCCAATCTACAGGATGAGGCGCTCAGGTCACCTGGGCCCCGCGGGCCGACCTGGAAGTCACTCTGCGAAGCCCACTCTTGCTTTTGAGCAAGAAGCCAGGTCAAAGCAACGTGAAACGGGGCGGCCGCGGAGGGAACCTGTCTGGCGCGTCCCCGACAGGTTAAATGCAGAGTCACCTCAGGACCCGGCACGTCCACGCCCACGTCCACGCCCAGGTCCACGCCCAAGGGAACCGAAAACAGGATGCAGTCGGACACATGACCACGCACATCCACGGCAGCCGACGGCGGGCACCACCCAGGTCCATCGACACCGTGGCTGGATCGACACGGGCGGCCGGTCCACGCAGTGCAGTCTCCCTCGGACAAGAGAAGGCACGGACACAGCACAGCGTGGCTGACCCTCCAGGCATCACGCGCAGGGACGTGCTCCGTGAACATTCAGACACAAAGGCCACGGGCTGCGGTGCCATTTACAGGAAAGGCCCAGGACGCCACGGCTGCAGACCCACGTGGATTCGTGGCTGTGGGAGGCGGGGAGTGACTGCTGGTGGGGCCGGGGTCACCGTGGGGCTGAGGAAAGTGCCGAGAACCACCCGCATGCACCCAGGGCCGCTGCACCCTTCACTTCTAACCGTGCACGCGTGTGTGAACGTCACTCAGTGGAAAAGGCCAAGGGGCAGTGGAGGTGGAGCCTGAGGCAGCCCCGCGGGGCCCGGCTGGCGCGGTG
>NW_005366599.1:330501-331978 GCF_000412655.1 Myotis brandtii | reverse complement strand
GCGCTCGTCTAAGGGGCACCGCAATGGAAGACCTGCCGGCCATCATGCCCGGCCTCCCCCTGCACCCGGTGCCGCCCGCTGTCCTGGGAGCCGCCCTGGGCCCCTCGTCACAGTCCACACACTGATGCTTCTCCTTCTAAAATATCCAAATACGTCTGCTCATCTCCCCGCTCCCACCCTTGCCCAGCCTCTCTACCCTCCCTGACACCCCGTGTCTCCAGGACCCCCACCTGGACCGCCCCCCGCCCCAGCCTCTCTCCTTGCACTCGGGGGCCCTGGATGCTCTCAGCTCTGCCCTCCCAGGTCTGACGGCCCCTCGGTCTCAGGGACCTCCTCCAATCCCCCCACCCGGGGCCTGTCAGGGCCCCCACTTGTTCCACTTCTTGTCACGTGAACCTGCTCACATACTTATCGCTCTGTTTGCATTTATTTGCCTCGTCAACAGCATTTCGGGCTGAATGTTTGTGTCCCCAAAATCCACACGTTGACGCCCGAATCCCCAATAACGGCATTTGGAGGTGGGGTCTTTGGGGTTGATTACGCCACGAGGGTGCGGCCTTTCCAAGGGAATCAGGGCCTTAGAGGGAGAGAAGGAGAGCTTGCTCCCCCCCTGCCCCCCTACAGCCCACACCCCCCGCCATGTGTGAGGACACAGGGAGGAGACGCCCATCTGCAAACCAAGACGAGAGGCCGCACCGGCACGGACTCGGCGGGGCCTCGATCGCAGGTTCCAGCCTCTGACGGCGAGAGGTCAGCGCCCCTGGCGTTTCTGATCAGCCCCGCGCTGACTCTGGACCGCGGGAGCGGATGGGCCGCGGGAAACGCCGGACCTCGCACAGCCGCAGCTCAGAGCCCAGCGCAGGCCGCAGGGAGCATGTGCTCAGCAAACACGTGCATTGGGGCAGCGAAGGGGTGAGGCCGGTGGGGGCCGGCTCAGCCGGCTCAGCTCCTGGGCCCCGGAACCCTGGTCCTCAAGGGGATCAGCTGCCCTTTGGGGGAGCAGGAAGCCGTACGCCGGGGACAGTGTCCGACAGGGGCGGCCCCGCCCTGCCCAGGAGCAGTGAATGGATGAATGAATGCGTGTTGCTAGCCCTCAGCCTCTGCCAGCGGACCAGCGGTCACTTTCCAAAGGGGTCGCAGGCTGCTCCCTGCTTCTACGTGAGGAGACCCCCCCCTTGGTTATCAGTCCTGCCCAGGCGCCCTCTCCACAGTGAAGTGCGGAAACGAGGCCGGACCCGGTGGGGACCACAGGCAGCGAACGCCCTGGCCCACCCGGGAACGCGGTCCTCAGTGGGCCCTGGCCATCACTCACTCCGTCTCCATGGCAACCCTGCACCCCTCGATCCGTCCCAGGAACCTCAGGCAGCGCCCCTGACTCACAGGCCACGCCACAGGGAGACCGGGCAGGCGGCTCGCCTCCCCCCACGGACTGTAACCTGCTCCGTCCCAGGGCAAGCCCTCACGGGGGCCCCGATGC
>NW_005366599.1:328790-329768 GCF_000412655.1 Myotis brandtii | reverse complement strand
CGAGCAGCCGCGGACGCAGGACCGAGCCCAGCCCCACCCCCGTGGCCTGTCCCTGCTGCTGCATCATGATTACTGTCGCCACCTCCATCCTCACGTCCGGTTGCCCTGAATTACCTCCCAGAGCACCCGTGGGCCCAGGACCCGTCTCTGTGTCTCCCCCAGGCTCCCGCCCTCCTCGGGGCCTTCGCACACAGGCCGGCCTCCAACCTCATGGTCCAGTTTGGGGGACTTTTCGTTTCCTCTGACTGAGAGGGTCCGCGGGGCCTCGCGGGGCCGGCTCCCTCAGCGGTGTGTTTGCCTGGCGGGCGCTAACAGGGGATGTGAGGACTTTTGGGAGGTGAGGGGCCCGGGGTCTTCAGCGTCCAGCAGAGCGCACACGGAACAGGCCTGCGGGCCCGTCGAGTCAGGGCTGCTGAGGTCACGGGGCCGGACTCCTGGGTTCTCTCCCCGCTCTCCCTCGCACGCTGTGTGACACCGGGCAGCTCCTTAACCTCTCTGTGCCGCACTTCCCGCCCGCAGGCTGGGCACTGACTGATCTGGGGTGTGGGCCCCAGAGCCAGCCTTTCGCAGCAAGTGCTTGAAGCGCCAAACACGTGAGCAGATTTGGTTCCAGTCCTTCCTCGCAGCTTCGGGGCCGCTGGGAGGCCACTGGGAAAGGGAAGGGGACGGAGGGTCTCAGGCCCTGTCCCTTCCTCCCCATCCTGCAGCCTCGGGGCCCACACGGCAGCCAGGCGGGCTCCCCTAGACCAAGGGCCAAGCAGGCCTCGGCTCCGAGCCACCGTCAGCTGAGCAAACGGGCCCCGCGGGGGACAACCCTGGGCTGGGGTCAGGGTGGGGGGTCAGACAGGCCGTGACAGAAGGTGGTTCTTCCAGACCCCGCCTCGCGGACGGGGCAGGCAGGCCGCCCTGTCACAGACTAGAGTCCCTGGAGGGGCAGACGCGTCACCTGGGCATCTGGCTCCGGGGCGCCCGGGCAGG
>NW_005366599.1:327002-328753 GCF_000412655.1 Myotis brandtii | reverse complement strand
CGCGGCTCCGAGCCACCTTCAGCTGAGCAAACGGGCCCCGCGGGGGACAACCCTGGGCTGGGGTCAGGGTGGGGGGTCAGACAGGTCGCGACAGAAGGTGGTTCTCCCAGACCCTGCCTCACGGACGGGGCAGGCAGGCCGCCCTGTCACAGACCAGAGTCCCTGGAGGGGCAGATGCGTCACCTGCGGTAAGTGACCGTGTGCTGGTCCCTGGAAAGAACATTCCCAGAACCTAGAGCCGTGGGTGGCTGCCCGATGGGACTAGGGAGGGGCTGCAGAGTGACCCCAGGCTGAGGGGAAACAGGGCCAGGAGCCTCTCCCCAGGCCTTTGGACTTCGCTCCTAAAGCCTTCACACCATGCTGTGGGCACCATAGCCACCGCCAGGCCTACCTAGCACCTGGCCCTTGGCCTAGCCAGCCCCAAGCACTGGTTAGATGGGCAGGGTGGTGGCATGGAGGGGGACAGGAAACCACCCAGAACCACCTCTGGAGCTGAGTTGCGTTACCATGAGCCAGCAGGAGGGGCAGCAGGAATGCTTTAGGCAGGGGGTGACCTATGTGTCCACCTCCCTTCAGGGTACTGGTCTCTGTGCTGGTCCTTGGAGGTGCCTCACTAGCCTGACCCCTCTAGTATTTCAGGAAACCTTCTCCAAGTCCGAGCTCTCATGGCCCACCTCCTCACCGCTGAAGCCACAGGAGAGCCTGCTGAGCCCTGTCCAGCACTGTCCTTTCAACTGGTACATAATTATGCCTTTGTCATCTCTCATTCTGTCTCGCCTACAAGATGAGACTCATGGGAACTCCCCATGGCTAGAACGAAAGCTGCCACAGTCACCTGGCTATGTGGTTGGTGTTTCCCACCCCGGTAGCCCCCTCCCTCACATACCTGGGCCTGTTCCCACTTCCTCTTACTGGAGCTCGCCTGGGCTGGCCCAGTGGGCAGGTCATTTGCAGCCCAACCAGGTGCTTCTGAGATGGAACCAAAGCTGCCTGGTCCAAGGGCCAGAGCCATGGGTCAGAGACCATGGATCTACCCAGAGCCAGTACCCAGAGGCCACAGGTGTGAAGGCCAAGATGGGCCCTCTTGCTTGGACCTAGGCCACCTCACAGCAGGTCTCATCTGGGAGGGAGAGGACAAGATGAGGTCCTTGAGAACTAGGGCTTGATTAGCACCCATTACCATGTGTTAGCACCCATCCTAGGCTCAGGGCGGAGTGGGGTGCATGAGCCAACCAGGCTTCTCTCCCAGACATCACCACCACCATCACCACCACCACCACCATCATCACTATCACCATCACCACCACCATCATCACCATCACCATCACCTCCATCACCATCATCACCTTGGTCTCACTCTGAGCCCTAAGCAGGTGCCAGGTGCTTTACAGAGAGTAGCCCCTGCAATCAGCAACCACAACTTTGAGGCAGGAGCTATGATCACCCCCATTTTACAGCCGAGGAAATGGAGATGCCAGCGGGTAAGGAAGGCCTCAGAGTCTTGGCCTTCTGAGAAGTGTTTTCTTCCACCGAATCTTGAAACCACAGACAGTGCTGTGGCCAGGCCTCAGGGGGCTGCTGGAGCTGGTCCAAAGAGGCTGCGCAGCCCGTGGGGTTGGAGCTGAGCGAGCCCCCGCGTGGCCTCTGACCCATGTGGGACCTGGGCCTGGGAGCTCGGAGTCAGCCTGCACAGGACGGGCTCCCGCGTGGGCCACCCGGCCACGGCTGGGTTTCCCTGGAGGGTGCGGTGC
>NW_005366599.1:326385-326752 GCF_000412655.1 Myotis brandtii | reverse complement strand
CACCAGGACAGTGAAGACCCAGGGGGCAGGGCCTGCTGGCCGTCCTGCCGAGGCCTGTGGGTGCCTCTGGACCCGAGCCTGAGCCTGGGTTGGGGGGCGTCTTGCAGAGGGCACGCTTGTCACTCACTGTCCTAGCAACCACAGGCGGGCGAGGCCACCTGTCCGAGCCCCCGAGCCGGGGCCGTGAACGTGCAGATGTGGCCTCTGCCCCAACGTGGCCTGACTTCGCGCACAGACAGTCATGTGCCTGGCACCGGCACTGTCGTCCCCCACCTGGCACCTGGCCTCAGTCCCACCCAGGCTCCTTCGCGTCGGCACCGGCCTTGACCTTCCCACTGTGTGAGCGGGAGAGGCTTGGCCTCCCCTC
>NW_005366599.1:320665-325926 GCF_000412655.1 Myotis brandtii | reverse complement strand
AGTCCGGGCCCCCCACCCCGGGCGAGGGGGGAAACGGCGTCCATGATTCTTCCTGTCTCTGACTCTCTCTCCTCACGCTCAGCTGATCCGTGATAAATGCCACGTCAGCCGCGTTTATGTGATCATTTTCCTTCCCCGGCAGCGGGCACATTTCTGCGGCTAATACCCCGCATCTCGGCCATTGCGCAGAAATAACAGGCAAGGCTCCCCTCGAAATAATAAGTCTCGCCTTTTATGACTTAATTTATCAGCGCTCCACCAAAGAGACGGCTTGTTAGCCGGGTGAGAAGCAGCCGTCCCCCGAGAAGGCCGGGCTGATGGAAGGGGCGTCGCGCGGAATGATGGGCCCGTTAGCGCCGGAGAGGAGCGGCGGCCGGCGCTGAAGGACGGATCACTCAGAGGAGGAACCGCGGCTCCCACCGCATCCGTTAAACTGGGAATCCCTCTCTCCCCAGCCTGAGTCCGTCCGCTAGCTACCCGCACACCGTCCCCCGCACAGAATCGGGGAGGGGAGGACCTGCCCAGAAAAACGTCTCCTCGGACTCACCCACCTGTAGGGCCTGGGCCACACCCACACCCACAGGGCGAGATGGGCGGGCGTGTCTGTGGGGAAGGAGCTGAGCAAACAGCACCAGAGGCCCCGGGAGCCTGCCACCTGCAGGGGGCGTGTCTGGTGTGGATGCTGCCGCTGGGCGTCCCAGGGACCGGGACCCCCAAAACTGAGGCCGGGGCCCCTGGCACAGGTGACGGTGTCTCAGAACAAGGACCGCGAGAGAGCACAGAGTGGGGACTTCCGCCTGGTGTCTCCAGCACCTGGGACAGCATCCCGCACACAGGAGGTGCTCTGTGTCCATGTGCCGGGCGGGAAGGGAATGAATGAAGGCGGGTGAGACTGTGCAGAGCTGGACTCAGCACTGGGAACCCCTAAGTTAGTGAGTTGGGGTGAGGTTGAGCCTCGACGACAAACAGCCAGCAAAGCCAGAGGCTGAGCAAAAGTCTCACTTCTCCTGTTCTGCCCCATACAGCTCACAGGGCGGCTCCGCTCTCGGCCATCACCTCGCATCTTCTGGAACTTTCTGGCTGCTGAACCGGAGGACCGAGAGCTCGGGAGGGTGTCCCACGGCAACTGGCGGCTCAGCCTGGCGTGAGGCAGCAGGCACCTCCCAGGCACACCGCCCGGCCGGGCCAGGCGCAGGCAACTGGCGGCTCAGCCTGGCGTGAGGCAGCAGGCATCTCCCACGCACACCGCCCGGCCAGGCCAGGCCAGGCGCGGTGCGAGCTTGACGACTGGACAGTCAGTCACTACAGCAGCCCGTTCAGCAGCAACTCTTAACAATCACCGAGTCACCACCAGAGTGACCGCGTTTCTGTTGTTGTTAATTGTCACCCAAGGGTATTTTTTCCGTTGATTTTTAGAGATTGTGGAGGGGAGGGAGGGAGAGGGAGAGAGAGACAGGGATGTGAGAGAGACACGTCGATTGGTTGCCTCCTGTACGCGCATGTCCCGACTGGGGCTGGGATGGAACCTGCAACCCAGGTACAGCAGGTCCTCGGGTGACGTCGGAGACCCGTTCCCACGGCGACGAAACGCGATTTTCGCCGTCAGTCGGAACCCACCCGCATAAGCACCGACGTCACCCACGTGGAGCACACACAGCAGCCATGAAGGGAAACAGTAAAAACAATTTAAAAGAAAGAGAACAATTCCTGACCTTTACTTGTGGTAAATAAGTAAAAAACACAAAGCACATATGGACATATGTCAAAATGACGGAACTTTTTTTTAAATAAATAAATGGGAGATGGCGACGTAACCACGAAACGACATACGTCGAGACCGACGTAACCCGAGGACTGCCTGTATGTGCCCTTTTATATATATATATTATTGATTTTTACAGAGAGGAAGGGAGAGGGATAGAGAGTTAGAAACATCGATGAGAGAGAAACAACGATCAGCTGCCTCCTGCACACTCCCCACCGGGGATGTGCCCACAACCAAGGTACATGCCCTTGACTGGAATCGAACCTGGGACCCTTCAGTCCGCAGGCCGACACTCTATCCACTGAGCCAAACCGGTTAGGGCCTGTATGTGCCCTTGACTGGCAATCAGACCCAAGGCCCTTAAGCGCGTGGGCTGATGCTCTAACCACTGGGCAGCACCGGCCGGGATGGGACAGTGTTATTTTGTACATCTTCTCCCCGCCTTTGCATGTACACGTGTCCTCAGCTGCGTGCATATATTTCGTGTACGACACGTGTGGGTGATGTGCGTCTTGTTGAAAACCCTCTTTCTACAAAAAGCAACAGCTTTATCTTTTTGAGTAGCTTCAGGCTTATAAAAAAATGAGTGGAAGTGACAGAGTTTCTGGTTACCCCCGCCTGATCCCCCCAGTTCCCCTGCTAGTAACACCTTGATGCGCGTGGTCACTTGTCACACTGATGAGCCGTTGCTGACACAGATCATCGAAGGCCATAATTTGCCTGAAGGTTCGCCCGGGGGCTGTGCCTCCCACGGGTTTGGATAAATGCATCGTGTCATGCACCCGCCTCACGTGGTCACACAGTGTTCTCACTGCCCTGCACACCCTCGGTGCCCGGCCTGCTCCCCGCTAACTCCTGGCGACACTGATGCTTTTATTGTCCGTATGGTTTTGTCTTGTCACACAGCCTGTAGTCCTTTCCGACTGGCTCCTTTCACTCAAGAATATGCAGCCCGGCCGGCGTGGCTCAGCAGTTGAGCTTTGGCCTATGAACCAGGAGGTCAGGGTTCGATCCCCGGTCAGGGCACATGCCCGGGTTGCGGGCTCGATCCCCAGTGGAGGGCGTGCAGGAGGCAGCCGATCGATGGTTCTGTCTCATCAGTGATGTTTCTCTCTCTCTCCCTCTCCCTTCCTCTCTGAAATCAATACAAATGTATTTTTAAAAGAATATGCATTCAAGGTTCCCCAGGAGTTTCTGTGGCCCGAGAGCAAAGCGCTCTCTTTGGTGCTGGGTCATCCCCGGGCCCTGCCAGGCACTGGGAGGGTGGGCTAGCTTCTCCCCTTCCTGGGCCCCTCGTCCCTGTCCTGGGCAACCCCACTGCCCATCGGTGATGGGCAACCATAGGGGGCGCTGCCTGGCCTGCCCCTCAGTCTCATCCAGATGCTGGTCTGAATCCCTCCCAACACAGGGACCAGGACGGGCCCCGCATCGCTGTCCCCTGGCAGCTCGGGACCGGAGACCAGGTCCTCCCTGCGAGGAAGAGGGTCCTTCTCCAGGGCGAGGCGCCTCCATGGGACACCTGGCCAGGGTGCGGCAAGGAGCCTCCACGGGACACCTGGCCGGGGTGCGGCGAGGAGCTGTGTCCCCGACGTGGCTGCAGGGGGCAGTGGCTGATTTCTGCTTTACCCGCTCCGTCGCCATGTTCACGGCTTCCTCGCCTCGCCGCAGTGTTTGCACCTGCTCTCGCCGTCACCTGGGAGCCGGCCACGTGTCAGCTCCAGGGCCAGCTTCCCCAGGTGGCCTGCTGCCGAGGACGGTCCCCGCCCGCATGCCCTCTGCCCCGGGGCTGCACCCCTGGCGGACAGAGATGACTATCCCACCCTGTGCTGTTGGCGTGGCCATGACATTGGCCTCGGCTGATGTGGGCCTAGGCCTAAGGGATTATGATTGTCAGCCTTCACCATGAGAACAGCACGGCCCAGGGGCCCACTGTCCAAGGAGGGTGAGGCATTCAGAGGAAACTGGACATCAGCTTGGCACCAGACCCAGCGGAGCCCGGCTCAGGTCAGCCGACCTGCCCACGAGAGAATCAATGAGTGTGTCAGAGTTTGGGGGTGGTTTGTTACGCGGCATTATTGTGGTGATAGCTGACTGATACACTTACGTCCAGTTACTCCAGCCCAATCCAGGCTTCCTTTCTCTGTCCTGTACCCACAGCTCAGTGCCACTCTGCCCTGAGCGCCCGGAGGGTCCAGGTTGGCTCTGAGTTTACGCCTGGAGAGCAGCCCTGGAGGCACACATGTCACACGATACTTAGGAGACGCTCCACGGAAAGGTGTGGCCTTGGTGAGTGACTCACACTCTGTACCTGTTTCCCGGGCAGGGACGTGGGTGATGGCACCTGTCTGTGGGGTTGGGGGACATGAATCCGTGCTCCTAGTCCCCGGGCCTGGCCAGCAACGATGGGAGATGGCTTCAGTGGGGGGTCTCTGGTGCCCAGCCTGCAGGGCTCTGTGGGGACGCCTGGCCTCCCTGGGGGCAGGCGGGGGGGGGGGCTCCCTTCCCCAGGAACCCTCACCTGCCGCTCTCCTCCTCCCCCGGGCTCTGCGCCTGAGCACACAGCCAAGTGCATGGTCAGCCCAGCAGCCACGGGAGGCCCAGGAGCTACGGAGGGTTGAGGCCCGAGGCCAGAAGCCCCACCGGGACCACTGCACACACACTCCATCCCTGCGACATCAGTCTCTGTGGCAGGAAGCCGCGGCATTATTGTGGTGATAGCTGACTGATACACTTACGTCCAGTTACTCCAGCCCAATCCAGGCTTCCTTTCTCTGTCCTGTACCCACAGCTCAGTGCCACTCTGCCCTGAGTGCCCGGAGGGTCCAGGTTGGCTCTGAGTTTATGCCTAGAGGGCAGCCCTGGAGGCACACGTGTCACACGATACTTAGGAGACGCTCCGCGGAAAGCTGTGGCCTTGGTGAGTGACTCACACTCCGTACCTGTTTCCCGGGCAGGGACGTGGGTGATGGCGCCTGTCTGTGGGGTTGGGGGACATAAATCCGTGCTCCTAGTCCCCGGGCCGGGCCAGCAATGATGGGAGATGGCTTCAGTGGGGGGTCTCTGGTGCCCAGCCTGCAGGGCTCTGTGGGGACGCCTGGCCTCCCTGGGGGCAGGCGGGGGGGGGGCTCCCTTCCCCAGGAACCCTCACCTGCCGCTCTCCTCCTCCCCCGGGCTCTGCGCCTGAGCACACAGCCAAGTGCATGGTCAGCCCAGCAGCCACGGGAGGCCCAGGAGCTACGGAGGGTTGAGGCCCGAGGCCAGAAGCCCCACCGGGACCACTGCACACACACTCCATCCCTGCGACATCAGTCTCTGTGGCAGGAAGCTGGGCCGCACCTCAGAGCAGCGGGGAGAGAAGCTGGGTGCAGGGGTGGGGCCGTCCCCGAGCCGGGCGGTGCCTGTCCACACGAGGCAGCAGTGGCCATTGGATGGGACAGGGAGGACCTGCCTTCCCCGAGGGCGCTGAGGCCTCCGAGGCCCAGAGGCGGCCCCGCTG
>NW_005366599.1:319758-320348 GCF_000412655.1 Myotis brandtii | reverse complement strand
AGCCAGCCCGGGGCTGCCAGTGGGGGACAGCGGCACAGCCTAGCCCCCCAACACCTTCGGGGAAACACCGTCCGAGGCACAAGGCGGCCTCCAGAGCCGATGCTTCCTGCACCCGCCGCTGAGAGAGAAGCGGAGCAGCACCGCTCGCGCTGCCATCTTTTCCCGGAGACGGACCCGCCGCCAACACAGACGTGTCGATCCAGAAGTGGGACGGCCACGACCACGCTGGCGAGATGCGGGGTTGCTCCCAGGGGAGGGGCTGCGCTGGAGGGGGAGGCCCCTCGGGCAGCCACCGCCTCAGCCGAGGTGCGCATCTGCGTCTAACGCAGGAGACGCGGCCGAGCCCAGGGCTGATGTCTTTTCCCTCCTGAGAGTGCGGTGCAATTTAATTAACTCACTTTGCCCCCCCAACCGCCCCCCCGAAGATGGCGGAGTTTATTGACACCACCATCTGGCTCCTGTAGGCAGTGATCAGATAATAAATCTGGGTCCTTAGCTGCTGCCTGGGAGAGGCGTCCTGCCCAGCTCCCTCCTGCCAGCCAGGCGGGCCCGGGCGGGCACCTACGCCGTGAACTCTGACCGACGGCAGG
>NW_005366599.1:318224-319568 GCF_000412655.1 Myotis brandtii | reverse complement strand
AGGGGGCTGTGCAGGGCAGAGCCGGGCTGGGAGGGCGCTGTGGGCTGGGAGGCGAGGGACCCGCTGGCCTCCAGGGAAATGAGGTCTTTGTTCACCTTCCGGTTCGTGCACACGTTCATTTCCGAGTCTGTCCTCCGAGATGGGGTTTCCCTGCGGCTGAGGTTCAGTTTGGGCGGAAAGTCTCAGCGGGTGGGGGAAGGGCCTGCCCACCGAGAGGCCTCCCCCCCGCACCTGTTCTCACACCCGGGCGCTGCTGTGGCCCCCGGGTCCTCTCCACGCTCCTCCTCCAGGCCTGATGCCGCCCGACGCCTTTCAGAAGCTCTCACAGGGGAGCTCAGGCCACGAGAAATCCCGGCCACCGCGTCCCCCAAAGGGGAAAATCAAACTTTCGTCCCCCCAGGTGTGGCGCTCAGGCTGCACCCCACGCCTGCGCTGAGCCCTGCACCCCGGGGGGGGGGGCCCTCAGGGAGGCCTGCCCAGCAGGTAATGAATCACCGACGGGAACGGATCACCTGCCGCTCGCTCTCCAGCCTAATCTGGCGGGTGAAGCTGCTTTCAGGGACCTTTCTGTGGGGGTGGGGTGGGGGCGGGGGGCAACACGCAAAAGGCCGCCTTGATAATGTCATCGCCCCGCGCGGAGCTGCCGGAACTGCCGGCCACACTTGGGGCCCATTAATCACCCTTATCTGCTCAGGGGGGCCCCGCGCCGCCCGGGCAAGTTCAGGTGCTCGGAGGGGGCGCAGGTCAGAGTCCGTCCAGGGGCCCGATTTTCTGTCTCAGCCACTGGAGCCGCCGTCGTTTCCCCGGGGGGGCGGGAAGGGCCGGGCGGGCGGAGGCGGCGGCCCACTTCCCGACTTTCTGCGTCTTGGCCCCATTACACCTCTCAGCTTTGCAGCCTTTGATTCAGCAAAATCAAGGATGCAAACTTCTTAGGAGTACTTAGTTTCCATGGCAACCGAAGCTGACCTCAACATTATTGTTCTCAAGAGGGGACTGACTTTCCTATATGTTCATGCACTGAATTAATGGACTCCCGGCTCTTTTATCAGCAGCCCCCGAACAAAGGGCTTTCAGCCACTGTCCAGCCTTTTGTCCCGGGCTTACCGCGACGAGGCCGGCCTATTCAGCCCCAGATTATCAAAACCAACTCGGGGCTGTCTCCGTGGCAGCTAAACACACTTTGATTTCATAAAGACATAACCGATCCCGCATGCAAATTCATAATTGCGATCGCGGGGTTCCCGGGCCCGGGCTCGGGGTGCTTTCTCGGTCATAAAGCTCACGTAGGTGGCCCGCGCGGGAGTGACAGCGCTGCCGGCTGGGGCACAGAGAGGCCGAGGCAGG
>NW_005366599.1:316649-318189 GCF_000412655.1 Myotis brandtii | reverse complement strand
CCCTCCCCCTCCAGCCACCTGGAAAATAGCTCCGCTTCCTCGGGGAAAACAATGCAAAAGAAATAAACTGCGTAACGCGGCGACGCACACAAATGCTTGGCTATGCGGTGCTGTGCAGAGCGGAGCCTAAACAGCCCAGGAGCCAAGATCACCCCGCAGGGCACCCAGTCAGGCCACAGTGCACCCAGTCAGGCCGCAGAGCACCCAGGCAGGCGCAGAAGGCTCAGCCCTCGGTGTGTGGCCTTTTCTAGGACCTGCCGGACAAAGACATTTCACAGGTGCCTGCCTGTCTCCACGGCCTCCGTCAGAGGCTCACGCAGCTCGGCTCCCCTTCCTGGCTCCCGTGTCACCCTTCATCAGCCGCCCCCCCCACCCCCGCCCCCACAGAGGGACACGGGAGACCTTCCGGCTGCCCGTCACCGGAGGCGTTTGGCCCGGGTCAGGCGACGGAAAAAACGTCCGCACACAAGAGCCCAGTGGGACAGGCCACGGTCCTAACATCCAAATAATCATTTCACAAATTATCATAATTATCCATCCATCACCCTGTTTGGACAATGCCGGCGGGGCTATCGGATGACTTTTATGACCTGTAGCATTTTGCACGTAATAACAGGAGAGATTTATGGACCCATCACGCCCCCTCTTCCCGCGGTAGGACTTCATTAGCTCGATTTATTTTTGTCTTTCCTTCTCAGCCCCGGCCTCGCCGGCCTCCCCCGAGCGCTGGCTGGGGCGGCCACAGCCTCCCTGGCTTCGCTGGTTCCCCTCCCAGCCCTGCTCCTGCGAATTCCCGGTTTATTTCTTGGGGGGGGGGATGGGGGTGTTGGTGGAGGAGAAGGAGAGAATTTTTTTTTTTAAAGACCACTTTCCTTTGTGTGTTTGCTCCGGGCTGTTCTGTATTAACACGTCCATCCTTCCTTTCCAGACGGTCCAGCAAACAAGACAAAGTGGCACAAAGCAGAGGTGATCGGGGCCGTGTCCCCCCGTTCATATCGCCAAAGAGATTGAATCAAAATTCCTTTCGCTGATACCATCTCCCCGGGTGGACTACACTCTTGTTCGGGGATAAATCCCAGCCCTCGGAAAGTAAAGAATACATTTAAGCCTTTTGCCAAATGTCTATCCTATTGGATTTTGATAAGACGGCCATTGAGCCTTAACAATGTCTCCCATCCATTTCCAGCGGGCCCTTAACACGGCTCTTTATTCGTCCCCAAAGCCTCTTCGCCCGGCCTTTTTATTACCGGCTCCGGCGGGCTCTCCAGGGAGCGGGCGACCTGAGTGATGGATGGACCACTGGTTAGATTATCTCCCGCAGATGTTTGCTCTCCCGGAGCCGCGGGCTTTCCCGCTAAGTAAACAGACTAAATAGAGTCGTTGGCGGGGGCAGTCCCAGAGGCCCCGGCCTGGAAGCTAGAAAAGGCAGCACAGCCGGACCTGCGACCACAGCGACTTTAGGGGAAGCGTGAGGGCCTGGCGCCCTGGCCAGGGCACAGGTCTGAGTCTCCAGGCTGCTGGGGCTGCAGAGGGGACATGG
>NW_005366599.1:313595-316501 GCF_000412655.1 Myotis brandtii | reverse complement strand
ATCAGGGGTGGGATGCCCAGGTCAGCCAGGAGGTGGCTCCGCCCTTCTGGAGGCGGGGCCAAGCCTGGCACTGCTCACAAGCTGCTGTGTCTGTCACTCCAACGGGAGCCCCGCCCTGCGCTGCAGACCCGGCTGCATCCGGCCTTGGAATCCCGGGGCCACTGGGGCGTGGACACCGCCCCCCGCCCTGGGCCCCGGGCTGTTTTGCCGGTAAACTGAGCAAATGGGTTCCTCAGCCCCTTCCGCCACCAGGCTCCCTGAACCTGGGGATTTATTACAGCGACTTCCCCACAAAAGGCCTCATTTTCGGCAGCTCCCGCGACTCGCCACTGCTTGAGTGCATTGCCGTTCGTCACCGTTCACTGCGCCGAGAAAGGGCAGGGAGACGGCCTTCCTCAAGTTGGACCGGAGGAAGCTCAGAGAGGTCAACGGGCCAACCCACGGACACACCCTCCCCAGCCCCCCCAGGGCTGCCCCATCCTTTTGTCAAGACTCCCAGGCCCCGTCTTCTGGGGAGGAGAGGCCCTGCTCCGCCAGACACGGGAATCCCAAACCACAGAGCCCGCGGGTGGGAGCCTAAGTCCATCACCAAGGAGTCCACCCGCCACGTGCTCAGCAGCCCGTCAGCAGGTGCAGTTAGAGACGTCCCAGCGCACACACCTCCATCGCTGTGAGGGACATCTGCTCGTCAGTGCGGCCTTCTATTTGGGACGGAGGCGGAATGAATGCTGCATCGCCTGTCTCTTTGGTCCCGTGGATAAACCCCTTTGCCTGTACTCACCTCTCTCTCAGTGCCACCCCCTCTCTCCCTCCAGAAAAGTGGGGACACAGCCCAACGGGCCCCCAGCGAAGCACCGGCCTTAGGTTGCCAGCAGCTCACCCTGTGACCTCGGCCGCCCATCTCGTCACACCCCACATGCCAATAACATCTAAGTTTAGTGGGAGGAATGGGCAATTCTGGGGTTCAGGGGACAGCGGGGCTGGAGAGAGCAGCGGGAGGAGGTGGGCAAGCCCCCTCTAGGGGCCTGTCCCCAAGTAGCCGGCAGCCACGGTGCCCTGCACTCCGGGGCCCGACGCCGGCTCCCTGACGCTCAGGCGGCTGTGGGCTCTGGTCTGCTCGGAATCTACGGGGAGAGGGACCCCTGTGCCCTCAGACGGGCTCCCAGCATCTGCGTGGAGGGGAAGCCCACGGGCAGCTGGGACGTTGGAACAGGGCCTGGCCAGCGGGCACCTGGCCCCCAGCCGTGCGCAGCGCTCGGGAAAGCCCTGGACCACGTCGGGCTGCCACTGACAGAGGCGGCCGCAGGAGGACAGAGGAGGTGCTGACCTCGTCCTCCTGTCGGCCAGTGTCCAGCACCTGCCCCTCATCGCCGGTGACCCTAGACTTGACCTCTGGCCTACTGCCTTGACCCTTGCACCCAGCCTGGATGATAGACTGCCCATCCCACCATAAAGGCATCTCCTCTGACCTCCCCCAGACCGCCCCACTGTCATCACCTCTGACCTCCCCCCAGACCACCCAGCCAGGGTGGGACGGGCAGGTCCCGAGTTTTGGGGTGAAATGAAGATTTCACATTTGCTCTAGACGCGGAGGCTGGAGGCGGCTGCAGGCCTTTCCTGGGGGTGAGGGCACCGTGGAAAGGTGCTGGACACTGGGTGGAGCTCCCTCGCAGCTCCCGTCGGGGGGGGGGGGGGGGGAGACCTGCTCGTGTCCCCGCGACCTCAGATTCCTCATGAAAATACAAACTCGCTCTGGCGGGAGGACAAGGGAGGGAGCGTGCCGGGAGCTACGTCCCCGAGAAGAGCGGCCTCAGGCGCCCGGGCAGTGGGGCTGGGAGTGGACACTTGTCCCAGAATCGGCTCAGAGAGGTTCCCACGGGGCAAGAACAAGGTCAAAGGTCACCCGCCAGAAGCCCCACAGGAGGAACCGCTGAGCAGAAAGTGTCTCCCAGGGCAACGGCTTCTCCACATCAGTGTCTCTGGGGTTGAACTGGTGAGAAGGGTGGTCCCGCCCTCATACATAGTCGGCCCTGCCCCTCATACATAGTCGATCCCGCCCCTCACATGTAGGTCTGCCCAGAGGGTGGTCCCGCCCCTCATACATAGTCGATCCCGCCCCTCACATGTAGGTCTGCCCAGAGGGTGGTCCCGCCCCTCATACATAGTCAGCCCCGCCCCTCACATGTAGGTCTGCCCACATGGGGCCCCGCCCATCACATGTAGGTCTGCCCAGAGGGCGCCCCTCCCATGGAGAACTCCGTGCGATGTCCCAGCTCCATCCACCCACCAGGTGCACAGAGAACCGGGACAGTTTGGCCGAACTTTTCATGTCGGGAGCGAGGGAGGGAGGGGCCCTGCCGGACGTGAAAGCTCAGCTCTGAGGCTGACAGACGTGAGCACACGCTCCGTGACTCTGACCCTGAGACGGAGCCGTGCTGGCTCATCACTCCCGGGCCACGCGCCGCCCGCCACTCTGCCTGGGGGCTTCGCCGCAAAGATGCCAAAGGAGAGCAGGTCCTTTATGTCTACTGAAGACGCAGTCCTGGCCCAGCTGCCGTGGGGAGTGTGGCCTCTGTGTGTATCATGCGTGTGCACCACGTGCATGTGTGTGCATGTGTGTCATGTGTTGTGCATGTGCGTGCTCAGGCATGGCCCACTGGCTAGAGGCTGAGCTGCCTGATGACCGGCTGGCCACGGGTTTGGGAGGTGATGTGAGGGCGTGGTCCCCTCCGCCGCTGGGCAGCGGGCAGCCGGCAGCCGCAGGCACGGACCTGCCCGTGTGGTCCTCTCCTCGCCGTGTTCACTCTCGCGACCTCTTAGAGCTCATGCTTGTCCCGCATTCGCCCATCGTCACGCACAGAGCACGGGTGACGGCCACGCTGACACCTCCTCGCGCCTGACGGGCG
>NW_005366599.1:308571-313335 GCF_000412655.1 Myotis brandtii | reverse complement strand
CCACGAGGAGCCCTTTGGGAGGCTGCGTGCCCGAGGCACAGGCCGGCGGCCGCAGCCACCTGGTCCCTTCCCCCTCGCTCTCGGGGGACAACCCAGGGGCGACAGTGAGAAACGCCTGCGTGTTCTTAGCGTCAGCGTCGCCTGGCCGCCGTGTGCCCACAGGTCGGGGCCCTGCCCGCTCTCAGCTCAGCTAACACGACGAAGGCAGCCTGTCCTAATGAGAGGGACGCCCCCATCTGTGCCCAGGGAAGGCCACGGACATGACACGTAGGACGGCCCACGCCGCCCACACACCCGGCCGTTCAGGACGCCCACGACAAGGCCCGGAGGCGGAGCAGCTCTCCTACCTTTTGGACGCAGCCCTCCTGCGGCGACACCTCCGCCTCGGTCAGCATTTGCTGCAAAACAACGGAAAGGGGGGTGAGTTCCGGGCTGTGCGGCTCCCAGGCTCCATGGCCGCGCATCGAACGGGGCCGGTCACGTGTTCTCTGGAATAACGAGCATGCGGCCCGACGGCTTCTCCCCAACGTGAAGGGCAGTGCCCTGTGGAGAGCGGACTCCTCCCTTCTCCCCAGTGTGTTGAGAAGGTAAGGAGCCCCCCGGGACGTCACCTCCCTGAAGGCAGTGGGTCCCACAGGGACGGAGCCACCCCGTGTCGCTCACCCTGGGCCCTGAGATACGGGGCGGAGACCTGCACGCGTTACTAGAGCCAGCTCAGCGGGGACACGGAGGTGTTGGAGCCGTGTCATGGACTCTCCTCGCTCCCTCTGAGCTCCACCAGCAACGTGGGCCTGCGTGTGGGGGTGACTGTGCCGCCGGGAGCACCTGGAGGGGGCAGGCGGGTCCCGTGGCCACACAGACGCCGGCCTGGGACGGCCAGGGGGAAAGGCCAGCCACGCTGGGTTTCCCCGCAGCCTGGACTTGGCGCTGTCCGGCTGGGCTGGGACAGCTGTCGCCTGTCGCCTGGCAGGCGTCTCCTGAAAACCGCCAGGTTCCACCCCAGAGGGCAGCGTTTCGGGGACGGTCCCGGGCGCTTTCTAGGCTAAGCACACAGACAGCTCAGCGACACGGTGAGGTTTCCC
Source organism: Myotis brandtii (assembly GCF_000412655.1). Classification (NCBI taxonomy): domain Eukaryota; kingdom Metazoa; phylum Chordata; class Mammalia; order Chiroptera; family Vespertilionidae; genus Myotis; species Myotis brandtii. The sequence goes on along the minus strand of NW_005366599.1, from coordinate 312,253 downwards.
TTCTGGAGCCAAGTACCGCCGGACGCACGGAAACTGGACCGTCACTTCCCGGGGACTGCAAACCGGGACTGAGACGGACGTTTGAGAATTCAAGCGAGAAACAGGGTCCATCCAGGGATGTCACTTCCCCTCCCCTGAGAATTACGCTGCTGCCTTTTGCCTTTTCAAGGTCCAAGCGCGGAGCAGAGCGCCTGCCAACACCCACCAGCACCTGCCAGTGCCCTCTAGTGCTTGCCAGCACCTGCCAGGGCCCTCCAGTGCCCGCCAGTGCCCACGTGGGCAGGTGTGAGGACCGGAAGCTGCGGTCCAAAACACGGGCGCATTTTCCCGGGCTCAGCTGTAATAACACGAAGTCATATTTGTAAAATGTTGAGAATTCTAACCAATTGGGGAGTTTATGTTTCTTTTAATAGATTCTGAAGTTGTGGTTTGGAAGGTGACTCCAGCGAATAAAGGGAAGAGGGAGGAGGGTGGGCAGTGCAGAGGGAGGCCGGACGGTCCCCGGCGCAGCTGCAGAGACCGGGGCGCGGGGCCCTGTCCCTGCCAGGCTGGCGCTGGACGGGCCGTGGAGATGGGCCCGAGGCTGGAGCCGAGGTCAACAGCGGGCGGCCGGCCCTCCTCCTTCGTCTGCCTGGTTTCCACTCCACATCCCCGGGGCTGACACCAGCCCCGGCCCCCAGCCGCTCCTCGGCCGCTGCTCCTGACTAGAGGGGTCTCTCTGGGTCCCCAAGAAGTCAGTGCCACCCACACAGGGGACACTGTGAACCTGCTCCTAGCCTCTGGCCAGCACCACTTTCCTCACCCTCACAGCTCGCCCCTCACCCCTCGCCCCCCGCACCGCCCTGGAGCCCGACTGGGAGCTGGATGTCCCTGTGGCTGAGCGGGTTCGCTGGCCTCTGGTTGGGCCCCGCCAGGAGGCCCCTCCTCTTCCGGTGGGAGGAAGGCTCATTGGAGCGTCCAGGCCAGAGCCCACGTGCAAGCCATGGTCCCTGCATGTCCCCATCGCTCCCTGAAGGTTGTCAGCACCGCATGCCCAGACCCCAGCCCACTGGTCCCCAGCACAGGCCTCACTGGGCCCCGAGGGGGAGCCGCCTCTAGGGGAGCACCCGCTTCCTGCCGTGGCCCCGCTGGGGCTCCACGCTGACTCCGTTCGCCGTGGCCTTCCCCTCCCCCTCCCCTGGCCTGTTCGTGGAGAGGGCAGTTGTGATAACTGAGCAGGTTTGAGGTTTGCAGACCAGTCATGTCCGTCCCTTCGGCCTGCCCGTAGCATTGGGGGAAGAGGGCTTATGGCATGGCCAGAGGGACGGGGGACCAGGGGGGACATGGGGGACCAGGTGGGGCCAGATGGATCGGGGGACCAGGCAGGACCGGGGGGGACCAGGCAGGACTGGGGGGGACATGGGGGACCAAGGGGGACCAGGCAGGACCAGAGGGGACATGGGGGACCAGGCAGGACCAGGGGGGACATGGGGGACCAGGTGGGGCCAGATGGACCGGGGGACCAGGCAGGGCCAGGGGGGACCAGGCGGGGCCAGGAGCTCCCGGGCTGTCCTCACTGCTCCTCTGAGCCGGGCCCCGGCTCCCTCGGGCTGTGGGCGTGGATGCTGGGCAGTGTGTCCACCTGAAGCACCTCTACAGGGAGGACCAGGTGACCAGGGAAGCCCCCCCAGTCTCGTGATGCAGGGAGAGGCGGGCGTGAGGCCCCACGTGCCCAGTGCCCTCCCAAGAGGAAGCTGCACAGTGACCTTGACGTGTCCCTGTTCCGGAAGCTTCTCTCGCCTCCCTCTTCCCCGGCGCCTTGGCAGGTATGCTGCTCGCTGCCTCCGCTCTTCACCCAGCGCTGACCTCGGTGGACGCGGCCGGACGCGCCCCTCTGGAGCCCGCGAGCCCGCCTCCCCCCAGGGCTGCGCGTCGCTGAAACGCCTCTTTATTCTGCGGCCGAGCCCTAGCAAGCCTCGCAGGCCGGCGGGCGCTGGCAGAGGCTGCGGCTGCTCTCAGCCCCGTCCCAGCCCCGGCACAAGTATTAGGTGTGTTTTGATTTAGCATTTTAGCCAAAAGAGCGAGGTTTGACCTCCGGCATTTCGCTTCTCTCGCGGTCTCGGTGCCAGGACTGAACTAAGTGGAGTTGGGCAAAATGTCTTTCCTGACCCTTAAAAATAAATACCCTCTGTTCTCCAAAGAGCCCGCCGAGCGCAGACACAGCCGTCTCGTGCGCTCACAGCTCTGGGTGCTGGCGCGCGCCCCGGGCTGGGCTTTCTGCTCGTGTCACAAATGGATCCCAGAGGTTCTCTCCTCCCAGAACCTGTTATTACGGGATCTGCAAGCATCCCCGCAGGAGGAGGCCCGACGGGCCGGCCTCTCGGCTTCCAAACCAGACAGAAGGGGGTGAACCCCACCCCCACCCCAGTCTGTCCTGTGGCCCCGAAATCACCAAACGCCCGCGGTTATCGACCTCTTGTCCTTGGTCTTGGAGCCCAGACCTCTTTCTAACCTGTGTCCCCCTTGTCCACAGCTGACGTCACTCCCATGCCCAGAGCTGGGAACCAGGGCCTCTGAGTGGCTGACCGCTGGCCATGGTCGGGGGTCAGTGCTGTCTGGAGGGGCCCTCGGGGGGTCAGGAGAGGACGGCTGGGTCCCCGGGGCAGATGGAGAGCCCCTCCCCCTGCCGTCTCTGAGCCTCACTCTGCTGACTCGGGGGTGCTGGGGGCCATGGGGGCTCAGGGGCTGCTGGAGACACAGTCTGAGTGGAGGGGACAGGACCCCACGTGGCCTGCCCTCTGAGGACGGGGTCACCCCCTGAGCAACGCCTGCAAATGGGCCTCAGGAGCTGACGACCTGAACTCCGGCGGCTTCAGGCTCCTCTCGGCCTCGACAAAACATGTCCACAGCCCCACACATGCACACAGCTCCACACATGCACACAGCCCACACATGCACACAGCTCCACGCATGCACCCAGCCCCACACATGCACACAGCCCCACACATGCACACAGCCCCCACATGCACACAGCCCCACACATGCACACAGCCCCACGCATGCACACAGCCCCACGCGTGCACACAGCCCCACACGTGCACACAGCCCACACATGCACACAGCCCCACACATGCACACAGCCCCACGCGTGCACACAGCCCCACACATGCACACAGCCCACACATGCACACAGCCCCATGCATGCACACAGCCCCACGCGTGCACACAGCCCCATATGTGCCCACAGCCCCACTTGCGTCTCCTCTCTTCCTGGAGTCTTTACAGAACAATTCTCATCCTTCATTTTGGGTCCAAACCAAAGTCCAACCATGACTGCCCCTGGCGCTGGTGTAAACGCTGCACTTCCATCGTGAAGGCAGCGGTTGCCATGGTGACATGGACGACATGGGAGCCGGGGGGCATTGTCGGGGCCACGAGGCGGGGCCTGTCCTGGGCACCTCGCAGGTGGCTGTCTCTCCTTCTCAGGACAACCCATCAGGGCAGGCGCTGCCCTGACCCCGCCTCACAGACAGGAGACAGGCTGGGGCGTCGGGGCCACGGGGCAAAGGTCAAGGAGCTGCCAAGTGGAAAAACCCAAGTTCAAATCCAGGCTCCGCACTCGGGCTTCTGCTCTGGGGGCACCCGGGGCCGCTGGGTGTGTCGCGGAAACAAGGCACATGGCGCCCCTTCCGACCGGGACTCG
>NW_005366599.1:307873-308249 GCF_000412655.1 Myotis brandtii | reverse complement strand
CACCCCGGCCGCTGGCTGCGCGGCAAAGGCTCCCTGGTGTTGACACAAACTCTCGGGCTCTGGGCGGGGCGGCGGGACTTGTTTATTTTCCGCATTAAAAACCCGCTTGGCCGCGCGGGGCTGCAGAAGTGATTTTTTTCGAGAGGCGCCTGGGACACTGTTTTTAGCTTTTCTGCCTAAACAGATACTCAGCCTTTCAAGTGAGCCTGCCTGTGAATGGAGGCTCTCTCCTCACCCGAAGGAAAATATTTACACAGCCCAGCGCAGCCCGAGAAGGGCCAGCTCCTCCGGGGGGACGGGCCTCCCGCGGACGGGGCTCCCGCTGTTTACATTCCCAGCCAGCCTCTCCCCTCCACCGCCTGCCTCCCGCCCGGAC
>NW_005366599.1:307029-307300 GCF_000412655.1 Myotis brandtii | reverse complement strand
TCCTCTCCACGCGGGACGGTCCCGGAGGGCAGGGTGGCAGCACCTCACACCCTCGTCTCCACGCAGCCGCTGAGCGCCTGGCGTCTGCACGGCCGGGGAGACGCTTGGCAGAAATTTCAAAAATCCCGCAATAGCACTGATGCCGGTGCGTGAGCGATGCGGGGCAGAGGCTATGGAGTGAACCCCCTTCAATGCCTTGAGCCCCAAGGAGCGAGGGGGCCCCGCTGGGTGCTTCTGGGAGCAGGAATCCAGAAGCAGGGTGTGGAGGTGG
>NW_005366599.1:305608-306952 GCF_000412655.1 Myotis brandtii | reverse complement strand
GGGCCTCTGAGGGTGGATGTGGACATGGTGCTGGCACGACAGGGTGAGGGGGCAGGGGGCCGGGGAGGAGGGTCTGCAGGGGGGCAGGGCTGGGGCTGACCACCTGCCAGGGCTGGGTTGGTGGCAAGGACTCCCACTCTTTGCCCCCCCCCCATCCCCCGAGGAGAGAGAGCAGGTTACCCCTGGTCGGACCCACGTCCAACCTCTGTGCTGGGCCTTCCCCCTCCCCCACCAGACGGCTCCTCCCTGTACTGGGCACCCCGGCCTCAGCGCCCACCCAAGGCGCTTCCCAGCACCCCTGTCACCCCTTTTGGAGGGGGTGGCTGACCCAGCCCGGGCCCCTGGAGTAGGCCAGGCCTCTGGGGCTCAGCGCACAGGCCCTCCCGCTCGTCCCGGCCTCGGCGGGAGCTCGTCCCGGGGGCTCTACCCTGAGCTGCTCGTGGGCGCAGGCACATGCTGGTGCCCAGGCCGCGAGGGCGGGCGGGGGCCTGACCAGGAGCAGGCGGGAGAAGGCCCAGTTCCACGCTGGGCAGCGGCTGTGCCAGGATCCCGCCTCCCCGCTCTGCCAGGCAGGGTGCTGGGCGCTGAGGCCTGTCCCCAGGCGCCGCGTATCCAGCGTCCCACCCACCCGGGGACGGCCCCCGGCCCTGCTTCCGGAAAGTCAATGGCCCCAGAGGGAGTGGCGTCCATCACAGGAGGGTGACGCGGGCAGTTCCCATCGATGACGCGTGACGAGCCATGACATTCAGCCGCAGAAAGCTCCGGGCGGGGCTGGGCCACAGGAGGCTCAGAGCTGGGGGCACTGCTGGCGGCCTTGCCCATCATCCCCTCCCTCCTCCGGCCACATGCCCAGGTTCCAAACTCCCAGGCCGCTCCCAGCGCCCGCCGCGCCTGGGCGCACCCGGAGAATGAACCGCAAACTGCGAGTCTCCCACCACGGACGTGTCTCCAACACCCCAGAGACCCGGGGGCCCCAGGCGCTGCTGAACCAGGAAGGGCCCGCGGGCACAGGTCCCCCATCTCCAGTGGCCACTCGGAGACGGGACAGAGGACGGCCTGAAGGAGCCCTCACCGAACTTTCCAGACTGTTCTCTCGTATCCCCCCACAGCCTGGCCTGCCGCAGCCCCAGAACACTGCCCGACCCTCACGAGTGCCACCGCGCCCAGTGCACCCCCAGGCATCGGGGCACTGCCCATGCCCCCTCGCTTGAACCACAGGCAGCACCGGCCCCCCAGCCGCACGCCAGACGGGCTCTCACTCTCGTGCAACAACGATGTCCCCCCAGGGCCACGGCGGCCGAGTGTCGCTTCTGAAAGCACCACTGGTCCCGCGCACAGACTCCG
>NW_005366599.1:304089-305185 GCF_000412655.1 Myotis brandtii | reverse complement strand
GTCTCCCGGGGACGTACATCGGGGTCGATTACTGGTGCTGTGCACAGATCTGTCTTCTATCCGCAACCCTATTTGGTTACAGCAATAACCGGGGTATTGACAGACTCGGACGAATGCCCTGGCCCTGGCCCCTGCGTATTGATCACCTGTTTGTTAAGATGACTTTTAATAATCATAAGTGAACGGGGCAGGCGTCCCAGCCGTGGCTGCTCCCACGTGCACGCAGCCGGGGATGCCGCTGGGCCGAGGCCGAGATGGGGCCTCCCGGCGCCCCCAGGATTCAGGCTCCTCCTGGGCTGTACGTACCCACCCCGCTAGCTGGGGCTTGGGGTCCCCTTGGATTATCTGGAGGTGGGAGGGTCAGAGATCACCACCCCCCATCTCAAAGCAAAAGGAATCTAATTCCGTTATAAACGGCGGGCAGCTCAGCACCTCGTGGGGACAAGAAGGCGAGGGAACGTGGACACCAGCCCCGTCTGTCGTCAGGGTCCCGTGGGGCATGACCGGGGGACAGAACGCCGTTCCCGACCAAGTCCCGGCCCGTCTGACCCTCGCCTCTAATGATCCCCCTTCCTCCCCTCAGCAGGGACGCACGCACTCCCCCCCAACCTGCCCACCAGGGAGGGGAAGCACCCCGATCCCACTCCCGCCTGACAACAGCCGGTGTGGGGTTGTCTTGTTACTGCTCACCCCACCCTCTCGTGACCCCCTTGCCTGGGAGTGCAGAGCTCAGAGAGGCTGAGCGACTTCCCCAGGTCACACAGCCGGGAACCCAGAGCCGGGACTCCCACAGGCCGAGCCCGGAGCCGTGGGGCGCTGTGGCTGTCGCACAACTGGCTACATGTGGACAAGGGGGGGGGCGGTGATGAAAGGAGCTGCCTTCTCCCCCAGGAATGTTTCCATCTGTGGGGGAGACGGGGCCCCCGTGCCCGGGCTCAGGCACAGCTGCCGTGCTAACTCGGGACCACCGTGCGTGGGGCGGCGGGAGGCGGGAGCTGCCAAGGGGACCGCACACTCTCTAACGGGACCCAGTGACAGCAACAGCTGTGCCCAGGCATCCCGGTGATCGCCGTGAGAACGGCAGCGTGGGACCGCA
>NW_005366599.1:302616-303888 GCF_000412655.1 Myotis brandtii | reverse complement strand
CCCCTCAGCCCTGGGCTCCTTGCTGACCACACAGCCCCAGCTCCCCCATCTGGGCAGTGGGCTGCCGGGGCACTGGACACGCCCCCACCCCCACGCTGCCCATGGCCACCCGGGGAAGAGGAAGACGCGCATGGCAAAGGCCCGGCCCATTTCCGACAGGAACTCAAGTCCTGATGCCACTGAGGACGCAGCTCCTGTGTCTGAGGCTGCCGGGCGTAGCCCCAGCCCTCGTGGGGGGACCTGCAATCCTGGCGGGGTCGGCGCCCGCAGCCAGCCCATGGCCTGTTTTGGTTGTAAAATACAGAAGGACGTGGGGCAGAGGCCACACGTGGCACAGACACCCTAAGGCAGTGATGGCGAACCTATGACACGCGTGTCAGAGGTGACACGCGAACTCATTTTTTTGGTTGATTTTTCTGTTAAATGGCATTTAAATATATAAAATAAATATCAAAAATATAAGTCTTTGTTTTACTACGGTTGCAAAGATCAAAAAATTTCTATATGTGACATGGCGCCAGAGTTAAGTTAGGGTTTTTCAAAATGCTGACACGCCGAGCTCAAAAGGTTCGCCATCACTGGCCTAAGGTGTGCACAAGCCGGTCACACAGACACCGTGGCCCGGGGTCGGCGTCTCCGTGCCTCGAGGGGTGGCCGGTCCAGTTGCAAGGCCTCCTTCTGGGCAGAGTGTGGTTTTTTGTGTTTGGGGACTTTTTTGTTTGTTTTTACTCTCACCTGAGGGTATTTCCAATTGATTTTAGGGAGAGTGGAAGAGAGAGGGAAAGACAGAGAGAAACATCGATGTGAGAGAGACACATCAATGGGTTGCCTCCTGCATGTGCCCCGACCAGAGCCTGGGCTGGGGAGGACCTGCAACCGAGGTACGTGCCCTTGACCAGAATCGAACCCGGGACCCTTCGGTGAGCAGGCTGATGCTCTATCCACTGAACCACACCGGGGTCTCACTCTGTGCCCCACAGGAACGGGGGCTCGCTGGGCAGGTGGCTCCTCTGTCCCAGGAGGGTTGCTCGCACTGTCGGCTGACACCCGTGGCCAAGGCGGAGCCCCAGGAACACCTGATCCCCGACAACTGCAGTCGCCCAGGAGGGGACGTGTGAATCGAAAGCTCCGGGTCCCGCCATTCCTTCCATTTCCTGTCCTTCCCCCGTTTGTTTCCCATGAGGAGAAGCCTGCGGGACTGTCCGGAGGGAAATCTGCAAATGCCCCTGGAATTCTTTCCTCAAGGCCCTTGACAGCCCTGGAGGTCTGGCC
>NW_005366599.1:300627-302454 GCF_000412655.1 Myotis brandtii | reverse complement strand
CAGATCTGGAGGGCGGGAGGGGCTGTGTTCAGAGCACCTGGGGGGGGGGTGGCCTGGATTCCATGGGCTTGCACCTGGCCCCCCAGGGCTCCCGGAGGGAGGTCGGGGGTGAGGGTGTGCCCTCCTGGCACTTGGGATACGGGGGCAGGGGACCCGACAGCTGCAGAAAGCCCTGCAGGCCCTGCCCTGGCCCCACGGACACCCTCGGGAACACAGAGAACGTGAACCCCAACAGAACACAGACGCCAAAGGGCCTGCTGACCGTCCCGGCCTCGGCACAGGGCGGGTTCGTGCTGGGCCACCTCCCGTGCTCTCCGACGCATCGCTGTGTGCGTGCGTGAGGCTCACATCTCGTCTAAGGACGGGAACAGCTCACGGTCCGTCCCGAGAGCCCAGCTCTGGACCCCGCTGCTCTCCGGGGCCTCGGGCCCTGCACAGACCTGCTCATCTCCGCTCTCTAGTCCTGAGAGCAGAGGGGGCCCCCTCAACCCTCCCCTGGAGTCCCCGCAGCAGCCAGATGAGACCCGGCCTTGGGGAGCACAGACCCCGGAGGGCAGGACGGAACAGGCTCCTCTGAGCCCCGTGACAGCAGCAGGCGCGTCCCCAGGCGAGGCAGCCCCGACGGGGGAGGGGCCTCTGCGGCTCATCCGCCACGTGTGTGCCGGTCGGTTTAACGTAACCCGGTCACTGTGGGTCTACGGGACGGGCTGGGGAATATGACCCCCATTAGTGCAGGAGGAAGGGGGGCCGGGCCCCTGCAGTATGTGCACCCCGGGGGGACCGCCAGCTCCGCCCCCTGCTCCTCGCTGGTCTGTGGAGTCAACACTCCAGAACACTGTCCGCCCAGCCCGCGTCAGGCAAAGGTGACCTCGGAGAAACACCCCCGGACACACGGGGCTTCGCAAACGCTCTCCGTGCAGCTGGGAGATGCTGGGCGGCGGCATCAGTTATTTGCTCTTTCCTGACACGGAGAGGAGAGCTGGGGTCTTCCCGGCTCTGAGCCCCCGAAGGCTCTGTGCACCCACTGCCTGGGGTGGGGAGGGGCAGATGCCCTACACCGGGGAGGGGGGCAGAGAGAGACAGAAAGAGGGGGGAGACACAGAGAGATGGGGGAGTAGAGAGAAATGGAGGGAGTAGAGAGACACAGAGAGAGATGAGTGGGGCAGAGAGAGGCAGATGCGCCCCGGAGACACCCTGCCCACTGAGGGTGGGCGGGGCAAAGGGGCAGCAACGAGGGCCTGGCCCCAGGGCGTGGGCACTCCGTGCTGCAGGCGGGGCCCTGATCCAGGACACCCCAAGTTCACTAAGGACCAGAGTCACACTCAGACCCGGGCGGCCTCTGCTGGGCTGGGGCTCACGCCGGCCGTAGAGACGAGGGTGACTCAGGGAGGCGCCAAGTGTCTGTCCCTCCTCCCGGCGACCATGGCTGTGCTGCTTCGCCGGGTCCAACAGTTGTGACTATGGCACCTGCGTGCACATCCCAGATCCCCTCCTGGGGGTTCGGGAAGCCGCCTTTGCTCCCCGGACACCACGGTCATGGAGGCGCACCCGCCCCGGAGCCCCGTCAGGCCCTGCCCTTCCCTCAGGAGCCTGCGCGATGGGACGGAAGCGGCCTGTTCATTCACTCGCGGGGCAGCTCAGGCGGCCTCCCATGCCCTTCCCGCCTTGGCTCCCCAAGTGGAAAGGGCTCGCTGGGATGGAGCAGTAAATCCTGGGGCACCGGGGCCACATGTGGAAACGGAGGACAGGACGAGGAAGAAAGCTGAGGCCGGGGGTGCAGGGCGCAGGACGGGCACGTGTCAGGGCCGGCGTGGGAGGTGCTGTGCC
>NW_005366599.1:299630-300227 GCF_000412655.1 Myotis brandtii | reverse complement strand
ACTCGGCGGCTCGTGGCCGAGACACCACAATCTTTTCACCCAATTTTCCAGCTGAGTGGCCCGGGGAGGTCAGGCTGCTGGCGGGGTCACCGAGTGAGACAGCTAAGCAGGCCTCCGGCAAGGATGCGGGCCGGCTCCTCGACCCTCATCGCCTCCCCAGCGGCCCCTCCATAAATACTGGAGTAACAGGCTCCGCTTTCCTCCCGAGGCTGAGCTCCCCACCCGGCCACCGGGTCGCGTCAGCGTGCCAAACCCTCGCAGGTGAGGCAGCCTGAGCCCCAGGGTTCCCGGCTCCCAGCACCACCGGCCCCCCAAGACCTGGAGAGAGAGTCCACGGGCCAGTGCGTGCGCCGACGCTGCCGGGGGTCAGCCTGCTATGAAACGTCTGAAACTCCTCTTTCGCACCCAGCGCCGGTGCTGCCTGACTGGCACTAACGGGTCCAATTAGCAACGACGCCGCATCCATGTCGTGGGCGAGTCGGGGCTCTGCTCTGTCTGGGTCTGAAGGAGAAAAGGCCGCGGCCATTGACTGGAGCAACGCGTGCAATTGAGAGAAGAGACGGGAGCCGGACGCAGACCCGGGCTCCTGGCTGGGGC
>NW_005366599.1:295688-299599 GCF_000412655.1 Myotis brandtii | reverse complement strand
AGGGCCGTGGCAGCAGGAGGGGAAATATTTATTTTCCTGTTGAGCTGAGAGGCCGGGCAGTGGAACCTTGTTATGAAACCCTCCCAGCCCAGCTCTGCAGAGACCCCGCAGCGCAGCGCGGAGCACTGATTGCGAGTTTGCTCCTTGTCGGGAGCCGGAAGGAACGCTGTGGGGAAGGACGCCTGGGCGGCCGTGGCCGGGCAGCCCTTCTGTTCACGTCTCTGGGCGCACAGTTACGTGTTGGAGCCGCGGAGATGCGAGACGGTGGGCCCGGCACGCTCGGTGGGAGCCCCGAGTTTTATTAGTTTGTAAAACTGCAGAGCGAGTTCGGAGACTCTGAGCAGCTCTCCGCCCCTTCACGGGTCAGCAAACCCGACGAGCTCTTGTTTTAGTGACTTTCACTTGTTTTATTAGGAAGGTCTCCGCCTTCCCCCCGCCTCCTGAGCTACCGGGAGAAGGGGCTGCTGTTTCACCAAAGTGTCCTTGAAACCTGTCCACCTGCTGGCTCCGCCCACCCTCCCCAGGTCAGCCGGCCGCAGCGGCCACCGCTGGGATCCCGGCTGCGGTCACCATCGCCCCGCGGCTCAGGGAGAGGAAGGTCACAGCACGGAACGTGTCCCTGCGAGGCGAGCGTCACCCTCAGCGTCTCTCACCGTCCTGGGTGCCACCCCTCTGCCCTCCGGCTCCTCCCGTGGCCCCGCCGTGGGATCACGCATTTCTGGGGGCGGAGCTGGATTTCCCCCTCACAACCCAGATGTCCGGGCAGCAGCCGCCGCCCAACCCCATCCCGGCATCCGCTGCAGACGGAGCCTTTATTCGGTGCCTTGGAAAGAAGTTCTCATCTTCCCCCTTCGTCAAAATAAAGCTCGGATTCCTTAACTCTCAGCCCTCATCGCGTTTCAGATCTTGCTTGCTTAGATTTCCCTCGGCGTGCGTGTGTGTCCGCACACGACACGCACACGTATGTGCACGCACACATGTGAATGCACACGCGTGTGCACGCACACACACACACACACACACGGACGGTCCGCCCGGATGGTGGGGAGGACGCCGCTGGGGCTGGAGGAAGGTAAGGCGGACGAGGAGACCTGGGTGCAAACATCTCAGAAACCTCTTCCAAATATTTGGGTTTGTCACGGCCCCAAACCGCCGTTTGCCAGGCACTCTTCCCGCTAGTGCTTGAGCCCGCGGGTATTTTAAAGGAAATGAAAGCCGTGTGTTTCTGATTTATTTATACTTAACTCATCAAAATGCTGTTTTAAGGAGCTGTTTTGTGTCCAAATGCCCTTTATGCCTTTTTCCTTCCAAACGAAGAGTCATGCTTTGCCAAGTGTGTGTGACCTTCAGCGCTAATATTTTCAAGGCTCTTTTGAAAATCAAGTCCATGGAGTCCAAACAGACCTGAACCGGAACTAATGGAGCCGCCCCCGCCCCCAACGTCCGGAAACCTGTGACCGAGTCCAGCCGGGAAGGCGATGCCCTTTGGCCCCACCAGCTTTCTGCTCTGAGGCTCCGCCCCAGCAGGGTGACCACTCACCCCCATGACCAGAGTCCCCATGACCAAAGCCCCCATGACCAAAGCCCCCATGACCACTCACCCCCATGGCCGGAGTCCCCATGACCGGAGCCCCCATGGCCAGAGCCCCCATGGCCGGAGCCCCCATGACCAGAACCGCCATGACCAGAGACCCCATGGCCGGAGCCCCCATGGCCGGAGCCCCGTTGTTGTGCCCAATGGGAATGCCCACATTTTCTGGAGACAAGCACCCCAAGATCTGAGATTTGAGTCTCTCCTGTTGGACAAGCTCAGGGGCACCTGGGCGCATCCCCGGTCACCCTGGGGGTGAGGGGCACAGGGCTCCCTGGTCCTGTGTAGCCCACCGCGCGGAGCCCCCATGACCAGAACCGCCATGACCAGAGACCCCATGGCCGGAGCCCCCATGGCCGGAGCCCCGTTGTTGTGCCCAATGGGAATGCCCACATTTTCTGGAGACAAGCACCCCAAGATCTGAGATTTGAGTCTCTCCTGTTGGACAAGCTCAGGGGCACCTGGGCGCATCCCCAGTCGCCCTGGGGGTGAGGGGCAGTCTTCCCGAGAGGGGCACAGGGCTCCCTGGTCCTCTGTAGCCCACGGCGCCTTTTTAAAAAAATATATATTTTTTATTGATTTCAGAGAGGAAGGGAGAGAGAGAGAGAGAGAGAGAGAGAGAGAGAGAAATATCCATGATGAGAGAGAATCATGGATCAGCTGCCTCCTGCCCGCCCCGCACTGGGGATCAAGCCCGCAACCCGGGCCTGTGCCCCGACCGGGAAGTGAACCCTGACCTCCTGGTTCAGAGGTTGATGCTCAAGCACTGAGCCACGCGGCTGGGCCACGGCGCCTTTTATCCCACTCCTCAGCCTCACCCCTCCCCTCGCAGTGCCCAGGACCGCCTCACACAGGGCCACGCGCGCACACAATCCCGGTGCCCGTCGATGGTGACTCAGACAGAGAAGGGTTTCTCTCCACGAGGCGAGCAGGCGGCGCTGCTGCCCCGAGGGTGGCAGGGTGGGCGGGCCAGGCCTGTGTGAGGCCGGGTCCCTCGGGAGAGGGGAGAGGGGCAGGCGGGAAACAGTGTGGCCCGCCTGTGACGCGGGGACTCGGGGCTCTGCGTCGGGTGTGATAGCTATTTCTGGCCGATTTCACGCCATGGCCTTCAACTATGAACGAGGTTGCCTTTTCTGTGTGCGCGACACGAAGTGCTTCCCCCCGTAGGTTTAATTGCGCTCCTCGGAAGCTGTGGTATTCATCGCGGCCCCGCTGCGCCCAGCCCCACAGATAAGCCCCTGGGCCATAAACGGGCTCGCGGTATTGAAGCTTCCGGGAAATCGACCGTCTGCTTGAGGGCGGAGCGCTGATGCGTGCCACCTCCTCCCCGAAGACAGGGCGTGGATGGCAGCGATGGATTTTCCATTACGGTGAACTGTTTCCAAAGTGGCACCTTTTATCTTAATGTTTGAGGCGGGGGTCCAGCCCCGATGCAGGTGGGACGCCGGCCCTCTCTTTCGTCTTTTCACGGGATTTCGAGTTGAGAAAAGCAAGGAGACGGACAACCTCCGGTGACTATGGCTGCGCGGCGGCGTGCACTGGGGCCAGGGGTGAGCACATGGGTGTGGGTGCCGCCCCCCCCCTCCCCCCCGGCTGTGGCAGGAGCTTAGACCAAAGATGAACTTCGGCTCATCAGCGTCCCTTCCATTAGTCAAAGATAACAGGTGTCGTAAACCCAAGAAACGTTGGCTGCGAGAAAATCGATACGGCTCCATGGTCCACGCTGGGGAGCTGGCCGGGCCATTCCTGTGGTCACGCCCAGCAGCAGAGCAGGGAGGGTCGGTCGCTGGGCCTCCTCTCCCGAGACCCTGGTGCTGTGGCTTCCGCGGCCAATCTGAACGCCCCTTAAGCGGCCTGGGCCCCTTTTGAGAGTCTGCAGCCACAGGCCGAGATGGCGGTGGGCAGGCTGCGCCATCTCCTTTGGATGCAAAAGGCCCGAACATCAGCCGGGGACTCGCAGGCGGAGGCAGCCACAGCGCAGGCGGGTGCCCCAGTCCCATTCCCCACCCGTCGTCCTCGGCCCGGGCGGCACTGGAAACCTCTGGGCTCTGCAGAATGCCGGTGCCCAGGCCCAGCCGGGTCTCCTGTCACGGGGGTGGGGGAGGGCCCCGCAAGTCCAGTGATCCTGGAGCTCAGCCAAGCTGGAGCGCGGGCCCTGTCCCGGCCTGTGTGGTGGCGGAGAGCGAGGCCTGTCGCAGGGTCCAGAGGTGCCAGCGCCTCCACACCAGGGCCAGCTGAAGCCGCCAGGAACACAGGGATGGCTGAAGGCGGCTGAGACCCACCCCACGGAGGCGGGGAGGCCTTCCCGGGGCAGTGGCAC
>NW_005366599.1:293856-295383 GCF_000412655.1 Myotis brandtii | reverse complement strand
GCTCTCTGCTGCCAGCTTCCCTGCTGTTTGCTCTGTGGGGGGTGGGCCGACGGCACCTGACATGAGGCGGGGCTGTGGTGCGGGCCCTGCGACAGCCATGCCTTGCTCTCGTCCGGCTCCAGCACCGGCACCGGGGGAGGGGCCTCTGCGGTGTCCTGGGCGCTCGGGGTCCAGGAGCAGGAGTGACAGCCAGTGTCCTGTTTCCTGCCCGTGCTCCGCCCTCCCGGCTTTTCCCGTAAACTCTGCAGACCCGGAAACTCGAGGTTCTGGCCTCAGCAGGAGAGGAGCGACTGCCCCAGGAGGGATTTCTGTGTGCACGTGGGTGCACCCCTCTCTGTTCACATGTGTGCATGTGAACATGTGTACAGCCGTGCACACAGCATTACCCTTATGTGTGCACGTGGGTGCACCCCTCTCTGTTCACATGTGTGCATGTGAACATGTGTACAGCCGTGCACACAGCATTACCCTTATGGGTGCATGTTTGTCTCCATGCTGGCGTGCGTGTGTGCACACACACGTGTGTACAGGGGTGCACACTGCATTCTCCCTGTGTGCGCGTGTATGTGAGCGCGTGTGTTGCCTGGCACCCAGGCTCCGCACAGCTCGGGGCCGAGCAGGAAGGGGCCAGATGCAAGATGCCCGCGGTGCCCGGCTCCTTGGGAACAGTGCGCGCGCATTGTGCACCGGGGGCCCGTCTTTCCCGTGATTGATGGCCTGGGCAGTAGCTCTTTATTTTTCCGGAGGAAAATACAGTGCTTATAGACTGGCCCACTCGAGACAAAGGGTCCCCACAATGCAGGCTCGGGCATTCTTCCCTCATTTGCACAAAGACAACACATCCGGCAGCTCTTCGCCCGGTGTAAGGAAAGTCCCACATACATTATCCAGTTCGGTCGTCGCCGTTCCTCTGTGAGGCAGAGGCTCAGAGAGGTTAAGTGACTTGTCTGAGGCCACACAGCAGCAGACTGCTCCAGCACCGGAGGGTCCGCGTCCAGGCCGCTGCCTCCTTAGTGTGGAGGCTGTTTCCTTAGGGGTCAGAGCGACACAGGCAGCGGGCCCTGCTGCACGTGCTCCGGCTCCCTCCACGCCAGGGGGCACATGCGGGTCTAAAGCAGACGTCAGCAGTGGCCAGACCCCTGTCCGAGGCCCGGGCCCCTGCCTAACAGACCGTCCTGGTTGCAAGAGGCCTGCTCCCCAGCCAGGGTCTGCCTGGAGGCGTGGGCGCTCCGCCCCCTGCAGGCTGAGTGGCTGACTGGTGCCAGCTTCGCTGGGCTGGTGGTGGCTTCCCAGGCCTGGTCTGGCCGAGCGGGCTGTCTGTCCCGACCAGGCCGTGCCTAAGAGGTCACGGGAGGCACCTGCCCCACTCAGGGCGGCTTCATCTCTGCCCTCCTGTTGGCCCGGCTGCCGCAGGCCTCCATCCATCAGAGCTGCTGCCCAGGCCGGGCCTCTGGACCGTTCTAAGGCCACCAGCCCTGGCACAGGAGAGCCCCGGGCAGCCGGGGAGAGGGCAGGATCTGAGGGCGG
>NW_005366599.1:291526-292949 GCF_000412655.1 Myotis brandtii | reverse complement strand
GCACGGCAGACAATGCGCGTCTGTGTGAGCCATTCAGCGCCGTGGCCGGCAATCTGGTTTCTGGGCCCGCTGCCCTGACCCTCTCTACAGAGCCCCGCTCGGCGGCCCAGTGTGAGGCGGCTCCTTTCACGGCCCTGACACTCCGCAGATTGAGACGTCAGCCTGGTCCAACGGCAGCAAATTAGCAATTTTTCTCCCGCTAATTGGAAATAAAAATGTTTGCCGAGGGAGCCGTTTGTCGGCATGCGGTTTTCGGTTTCCGCGCATCCGAGGGCGCCACACACCCTGGGGTGACCCAGCCCTGGCAGGGGCACCTGACGAGGCGGCCCTGCGAGGAGAGAGGGAGCAGGAAGTCAGGGGTTAACGGCCAAGGGCGGCCCACGCCGTTCAGCACAGAACAGTCTGCAAAAGCAGCTGTGTTATCTGATTTCTGAGTCCCTGCCCGCCCCTGCCAGCTGCGCCCGCCGGGAGGAGGCAGGCCCTCTGGCCTCCGGGGCACTTTCCATTCCAGCTGCCTCTCGGCTCCGAGGGTGGAAAAGCCCCGCGGGCCTGGGCGAGGGGCAGGGCCCCGGCCGATTGGAGCAAAGGAAGAAGGAACCACAGGGAGGGCCGCGCCCGCCCCGAGCCAGTGGCCCAGCAGCTCCGGGTTAAGTGCAGCAATTTGGAAATCGGCTTCTCAGCAGACCCACGCACACACCCACCTGTGCCCCGGTGTGCGCCTGCCCTCCCGACGCCCGGGGTCTCCCGGGAACGCCCCCGCTGGGCCAGCGCGGAAAGGGTTAGCCTGCGCCCTCCTTCCCCTGATAAAGCGTGTGACAGCCATGCCTAATAATTCCTTCTGCGGTTTTCTCTCTTGATGTCTTTATGTGAATATGAAGCCGAATGAAAGGCTTCGGGGGACCCCCACGAGAGAGGAAAAGTGTGAACCAGGGAGGAAGAAAGAGCGTGCCGGCCCCCCGCGGGGCCCAGCCTCCCTCCGCAGTCCACGCCTCGGCCCCGAGGCCTTTGTGAGTGGGAGCCCGAGGCTTCTTCCTCGGCCATGACAATAGCAGTTTTGTCCGAGGGCCAGGGTGGGGGGTCAGCAGCAGCGAGGGGCGGCCGGGGCCTGCAGATGTGGGACGAGAGATGATTTATTGCCGTAGTGTCCTCGGCGGCATTTGGCTACCTTCCCAGACCCCACCGTCAGTGGCGGAGGCGGAGGGAGGCGAGGGGGGAGGGACAGGGGGTCCAGTCCAGCGGCCCGACCTGGCCTGCTGGGGGGTGGCCGTGGGGAACGGAGCGGCGTGCAGGCCGTATCCCCGATACTTCTGGGCCGAAGAGCGGGCATCTCGGCCGCTCCCCAGTGGAACTTGCCAGAACTTGAAACCAGCCGAGTCCCTTGAGAACGTTTCCAAAAAGACAAATTCTCAGGATGAGCTGCCGG
>NW_005366599.1:289120-290970 GCF_000412655.1 Myotis brandtii | reverse complement strand
GCCCCTGTGCCCAGCGCCACACCCAGAGGCCCCACGAGAAGCCGAGCCGGGAGCTGCCCGCGGGCTCCGGAGCCAGGGCGGGTCTGAGTCATTTCCAGCGAGAAGACACGGCTGCCCGGCTGCCTCCCACCTTCGAAGCCACAGCAGGGGCAGGTCCACGCTGGACCTCTGCCTCCCGCTTTAGAACCGGCTTAGGAAGTCACCCCACCGGGCCCGGGAGCACGGGACGCGGCTCACTCCATAGAAACGACTGTCCTGGCCCGAGGCTGGGGCTCCTCCTTCCGCCCCTGCACGTTCCGACCAGGAACAGAGCGGGACCGAGTTTATTGGCACAGAGGCACCCAGCACCTCCCAGCGGGGGCCTCGGGCTGTCAGGACAGCGGTGGCCCTGGGAAAGGGCAGGAAGGTGCTGTGCGGCGGGGTGGGGGCGACGGTGGACTGACCACGTGCCACCTGTGGGCTCCAGCCCACGGCACTGATGGCCAGGCCACGGTCCCTCCCTGAGTGACATGGAGGGTGATTTCAATGTCTTTGGCCCTGGCCAGTGTGGCTCAGTGGACAGAGCATCGGCCTGTGGACTGAAGGGTCCCAGGTTTGATTCCAGTCAAGGGCACGTACCATGGTTGCCCCTGGTTGGGGCGCGTGCAGGAGGCAACCCATCAATGTGTTTCTCTCACATCGATGTTTCTCTCTGTCGTTCCCTCTCTCTTCTGCTCTCTCTGAAAATCAATGGAAAAAATACCCTTGGGTGAGGATTAACAAAGAGAAAATAAAAAGAAAATGTCCTTGGCCTTCAGGTTCCAGCCTGAGCCTTCTTTTTCTAATACATTTTCATTGATGTCAGAGAGAAAGGGAGGGGAGAGAGAGGAACATCCATGATGAGAGAGAATCACAGACTGGCTGCCTCCTGCATACCCCACCCTGGGGATCGAGCCCACAGCCTGAGCATGTGCCCTGACCAGGAATCGAACCCTGACCTCCCTGTTCATAGGTCGACGCTCAACCACTGAGCCACCATGACCGGGCTTCACTTAACTCACGTGGAGGAGGCTCGATGCTCCCTCCGAGGGGGGCGGGGCTTCAGGCACCGCACGCCTGCTCCCTGCGGCCTCGAGGCACCGTGTGTCACTGCCCCACGCAGACGTGAGAACCACTCGGGCTTTTTGTTCCTCGGACACTATTGGGACGTCGCCCGTCCAGCGCCGGGAGGGCCTGGCGACTGCCACCTCAGCACAATCCCCCGGCTCTTCCCGGGGCCCGGCCGGCACATTTTTCCCAGGGAAAGAGAGTGTGGCCTTTGTGCGCGGGCCCGGCCGGCCCGGGTTACAGTAAAGATTAATCCCAAACAAGGGACAAGGACAGACAGACAAAGAGCTTCATACACTGGGCGCTTCAATGGATGTTTTCATAAATGTATGAATAATTTAAATTATCATTGCCGGGCATTTATTCGAGTGTTTCGGGGGGAAATGCCGCGTCTTTTTGCTCCCTCGATTCTTTTCATTTTTGTCTCATCTCTTTTATGTGCGGCCGGGCTGTTCCCCTGCCATCGGAGTCGCGGGACAATGGGATGTGGAGGCGCGGGGGCGCGGAAGAATGCCGCCCTTGTTGCCATGTCGTGCTTGACGTTGATTAATGAGGGTGCGGACACGGGCAGAATCTGTGAGAGCCGAGGGGGAGCCAGGGGCCCGAGGGCACCCGAGGCGGAGGGCAGGGGCTGGCAGCGAGAAGGCCAGGCCACCGCTCCACGCCCAGTGGGAAAGGGCAGAGGGGGAAGAGCTGGGCCCGAAGCCACCAGCGCCAGGGATGGGCACCGGAAGGGGTCCAGGTCCCCGGCATCCGCTGGGCAG
>NW_005366599.1:287021-288964 GCF_000412655.1 Myotis brandtii | reverse complement strand
GCGCTCTGCCCCCCTGTCAAGGGCGCGGGCGGGGTCTCGCCGGAATGACACTGCTAGTGGGACACGGCCGCCGGGCCCAGCGCCGGCCTCACCACACACACTTCCGGGAGACAGACTGTCTTTCCGACGTCCCTTTGGTCGCCATCGAAACCTCCGCCCGAGCTCAGGGCTGACCAATGGAAGGAACAGGTCAGCACACAGGATGGTATCTGTGTTTTTTGTTTTTTTTTTTAAACATATTTTGATTTCAGGAAGGGAGAGGGAGAGAGCGATAGAAACATCAGTGATGAGAGAGAATCATTGATCGGCGGCTGCCTCCTGCACGCCCCCTACTGGGGGTGGAGCCCACAACCCGGGCCTGTGCCCTGACCGGGAATCCAGCCGTGACCTCCTGGTTCATAGGTCGACGCTCAACCATGAGCCACGCCGGCCGGGCCGGACCGTGTCTTGAAATGGCCCTGTGATGACAGCCAGGTCAGCTGACGTGAACACCTTCAGCCACTGGGCACATACCCTGTCTACACAGGCCCTGCCTCCGGCTGCTGCTACGGGCCTCTGGGACCGGGGGGCTCCAAGGAGAGGTTTGGGGGGGACGCTCAGAGCATCACGGCAGTGTTTCGTGACCCGCCAGTGGAAGAGCCCGCATCCACCAGCAGGGCTCGCTCGGGCCACGGCTCCCAGCTAAGGTCACGGTATCTGATCTGGGAAACGCCAGCCGGGACCAGGCACCCGGCCCAGCGCGGAGATGGCATCGCCCCCAAAGATGCCAGCGCTTTGGGTGAAGCTGTTCTTGCCCTACAGGGCGCTGTGTGGGCGCCCCTGCCAGGGGTGGGGTTCTGGGGCCCACGGGTCTGACCAGCGCTCGCCCTTGGAAACCAGCTCCGAGGACCTGCCTGTGGCCCGAAAGGCATCCCTTTGGCCTGGAGGCGGGAAGACACTGGGAGGGTCCAGGTGTGCCAGGCCCCCGGGTCTAGAAGGTTCTGGCTTCTGTCCAACAGGAAATGCACCCGTCTGAGCAGGGAAGCCATTGGCCTATTTGTCACTCTTCCCCTTTTAGAAATAAACTGCTCACAGACACCGCCTGCTCTGGCCAGTGCTGACCCCTGGGGCGGGCCGTGCGCCCTCCAGGAAAGGGGTCGTGATGGCATGAGAGCAGGGGGCTCCTGGTCTCTGCCAGGCGACCGCACGGGCCCGGACACGTGTCAGGCACAGCTCACAGCCGTTCTGTGCGGCGCCCCCGCCACTCCCTCCGCCCGCATGCTTCCGAGTTAATGTCCCAGGGCGAGCGCCCCGATAGTGATCTGGACTTGCAGGATTAAGGGGGGGCAGTGAGGGCGCCTGGAGGGCACCTGCATGGCCTGGCGAGTCCTCTGGCTGCAGCCCTGGCTGTGACCTTGACTGTGGGCAGGCTCAGTCACCCTGCTCCCTAGCGGTCCCGTCGAGCCCTCTGCCCGGCGTCCTGCGGAGACACGCGTGACGTGCCCGGAGCACCTCATGAGCCAGCCGCCACCTGTCAATCAGCACTCTGACGGGCACGGCCTTTCCTCGGGCCCGGCCCACGGCCGGCCACCTTCCAACGCTGCCCCGAGGGAAGGGAACACAGACTCCCAGGGAGAAGGGGACACACAGCCAGTCCCCCAGGCGGAGACGCCGCGCCCAGCCAGGCACCTGTGGCTTCCCAGCCCGTGACAGGCCCGAGTGGCAAATTACAGCCCTCCCAGTGTTACAATTACAACAGCTGAGCGGACAAGCGGGCCGCGCCCCGCCCCGCGGGCCCCCCTCCCGACAGCATCGCTGGAGCTGTGGTGGCAGCAAACTAAGCAGGAAGCGGGTCTCCGTGCCTCGCTGGACTCGCCGTGTTTGACTCAGGAAGACCTGGGAAGGGGCTGACCCTCCCCGCGGCGGAAGGTCCTGCCGTCGGCCCGCCCGGGCCTGCGAGGCGG
>NW_005366599.1:283556-286845 GCF_000412655.1 Myotis brandtii | reverse complement strand
CAGGGCTCTGCTGGGAGGGTGCTGAGGGCCCGGCCGGCGGGGCTCAGGGGCTGGGCGTCGACCTAGGAACCAGGAGGTCACGGTTCGATTCCTGGTCAGGGCACAGGCCCGGGTTGCGGGTTCAGTCCCCAGTGTGGGGGTGTGCAGGAGGCAGCTGGTCAATGATTCTCTCTCATCATTGATGTTTCTGCCTCTCTCTTCCCCTCCCTTCCTCTCTGAAACCAATGAAAATGTATTTAAAAACAAAAACTTGTTTAAAATAGTGCTGGGGCCGGGGGGAGGGGGGATCCCCAATAAAAGCAACACAGCAAACGCTCAGGGCCCTGTCCCCGGAATGAGGGCCAGGTTGCCTGACCCTGTGGACACTTACAAACTGCCCCTTTGCCCAACTGGCGTGGCTCAGTGGATTGAGCGTCAGCCTGCGGACTGAAGGGCCCTGGGTTTGATTCCCGACAAGGGGCACAGACCTGGGTTGCAGGCTCGATCCCCAGTAGGGGGCGTGCAGGAGGGAGCCGTTCAGTGATTCTCTGTCATCATTGATGTTTCTATTTCTCTCTCCCTCTCCCTTCCTGTCTGAAATCAATAAAAATATATTTAAAAAAAATAAAAAACAAAACCCTGCCCCTTTGACACTGAGCTTCAGGGGGAGGACGGAGCGCTGGGCCTGGGAGGGGTGGAGGGACAGAGCCAGGCACAGGGAGCCACAGAGACCGCCTGTGGCCTTAATTGGTGCTGAGCGCCCATAATGTGGACGTGAGGTGGCGGCGAGGGCCAAGGACCCGGGAGCTGGACGCGGCCTTGCAAGACTCAAGTGCAGAGCTCCAGCCAAGACCTCGCGGAGGTTGGAGGGAGGAGGCGCCTCGGGCTCATGCCACCCTCGGGGTCCAGCCCTGCCTGGCCAGGCCCGGCTCCTAGAATTCCCCCGGTGGCCCCACCTCGGGCCGCCCTGCCCCCACCTTGCTATGCTGCGCCCAGCCAGGGGGCGTCCCGATCACCTGAAAAGGCAGCCCCGAGGGTGACCCGGGCCCTGAGCCCCCAGTGGGGACAAATGAGGAGCTTAACTAGTGCAGGCGATGAAAGGGACAGGGGAAGGAGGAACAAAGCTGCCGCCAATTTGCTCTTTTGGGCTTTGTGCGCGCTGGCCCGGTTCCCAGGTCCCCCCCATTGAAGGCCGCGCGGCCCTTCCGCAGCTCCGAGGGTTTTCAGCGCCGCTGAATGGAGTGCAAATTAGCGGAGCCTCAGGAGGCTTGTTACTGTCACTCCCAAACTGACGGCCAAGGCAGCGCAGGATTAGCCCATCCCGGGACGCTCTCAGGCAAGGTAGGAAGCTATTCATTGTCTCCCTTTCATGTTCCCTCCGCGCGGCCCGCTGCGGCGAGGGAGGCGTCCGGGGGGAGGGGCTCGACACACACCCGCCCCCACGCAGGCTGAGCTCCGGCCCTCGCTGCAGGGTCGGCACACACATGGACGGCACTGCAGTGTGCACACATGTAAGGCATCTCTGCATGCAACATGTAAAGCATCTCTGCATGCAACATGTAAGGCCCCCAGCATGCACACGAACGCCCCCGGCCTGCACACGGAAGGCCCCCAGCCTGCACACGGAAGGCCCCCTGCACGCACACGGAAGGCCCCCTGCACGCACACGGAAGGCCCCCGCAGGGTGCAGGCACCTGGGCCACTGCCTGCACGTTGGTTCTCCAAGAAGCAGGCCTGGCTGGTGACTGACATGCCGAGTGACAGGCCAGGAGCGTGCAGCGGGCACCGACGCGGCCAGCGCTGCTCCCGTGGACATGGCCAATGGCCTCGTGTGCGCCCAGAAAGACCAAGGCCAAGGCCGGGACCTTGGGCACCAAGTCCCCCACGTCACGGAGCAGGACGAGCGGAGCCACAGAGCCGCCGATTGGACCAGAGACTTTGCTTCCAGCCGAGCGGCCTGTTCTCTGGGGCCCGCCTGCACCTCACGTCTACGCAGCCCAAGCCCACGGCTCCTCTCGCGCGCGTGAGGGAGGAAGCCCACACGTCTAGTGGAGGCGTGAACAGGCAGGTGTCTGAGCGAATAAGTAATCGGATGAATCCACAAATAAACAGCTAATAACTTAATAAGAAACAGCCCTCACCAAGTGAGCACATAAACATGTAAGTCTAATGAGTGAGTAAACACATATATAAGTTAATAAACAGTCAAGCGAATAAAATACATGTGTAGCGAGTGATTAAATAAATACCTAGTGAGTGAATGAGTAAATAGACAAATAGCTAAGGGGTGAGTAAACTCAGGGATGGAGAATAAGTGTGGAATGAGTGGCGAGATCGGCAAACACGGCCAGCGGCCGAGAACAGTGCGCACCCTCTCCCCTGCCTATGGGGGGACACGCCGCGGCAAATTCTCTTTCATTCCAGTCCCTTCCACGTGGCCTGTGGTGTCTGTGCACCAAGAACGAGTTGGGAACATT
This sequence comes from Myotis brandtii, assembly GCF_000412655.1. Lineage (NCBI taxonomy): Eukaryota > Metazoa > Chordata > Mammalia > Chiroptera > Vespertilionidae > Myotis > Myotis brandtii. The sequence continues at coordinate 284,389 of NW_005366599.1, read as the reverse complement.
CTATCCACCTTTCTGTGTGGCTTAAGCCACTGAGATCGGAACTGAGAGTCACACACACACACCGCCTCCTGGACCTCGGTCTCCCCATCTGTCGCAGCTCAGCTCTGCTGGGTCACGTCGGTGTCACCCTACACCTTTGAGGGTGCCCCCACCCCAAGCTCAGGACAGGACGTCACCGTGGAATGGACGCGGCCCAGCACACGGTTCCTGGCAGCGGCGCCTTAAACGCGGCACTTGCTCAGCGCGTGGTGTTCTCGGGGGCACCGCGGTGCTGTTTCGAACAGGGATGTGGACAGTCACCGACTGTCGTAGCTGAGAGACGGGGCCTCAGGTGTCAGGCCTCTGGCAGACGTCCCGTGGAAGTGCCACCGAGCCTCCCCGTTGCACAAGAACGCAGCCCACAGACGGGCGTGCGAACCAATGCCAGCCCCGCGGGCCCGCGTCCCCCGAGACCGAGAAGGTTCCCAGAATGCAGGCCTTCGCAGGGCCTCCCTTCGCGGGGTCTGGAGAATTCTGAAGGTGGGGCCACAGGGCAGGGCGGCCTGAGGCTCCGCTGTCCCTCGCCAGGGCACGCCTCCCAAGCAGAGGGGCCGGCCCTGTTTGCAGTAAATCAGTCTCGACCAAGCTCCCAACTCGGCGTTCCGGAACATTCCACCTGCACCTACAGGCTTCCGCTGAGACGTGCAGGCGGGACCGAGGCTCCCAGCAAAGCCACCCCACGCCCAGCCCTGGCTGCCTGCCTGGCTCTCCACGGGGACGTGGCCGTGACCTTCAGAGGGGAGGGGCCGCGGTCTCGGTGTGTCTGTGATCACGCGGCGGGCGCGGCGGCCAGG
>NW_005366599.1:273703-273904 GCF_000412655.1 Myotis brandtii | reverse complement strand
AGGAGGCTGTGGGACGGGGGACGTTTGCTGGAATCCGTGGGTTTCCAGCGTGACCGGCCTGGCAAACCCCAAGCGAGTCCTGTTTCAGGCCCTTATCTCCTGTTCCTTTTCTCCCCAGACTTCGGGTCAATGATTAATTTTCTTGTCACCAGAACCAAACTTCCCCATATTTTTAAATAAGACATTCAAATGCCGCCCGAT
>NW_005366599.1:270074-273277 GCF_000412655.1 Myotis brandtii | reverse complement strand
GGCCCCTCGGGGTGGGACAGAGGCTAGAGGAGGAGGAGCGGTCAGCGCGGCAGGCGGCCCCTCACCCTGCTCCTCGTGTCTCCCCTGGGTCTCCTGACACCGGCCTTGAAGCCTCAGGACAAACCTGGGGGTCACAGGGCTGCCCCTCTGAATAAAGGAGGGGTGGTGCCCAGGCTGTGGGCTGCACAAAGAGACCAGCAGCCTGGCCCGAGCCCACCGGCGGTGCCACCCCATCCTCCCGCGAAGGGACTGGCCACGCGCATCAGTCCCTCTCCTGGCGCCAGGAGGGATGAGGAACACACACACGGAGACCTCTACACGCCGGGGCAGGGCAGGGCCGAGCCGGGCACGGCCAGCACCGGGCACGTGGGAGTCTGCAGGCCACACCGGCCCCTGGGTGGCACCTGAGGGCAACGTATCTGAGGGGCCCGAGGACACAGCTCCTCAGGAAGAGGCGTGGAAGCGGTCACGGCCCCTCCATGAGCCCCGTGCTCTCAGGGGGGGACATCCGGCCGTGCCCGGAGCCTCGCTGAGTGTCCCAGCTCAGGGTGGGGTGCCCGGCACCCATCATGCCAATGCCCGCCATGCCCAGGACAGCACCCACGTCAGAGTCCGGGCCTGCCTGTCGACGGAGCCAGAGGTGCCTTTGTGGGGGGCACACCACTGCCTTCCCGCCACTTCCCAGGGTGGCCCCTGGGGGCAGACACCCTGACTCTGACTGCGAGGCGCGCACCACCGACCGCAGACAGACCAGCTGTCTGGACACGGCCCCACTGGGCAGGCCCCGGGTGGGCGGGTCCAGGTCAGTCTCCTGCAGTCACGCCTTGGCCCGAGGGGCTAGACCTACGGGGACAGGGACACTGGGGCACGGCACAGTGGGGTCACTTCTTCAGGGCCACCCCGCGGACACAGGGCGCAGCCAGGACCCAAGTCCAGGGCGGTGGACATGGTCTGGGGACCGCCCTGCCATCGGGCCAGGGAATGGCGCGAGGGACTCCGGCCTCCGCTGCTCACACCTACAGGGTAACTCAGTCTACGGGGACGACCCCCCCCCGTCAGCTCCTCCCCGGCGTCACGCGGCCCAGCTCTGAACTAAGGTGCACGCGGCCGCCTCCTGGACGCTGTCGGTGACGTGCCCTGGCCTCGCCGGGACAGAGCGTCACGTGTCGCTGCCGTGAGCGGACACGTGAAGTCATGGAATTAATTAAGTGACCTCCCACTTGGTAGTTGCAAATTTCTTTCCAAGTCATAAAAAGGGATAAACAGCTTCGGGCTGGAACTCCTCTGGGAAATTCTTTTCTCTCTCTCTTTTTTAATAAACTTTTTTTTGTTGATTTCAGAGAGGAAGAGAGAGAAACATCAATGATGAGAGAGAATCATGGATCAGCTGCCTCCTGCACGCCCCACACTGGGGACCGAGCCTGCAACCCGGGCCTGTGCCCTGACCGGGAATCGAACCCTGACCTCCTGGTTTGTAGGTCGACGCTCACCCATGAGCCACGCGGCCGGGCTTGGGAAGTCCTTTGGAGGCGGAGCTGGCTGGCGGAGCTGGCTCACGGGCCTGCGTGGATGTGCCCACCTGCCTGGGAGGCTCCTCTGCCCGGCGACCACCCTTCAGGACCTGGCTTTGGGCTCCCTCTCCCCTGCGTCCCGCTGGCCGCTCCCCCCTTCCTGGCCGCAGGTGCTCGGTGGGTGGGACAGGCAGGCGCGTGGACCTCCCAGGGCCCCATGTGCCCGCTCCCCTCGGAGAGGAGACCAGCGATGCTTCCCTCGCCCTCCGCTCTGTGACGGGGCGTGTGTGAGGCCACAGAGTGTTTCAAAATTCACTCCCCAAACTTGGTTTCTGGGGACGTTTGTAAGGCGGGTTCCCCTGACCGGGCACCAGGCTGCGTCCCAAGCTCCCATCCCTCCGCCCGCCCGCCAGCGCTTTCCTGGCTGCTGCTCAGGAGACAGGGTCACGGTCCGCGGAGGAAGTAACCGCGCACCTGCACGGCATGAACACCCAGGTCTCCGCCCCGAGGCCCGAGGACCCCTGGGGGTCAGGCACCTGCCGGCTGGGGATGGACTGTGGGCGGCCCTATAGGAGGTCACTCGCTTCCCCTTGCCAGACACCCCACGGGACCCCGGGCGCCCCGACAGGGACTCCTCGTTGCAAACATATGTGCTCGTCACCTCCAAGGACAGAGGTCTGTGCCCACCCTGCAGGCTTTCCTCCTGGGGGCACCTGGCAGGCCTGGGCCCCGTGGATAGGAGGGTCATGTGGCCCCCGAAGACAGTGGTGGAGCCAGACTCCCCAGAGACACCCAGAAACAAAGCCACGGCGCCAGCCAAGCACCTTCCCATCCCCGGTGCTCCACAGGCGGTTGCACGCCTGGGCCCCTCCCGTTCTGACCACAGCCCTGCGGGGCCCTCGGGGGTGCAGGGATGGCGGGTCCCGGCCAGGGTGGTCAGTGGGCTGGTGCCGGCCTCCCCCCTCCAGCAGGACCCTGGCTAGGAAAGCAGGGGGCGGTGCCTCGCTTCCGCCTCCGGGAGGTCCTACGGCCCCTGGCCATTGGCATCCAGCAGGACCCTGGCTAGGAAAGCAGGGGGCGGTGCCTCGCTTCCGCCTCCGGGAGGTCCTACGGCCCCTGGACCCATTGGCATTCGGGTCCAACAGGAAGGTCTGAGCGGCGCAGTGGACGGAGGGGTGGCCGGTCCCCTCCCTGTGGTGGCCCCCAGTACTGAGCCAGCACTTACTGGGGGCGGAGGGCCAGCCAGGAACGCCCGTCCCGGTGCCCCCGGGAGCGCCCAGCACCTCCCCCCCCCGCCTCTGCACACACTGCCTGGCCGTCCACAACCAGAGGCCGCCTCCGTCCTCACCTCCTGCTCCGTTAAAGCTGGGTTAGGAGGCCTCACCTGGAGGATCAATTAACGCGTGAACTCACTGAGCGCAGCGCTTGGGCCGGTGTTTGTTTTTTATGGAACCTGTATCGCCCCCCGTCCCTCCCCCCGACACACACACTTTTTTTTGATCCGGGCAGGTTGCCGGCTGGCCCATGTCTGTTTTATGGGGTTTTATTGCTGCTTCCAGAAACATCATTCTCTCATCCAGCTACCGGGCTAGGCCTCTCGCAGGCGCATGGGCCCCTGAGCGCCCAGGAAACCGCGTGTCCAGTGGAGAAGCGGTCGGATGGCCTGGCGGGAGGCGGGGGTCAGGCCTGCTG
>NW_005366599.1:269625-269861 GCF_000412655.1 Myotis brandtii | reverse complement strand
GCGTGATTGTGTCTGCTGTCACCACTGCCTGCACAGGATTAGCCTCAATGCTGCCCGCCCCCCAGCCTAGGTGAGCGCCCCCCACAGCGCGGCCCGCCCCCGCAGAACAAAAGGGAGCCGCCTCCCCCCAGGAGAGGAGGAAGCGCCTTTCCCGGGTGAATGGCCGGCTTAGGCCGCATTGTGCCCGCAGCTTCCCCTCCTCCTCTCCTCCTTCGGGGGTGCTGGCTCCCCCTCAT
>NW_005366599.1:266400-269199 GCF_000412655.1 Myotis brandtii | reverse complement strand
TCCACACCGCCCTCCCTCCCGCGCCTGCCCTGCTCACGGGAGACGTGGCTGGACAGCCGGGCTCTGAGGCGCCAGACCTCCCGGTCCCCGGTTGTGAAGGGAGCCACGCTTTCCTCTGGACCTGGGACAGGCGGCATCGGGGCGCCGGCGTGTGGGGGTCCCTGTCTCCCGCTTCTTCCTCGGACCGTGGGCTTGGCGTGGCATCTGTCGCTGCCGTGTCCTGGTGACCACTTCTCCCTCCGGTGTCCACGGGACCTTGCTCTACCCCCACATTTTGCCCCCGATTTTTCCCGCTTGAAGAACACGTGTCAAAGCCGGCAGGTGGCGTCCAGGCTCACTCACCCAGGAGGGCACGGCCAGGGCACGGCGAGGGGTGGCCAGGCCAATTCCGATTCCGTTCATTTCCCTGCTGCCACCTTCACGTGGGAAATGGGGGAATTGGCGGCAAGTGCGAACCCTAAAAGTCTCTTCCCGTTAAGGTGGCTCGCATCCCCTCCGTTAGCTAACACCCCTGGTCTCTGCGGCTGGCGCTCCTGGTCCTGACTCCTCCCTCCGGGTGCGCACGGCCGGGAGAGGGGCCGGCACCCCACGCAGGGCCAGATGGGCCAGCCCAATGCCTGGCAATGACCCGACTGGTGTTCGATCTCTAAGGGGACCAGCTGGGGGTGAATTGCTGATGGGACCAATGTGGAAACAGGGGTGCTGCGGGGTGACTGGTCAGAGGAGGTCGCACTGCAGTGGGGTGGCCCTCACCCAGCAGGACTGGCATCGTCCTCACAGAGAGGGGTGCAAGGGGCAGGTGGGGGTGACGGGTAAGATCTTGGGGTGAGGTGTCCACGAGCCAGCGATGTCTGGCACACCACCACCGTCAGGAGAGAGCCGGGGACGGACTCCCCGCGGCCCTGCCGACACCCGGGGTGGGACCCCCGGCCCCTGACTGCAGGGCGCCGAGTCTGCCCCCTAACCAGCCTGCTCGAAAGCTGCCGTCGAATGAGAACTCGCTGAGGCCAGTTGGCAGCGACGTCCTTGTTCTCAAAGCGCCGCCTCACTCCTCAAACCCCCGTCCAGGCGTCGGAGGGACCGCGTGGGACTCGCTGCCAGAGGCCCAGGCGCCCCCTTCTGCACAGGTTCCTGGAGAAACGCAGCGGACACGCCAGGCACAAGGTCCTGGGCGTCCGGCAGGAGGTGGCCGACGGGAGCTTTTTATCGGTGACCCCGGCGACAGAGAGCTCATCAGAGGCAAGGGCGCCGGTCTCGGGGAACACAGCTTCCGAAGGGACAGACCGCGGCCAAGTCTGGGGACGCACCGTCCGACAGTCCAGACCCCACGGATGAAAGTCTCCCCTTAAAGACCGAGGGTCCAGGGACAGGCCAGCCTTGGGGGTGCCTTCAGGACGATTCGCTTCAACGCTCTTGCTTAACGAGTGGGGAGACTGAGGCCCAGAGACGGGACAGCGCTCAGGGTCTCGGCCGACTGTCCTGAGCCCGAGCTGCCCCTCTGGCCGCGCACCATCCCCACCCGTGACGTGGACATCTCAGCAGCCGGGGTCGGGGAGGCCGGAGCTGGGCCCTCAGACCCACGGACGGACGACGGCAGGTGTCTCCTTCCCCCACCTCGGTCTCAGGGGAAGCTGACCGAGGGCTCCGGCCCTGGGGCTCGGCCACGCCCCACAGACCCACCCCCAAGGCCCTGCCTCAGTGCAGGGAAGAGCCCCCTCAATTCGGAAAGCCACCCTCGCGGGGGACCTCGGGCCGAGCCTGGGCAGCACAGGGTCCTCTCCCCCGGGCAGCCGTCCCCGCGGGGTCTCCCTGCTGGACAGGTGCCCTCAGCCTCAGGGAAGAGGCGAACTCGGGGCGGCGCCATCGTTAGTTTGGGGGAGCCCGGCACCCAGGTGCACCCGGGTCTCCCGAGGAGCTGCGGGCTCTCCCCCAGCTGCCCTGAGGCCTGGAGCCTCCAATTCCCTGGAGACGAGAGATGACAGGAGGCAGGGGCCCAAGCACCGATGCTCTGAGGTCAGTCACCTCTGAAAGCTCCGACGTCAGAAAGGGGGGCGGGTCCCTCGGGGGGCGTCCTCCGGCTCTGAGCCCAGTGGGCAAGCACGGGAGGTCGAACGCCTGGGGCGCAGCGGGGCTGGGCCACCCCTGCTCTCGGCCCCCAGCGCTTCTTCACCGTGTGAACCAAGCACATGGCACCTTCTAGAAAGGGGCTCTTGGCCAAGTCCTCAGCCCCAAGGGCTCCCTGTGCTCACGCGCCTGAGGTCTGGCCCCGGCAGCCTCTCCTCCCTGCCTAGCCCCCGCCCTAGGAGGTGGGGGGGGCAAGCCCAGGAGCAGTCGCCCAGGGTCCCAGAGGCCCTCCTGGGGCTCGAGGCCTGGAGCTGCCTTATCGCTATTGCATCTGGCTCAGCCTTTGCACCCACGGTTTTCCTTGGGGCCTGAAGGAGGCCAGGGGAGGGGTTTGGGCCCCCCTCCCAGGCTCAGCCACCCTCAGACCCTGTCCTCCCTGGCCATCACCTGGCTGGATCTTCCGGGCCAGCTCCGGGAGTGAAAGGGAGGCTGATAAATTGGTCTGGAGGGAGACAAGGCGCTTCCACTTGTAAAAGGTCAGCGCGACTTTGTTCTGGGTGAGGGTTTATCTCGCCGCCGCGGGCACGGACAATGCCCGGGGCCTAAACGCCAGAAACCTTAGCTGGGCTCGCGGAGTGACTGCGCCGATAAGCCCTGTGGACTCGGAGAGAGTCAATGGGGAGGGAGTGGAGGTGGGTGTCTGAACACGGCGCAGCGGCTCACACAATGGACGTG
>NW_005366599.1:265974-266207 GCF_000412655.1 Myotis brandtii | reverse complement strand
GGCCACAAGCCTGGGCCCACAGATGCCCCTGGGCATGGCCGCGGGAGGCCAGGCTGTTCCAGCCGACTCCCGGGGACACACATGGAACAGGTCTCAGTGGCCGCACCTGTCACTTGATTTAAGTCACTGTGAGGCTGTGAGGCCCTGGGATTCACTAGGCCCCGGACATGTGAGGAGCACCCTCGATGCTGGGGACGCGGCCTCTCCCTGCCCCCGACAGGGCCTTCTGAGCG
>NW_005366599.1:264300-265590 GCF_000412655.1 Myotis brandtii | reverse complement strand
GCCACCCTCAGGGGCCGCCCTCCTGGCCCGGTCTGCTCCCGGCGAGGCCGCTGCTGGGAAAGTGCTAGAAATAGACATATTTCCCAGTAAGTGCCGGGCCCTGCAGATGCTTCGGTCTCAGCAGGTGGGTCCCCGGAGACAGGGTCGGCGCAGGGGGGCCGGCCGGCCAGGCTCAGGCCGAACTCGAGAGCCAGCCTCGCAGGGGGCAGAGTGGGCGCAGACAGAGGCCAAGGTCACGTCCTTGTCCCCCCACACCTCCTCATCCCGTCCCCTGGAGGAGCCGAGGGTCAGGCCATCGCCCGCAGGCCGTGACAGTGGGGCTGCCCTCACTGAGGGCGCCAGGCAGTAGGGCAGTGTTGGCCTCATGAACTTCGGGGGGAGTGGGCAGAAAGACGATGCCTAGGGGTCCCGAGCCTGGCCACACCCCTGTGCCAACTTCCCGTGCCACCCTGCCTGACCCCTCCCTTCTCTAGGACTCGGGGGAGAATGGTGAGGACCCCGGGTTTCCAGGCATGACCGGGACAATCGGTGCCCGGGACCCCCTTGGCCATCACCGCCTGGCCCTTGGGGAGGGGGTCCCGTCACTGGTCAGTCTCCAGGGGGCCACCTCCCCCACTGGACCGGACCCTCGGGACTGAGCATAGCTGATGGGGTGAGGGTGACCGCCCTCGGGAGCCCCGGGCAGCCCCACTAGTCCTGTGCGGCCCAGGGCCACCAGGTGTCCTGGCTCCTCCCCCCTGATGTGCTGTCCCTCCGTTTCTGAGGGAAAAAAAGGAGGGAGGGAGGGAAGCCCCCTTCTCCTGGGCAGCGGTCAGGGGCCCACAGGAAGGGCTGAGCCCAGGCCCAGGGGAAGGCCGAGCGGCGTGGCTCCCCCTCCCCCCTCTCCTGACAACCTGGCGCTATCACCCAGGCCCCTGTTCACAGCCGCGGCCCGGGCTGCGGGTGGGTCTGGCTGTCACCGTGGGTGTGAGACGCAAAGGGAAAATAGCCGAGGACGCTGGTATGCGTGGACGTCTCTAGAACACGAAGAGAAAATATTCATTTCCTTTTTCGCTTGTGAATCAGATGCGCTATTTAAAGCAAGTCCCTCTCGCTGGCCCGGGGCTGAGTTATTACCCCTTAAGGAAGTAAAGGAGCGTCCGGGAGGTATTCTTAGTCATTCTCGCTCCTTTTTCTAAATTCCTGATGTACCCGCGGCGGCCGGGCCCGAGATAGCGCGCGTTTCAGGGCATTCTTGGGCTAAAAATGTCTGGACCTGATGTCACGGTGCCCGGGAGGGCGGCGGGGGCT
>NW_005366599.1:263581-263835 GCF_000412655.1 Myotis brandtii | reverse complement strand
GGGTCCCGTCCAGTGGGGGGGAGGGTTTTGGGGAGTCCCCGGTGTGGGTCCTGGAGCTTCCGAGATAAAGAACAGTCCAGATTCGGGGCGGAGAGCACCAGTCCGTAGCTCATGTGGCCATCAGACCCACAGGAAGCCCCAGAATCGGGTCTTTATCCTTTAGACCGACCCTACCCTGTCCCCCAGACCCCAGCCCTGTCCCCCAGCACCCAGCCCTGTCCCCCAACACCCGGCCCTGGCCCCCAGCACCCGGC
>NW_005366599.1:261395-263254 GCF_000412655.1 Myotis brandtii | reverse complement strand
GTCCTGTCCCCCAGCACCCAGCCCTGTTCCCCAGCACCCAGCCCTGTCCCCCAGCACCCGGGCCTGTCCCCCAGCACCTGGCCCTGTCCCCCAGCACCCGGCCCTGTCCCCAAGCACCCGGCCCTATCAGAGTGACAAGGGGAAAAAAGGCAATGAGCTCAGCCGGCGAGGCTCCGTGGCTGAGCGCTGACCTGTGAACCAGGAGGTCAGGGTTTGATTCCCGGTCAAGGGCGCATGCCCAGGTTTCCTGCTCGATCCCCAGTGGGGGGTGAGCAGGAGGCAGCCCATCCATGATTCATTCTCATGATTGATGTTTCTATCTCTCTCTCCCTCTCCCTTCCTCTCTGAAATCGATAAAAATATATTTCTAAAAAAGCAGCAATGAGATGATCTGAATCAAAGGTGAGCTGAAGAAAATCAAGCGTGGTGCCCCCTCCGCCAGGCACACCAGCCGGCGCGGGCAGGCGATGGCTCCAGGGCAGAGAGCGTGCCGAGCGGGGCACACACTGGCCACCAACCAGCATCGTCTGCGCGTGACCAACGCCCAGCCCCTCTCTGACCCCTGGGACAGGGTGGCGCCCTCTGGAAGTCTCTGCCCCCCTCGCCGCCAGCTGCCGTCCAATGCCCCGCGCAGGTGCGGGAGGGCGGCGACCCTCCCTCTTTCTCTCTAGATCCGCTGTCCGGCCCCGACTGCCCATGGAACTTTCTGGATGCTCTCACAAGCGCGGCGCCCAGGTGGGCTCTAAACCAGAACAGTCCTGGGCCCACGGGGCTGCTGGCCGAGCCTCTCTCCGGCCCAGGCACCTGTCATTCTGACGCTCCCAGCGATCCAACAGGCAGGTCAGGTCAGGCCCCGGATCTAGGCCTCGGCCATCAGGGCCAGACACCCCGGGCAAGTCCCAGGAACCGTCCTGGCCCTCAAGTGCCAACCTCACAGCTTCCTTTGCAAACTCGGACGGAAGAGGAGGGGGGCAGGGGAGACGCTGACGCAGGAAGGGGGGAGACTGAGGTGGAGGGGAAGCCTCAGGCTTCCCCCCCCCCCCGTGTCCCCCCCCTGCCACTTTCCACCCAAAACAGGCCCCCAGCTTCTCCCCGTTGTGAGATGCGCGGCCTGGCCAGGAGCACCCCCGCTGCGTTCCTCAGGGTGCTCGGAGGTGGGCGGGGCTCCAACTGCTCCTCCCGACCCCAGGCCTCTCTCCAGGCCCGTGTCCCCGACAGGAACTTGGCCTGAAGTCCCAGGAGTGTCCCGGAAACCGGGAGTGCAGGCTGCGGAGCTTTCTCCTGTGGCGTCCCCTGCCCTGGCCTCGCGGGGTGTCCTGCAGCCCCAGGCCCAGGGGTGCAGGGTGGGCCTGGTCCTCCCTATCACCTCCCAAATGCCCCGCGCAGGTGCGGGAGGGCGGGCGACCCTCCCTCTTTCTCTCTAGATCCGCTATCCGGCCCCGACCGCCCATGGAACTTTCTGGATGCTCTCACAAGCGCGATCGAGCAGCCCCAGGCCTCGGGGCTGTGTCCCCCTTGACCTTGGAGCCTCCCACAGGCCTGGCCCAGACGCAGCCTGTTTGCTGGCTGAACAGCAAACACGAGTGTTAATACTCAGGAGCTAAGGCCTCGGGGAGAGGCAATGCACCGAGTGAGTGGCTCGGAGGATGGAGGCCCCCCTTCACGCTGACATGTCCACCGGCCCCTTAAGCAGAGGCAGAGGTGCTGAGGCACCAGTCACAGCCCAGGCCCGGCGACGCTCTCGGCACCAGCCACCGCCGGCCTCACTTTCTGGGGAGATAGGCACCCAACCAAGAGACAAGCCGGGCACAGGCAGGAGTGGGGTGGACTCACCCCTGCAGGCTCCCCGGGGCTGGGCA
>NW_005366599.1:259973-261366 GCF_000412655.1 Myotis brandtii | reverse complement strand
GGAGGGTGTCACAGCTGCAGGGCCCGGCCCCGGGCAGGTGACCGAGGAGCCCGCTGCCACAGCCCTCCCTCTGGGCTGTCACTCACAGCCATCTCTTAATTAGCAAAGTAAACAGCGCGATGATAAATGTCATCATTTACTCAACAGATGATCAAATCATTGTTTCTCAGACCCCAGGGCAATGAAATGCAATCAGGGGGTGATTTATTCGGGCAGGGTGCGTGGCGGCCACGGCGGCAGGCAGGCCGCTCATTGGGGGGGGAGGGCAGTGTTCAGGCATCACCTGGGCACAGGGATAGGCTACCTCTCTTTGATGGAGCCCAGGGCCATCTCCACTCACCCCAACTCCCATCTGTCCCCACGGACGTGCCTGGCCAGGCCAGGTGCGGGGCAGATACACCTGACCTGGGGTGTGTCTCCTTCCAAAATGGCAGGAATCACCCGGCCAGCGTGGCTCAGTAGTTGAGCATCGTCCTAGGAACCAGGAGGTCAGGGTTCAATTCCTAGTCAGGGCACATGCCCGGGTCGTGGGCTCCATCCCCAGTGTGGGCCGTGCAGGAGGCAGCCAATCCATGATTCTCTCTCATCATGAATGTCTCTCTCTCTCTCTCTCCCTCTCCCTTCCTCTCTGAAATCAATAAAAATATATTTTTAAAAAGGACAGGAATCTCCAGGCGTCCTCTGAGCACCCAGGAGACGGGATGTCTACAACACATGTGGGAGGAGGGGGTCACCTGCCCGGCCGAACCCCTCATTCCCATTTTGCTGAAGAAAAACTGCTGCATGAAACCTTGACCCTGAAGGTTGTAGGTCACCCATGTCGGGCCCAGCAGGGGAGAGACGCGTGTCCTGCTGGAGTGTGAGGGACCCCGGGGCCGGGCGTGGCCAGACTGCATGTCAGTCACACGAAGACGAAAGGAAAGGGCCCTTGGATTCGATTCCAATGGAACGTCCAGGAAAACAATGTTATTCTCAGGGTTGAAAGAAAACTGTTTCCAGGGCGCCCCACAATGAGGGGAAGCACAATCCATTTGACCTTGGTTCTCACTCAGGCCTGGGTGATACCTCCCGTGTCTGTGGGGGACCCCTCCATGTGCCCGACTCCCAGGCCCAGCGGACAGCGAATCCCCCTGCCAGCGTGGACCCTGCCCCCCCAGGAGCCCACGCCGACAGAGGACCCTCCTCGGGTGTCTTTTGTCCTCTTTGCTAAGGTGTCCCCACCTCTTCTCTCTCAGTAAACGAATAGCATGTAGACGGTGGTAAAATCAGGCCACCCTGACTTACAAAACAATGACCAGCTTCAGGCCGAGCAACTGCACAGACACAATGGGGGACTGTGGTAGGATCGTGGCCTCCAGGCGCTGTCCCCGGGACCTGCTCCGAGGTCCTGGGC
>NW_005366599.1:257281-258801 GCF_000412655.1 Myotis brandtii | reverse complement strand
TCACCTGCCCGCCCCCCCCGCCCCTCGGTTCTGGGGAGGCGGCGGCTTCCGCAGGCTCCCAAATGCAACAGGGAGGCAAACAGCTGCCGACGGGCTCGCTGGAGCCACGAAGCCCCAAGACGGACCCCGAGCAGGTAGTCGGTGTCCAGCTCCCAACAGCCAGATGAGCCCGCGCCCGCGCCCTTGCCCTGAGCGCCCCGGGGGCATGGGCAGGGCGAACACTTCCCGAGCTGCTGGCATGAAAGGCAGCTGGCGGGTCACAACCGGACAAGCCCACTGCCGAGGTGGGAGGCGCCGCGGGGACAGCGTTCCCTCACGTTCGCCAAGAATAAATAATATCGCAAAGTCAACAGCCCGGACCGATAACAGGGCGGCCGGACCAGGCCGGGCACCCAGCAAGCAGCCTCGACCTGGCCATTTCCTTAAAAAAGAGCAAACAGGAGCCTGTGGCAGAGCCGAGCAAACAAATCGCCTCCAGGTCACCAACGCGCTGCCTGTGTGGTGCGTGCTCACTGCAGCGGCCAAAGCCACCTGCTCACGAGGTAGCCCAGGCCCCCTGCCGTGTCCCCCAGCACCTTCATCACTCTCCCCGCAGCCGGGCGGGACGGGGGACAGGCAGGGCCTGCCAAATGCCACTCGCAGCCCAAACCACACGCCTGTCCCTGTCGGAGCTGCTCTCCTGGCTCCAAGGGGACGTCCCGGGAGCCACGAAAGAGCGCAGCGGGTGGACGCAGGGGAGGTGCCTGGGGGGCTGGGCTCCGGGAGCCTCGAATGAGCTGGGAAGAGGGCGCGTGAGCAGTACTGTCTCTGGGGAGAGGCTGGGGCGTGATGGGCCAGGTTAGAAGCCGCAAAGCCTCATGGGAGGGTGGGGGAGGGGCAGGGCCACTCGGTCCCACCTTCCGGAGAGGCCCCCCTGACCCTCACTGCCCGGTCCCAGCCATGGTGCCCTCCTGCCAGACCTGACCCGACCCAAGAGCCTGGCGGCACCCGCATTTCCCCAGCAGGGTCCCCGCTGACACCGCTCCGAAGGCTGCTGACCTGTGAGACCAGCGAAGCCCGAGATGGGGCCCAGGGCCCTTGGTGGCCGGAGCAGGGCACCCCCGAGGGAGGGACGCCTTCAGGGGTGTCAGCAGCCTCACCTAGTGCCTCCACCCTCCTGACCACTGGGGTTCAGCTGTTGGGCTAAGCTGCCGACTCCCCTCCGGCAGGATGAGAGTGTGCACCCCACTAATATGAGAAGCGGGGGTTCCTCTCAGGGAGCCGGGGAGTGGGGGCGGGGGCCGGATGTGGACGTGCACGGGACAGCGCGGCCGCGGGCGTGTCCTGGGAGCGGCCCCATGTGCAGGAGGCTCCCCAGAGTGTAGACATCCTGGGACACCCCATTCCTCTCCACGCCCCCCAGCTCGCAGCCTTAGCACCTCAGACCAGACGGGCAGCTCGGGCGGTTTAAGACATGAGCTCATTAAAGACACATTTCCGGCCGGGGCGGGCGGCCGGTGGGGCTGCCGGTCCGGGGGCCT
>NW_005366599.1:255995-256748 GCF_000412655.1 Myotis brandtii | reverse complement strand
CCTCCAGCCTCTTCTTGGCCCAGATGCCCAGGCCGGCGCCCGGGATGGAGGACTCTCGCAGCTCGAAGTCGGGGGGGATGGGGATGTCGTCGGGGATGTAGACGGGGGCCTCGTAGGGCGAGCCCTCCTTGGGGGTGAAGTCCTCGCTGGTGGGGAAGGGGGACGCCGGCCCCATGGGGATGGGGGACATGATGCTGTCCTCGGTCTCATCCTCCGCACTCTCGCCCGCCAGCAGGTCCGGGTCCGGCTCGTACATACTATTTACAACGTCACCGTCACCTGAGGGAAACAGCACAGTGTCAGGCCGGGCGGCACCCCCTCCCCCGGGCGGGAGGCTCAGGACCCCCCAGGACTGGGACGGATAGGAACCCCGGGCACCCAGGCACCCCCTGCCCAGACAGGTCGCCTCTGCCCCTCCCGACCCAGCAGCCCACACCCCCATGAACGGCGCTAGGATGTCCGCCCCCTGCCCCCCAGGCTCCCTCCGGAACCAGCGCTCCCCACGCCTCCCGTGGCCACGTGTGGGAGAGCGGGGACAGGAGCACCCACACGCCACAAGCTTGGGGACAGTGGGGGACGCGGTCACACGGGCCCCCAGCCTGAGGCTGGTGGCGAACCCACGACATAGAGCCACCCAGTGTGTCTGCAGCCTGAATGGAGGCAGCCCGAGTTCCTGGGAGGATTCGGGATTTGGGCTCCTGCGGCCTGTACCCCACACCTGGGCCTCTCTGGGCAGCTGGTGGGCAGCGGCCC
>NW_005366599.1:255309-255861 GCF_000412655.1 Myotis brandtii | reverse complement strand
CTGGGGAGCGAGCAGGTGGGGGGGGGGGCGGGCGGCACAGCCGGGAGAGGCTCACGCAGGCATCACCCCCAAGAGCTGAAAAGACAGGTGAGCGTTCACAGCGCGCTGGTTACCCACAACCCACCCGGCGGGCACACCTGGGGCCCATCAGCGGGTGAGCTGAGGAGCGGCCCATCCACAGGTGGAGGCTCAGCCAGGAGGAGGGCCCGCCGCTGCCTCGCTGAGCGAGAAGCAGACCCGAAAGGCCACGCACGCAGCACAGGGCTCCCTGTCTGTGGGGTTCCCAGAACCCGCGGGCCCCCGCGACGGCGTGTACAGGTGTGGGGTGTCCTCCGGGGAAGGAACGTCTGGGACGGATGGAGGTGCTGGTGGCACTACCCGCATCCCCATGAACGGCACTAGGACGTCATTTGCAAATGCGCTAAATGTCACTGAACCGTTCACTCAAAATGGCCAGTCTCGATGTGATGTGAACCTCACATCATGAGGTCTTAGAAGTCAGAGGACGTAGGGGGGGTGGGGGAGGGGCGGAGGAGCAGCGAGGACACCCGC
>NW_005366599.1:252780-255232 GCF_000412655.1 Myotis brandtii | reverse complement strand
TGGTCACCTCGGCCCTCGGCCCTCCCTGCTCCCTGCCTGCCGTGGCCGGCGAGGCCGAGGTCTCCATGGCGACGGGACTTCTAAGTACAAGAAAAGTGACTCCGGCCTCTCGCGCCAGGAGCAGGCAGATCTGGTGCAGGACAAACAAGAGGCTTTCTTTGCGGAGAAAGAGTCTCAAGGAGAACACGTCGCGAGGGGTCACCTAGTCACTTAGCGCCTTCTCGGAGGCGACGGTTCCGTCCGCCATTGGCTGGCGGGGTCCCCTCCAGCGAATAGCAGCGAGCCCCCTGGCCCTGAGCACCCCAGTGACTTAGGTTTGAAAGGCACCCCCTCCCCCTTCCCTGCCCCCCGTGGAGGCATGTTGCAAGGGGGCAATTTTTAAGGTGCCACTTCGTTCCTGGGAACCACAGAGCTCACCCCGGGCCCCACGCAAGTCCCCACTCCTGGGGGGGGGGCGGGCGGGGCTGCGCTCCAAACAATGAGGGACCAGCCAGGCTGCACGCGGCCCCCTGCACTGTGTCCCCCACCCACGCAGGTGTATCTCGGGGCTCTTTTTTTTGGCAGGGGTGTTATTTTCTTTTTTAAAAAATATTTGTTTATTGATTCCAGAGAGGAAGGGAGAGGGAGAGGGAGAGGGAGAGGGAGAGAGAAACGTCAATAATGAGAGAGACTCATGAATCAGCTGCCTCCTGCACGCCCCACACTGGGGATCGAGCCCGCAACCCGGGCCTGTGCCCTGACCGGAATCGAACCCCGACCTCCTGGTTCATAGGCCGACGCTCACCCACTGAGCCAGCCGGCCGGGCCCTTTACAGTTTCGGTGTGAATTCTACTTCCCCAAACACCTCGCCTGCTGGAGGGTAACCGAGCTTAAAAGCGTGTTGAACCTGCGGGCCACACAGACAGGAGCTCGGGGCCGGGGGCGTGTTTCCTGCTGATTGAAGGCGGCTGTGCAGGCGGCTGTGCAGGCCTCCGCCCCCACGGGCACGGGGTTAAGTGCTGCCCGAGGCACCAGGAGAACCAGTCTCCTCTGTTCCGCTGCCCCAGCGCCCTCCCTCACCCCTCAGAGCGGGTGGTTACTGTGCAGAGGCATCTGGAGAAAATGAGGTGTCAAGAGCCGCCCCCAGGCCCCGGAGGAAGCGGAGAGCCGCTCCGAGACGCCAGAGGCACGGGCCAGGCGGAGCGCTAACTGTCCCTCTCCCCGGGTCCTCGACCCGAGGCCAGATCCAGAGGACATCCTTCCTCAGCCCTGCGCTCCGGCCAGGGACACAGCGGTGGCCGCTGCCCTCTGCTCTGGGCTGGACGTGCATCCCCCAGGACCGGCCACCCTGGCTCCTGACGCTGGCCCGTGTCCAGTGGCTCCCTCTCCAAGGCCGGGACACAGAACCAGGAACACGAGCGTTTTATGACGTGGGAACAGCTGGGCGATGTGTGTTAGCTACTGCGCGGGGCCCTCGCTCCTTTACTGGGTTTTGCGGTAGTTTTAGGAGAGGGGTTCGGGCCTGAGCCCATCGTTCCTCAAAGTTCTGTAGGGAGACCTGCCAGGATATAAAAGCAGGGAGGGGGCGGGGAGGGGGGTGGATGGCTGCTGCGTGTGTGAGTGTGTGGGTGCCTGTGAGTCTGTGAGGAGCGTGAGGGGAGGCGATGGGTCCAGCCAGCCCCCTGCCTCCCTTGGGTGGGAGGTGTGGCTGAACTCTGCCTGGGACCCCGAGAAGAAGGGAGGGGAAAGCCCGCCTGTGGTGGATACAGACCCACAGGACACAGAGCTGAATGCGCCTGGCGCAGGTTACAGCCCCAGGTCAGACGGAGGATATTGTATCAACATCCTCCATAGCGTCCTTGTCAGCACCGGGAGGAGCCGGGAGCTCTGCAAACTCTTAGCATCGGAAACCAGGCAAAGGGCACAGGGTCTCGCCCTCTCGCAGGCCTACGGCTGCGTGCGAGCCTGCAATGACTTCAGTTACAGTTCGGATGAAAGAGGACCTGCTTGAAAAGCCAGGTCCGTGTTGCTCAGCTCTGAGTAGCCGGAGAACATTACTTACTCTCGCCGTCCCCGAGACCCCGCCCCTTGGCCCGGTCTCCCCCACCACCCCACCCCCCATCCCGATCCTTCGGGCAGGAAATCACCTCGGGAACATCACCCTTCACCTTCTTCAACAACCTCAAGGGCAGTGGTGCCAGGCAGGGCTGGGATGGCAGAGCCACCAAGGTGCCCTGTGCCCAGCCAGGGAGTGAGCCCCCCCAAATCTGCACCTTCTCCCCCCTATCTCTACAGCCCATCTGACGATCATCTCAGGGTCAAAGGTCAAAAGCAAGTCGACCTCTGCTGATCCTTGGGGGGGCACTACTATCCCCCCAAATCCCATGGTGATCCCCCCATGAGTGACCTTCTAGAAACAGCCTGTGGGCCCGCGGGGGCCCCGGCCCCAGTTTGCTGGAGGAGCTGGCGCGG
>NW_005366599.1:251215-252424 GCF_000412655.1 Myotis brandtii | reverse complement strand
CTGTGGCCGCTGCTCCTGGCTGCCGCCGGGGCCCACCCTGCACGCTGCACCGGCTCATGGGCTCGTGGAGCCCCGAGGAGAAACCGTCCCTGCCCCCACTGAACCGGCTCCGAAAGTCCGGCTGCTTCCTCAGACCGGAGCTGCCGACACCACCTCCCACACTCCTCCCTCGAGTCGTCAGTGACACCGACGCGGCCAGGCCAAGCTGACATCTCCTCCCTGTGAACTGGGACCAGCACGGCCTCCCTGGGCGGTGACAGTGACACCATGGGTGGGGGTGATGCACAGGCCGGGGCTCAGTTGGCTCCCCACAGCCTGGCTAGTCAGGGCCACGCCAGCTCAGCCAGGCCCCTCTGGAAACTTCTAAAGCAGTGGTTCTCAACCTTCCTAATGCCGCAACCTTTTAATACAGTTCCTCATGTTGTGGTGACCCCCAATTTCATTGTTACAAATTGAACATAATTAAAGCATAGTGATTAATCACAAAAACAATATGTAATTATATATGTTTTCCGATGGTCTTAGACCCTGTGGGGTCGCGACCCACAGGTTGAGAACCGCTGGTCTAAAGCAACCCCCTTCCTGAGGCGGAGCAGTGGGCCCGGGCCAGGAGCGCTCCCTGGGCAATCTCACCCGGTGGCCTCTGAACCCAGTGGCCCCTGAGAATGAATGCAGCCCCTCTCAAAGGGGTGCTGGTTCCTTGTGGAGACCGGCCCGCTCCGCAAAGCTGCACCCTCGGGTCCCACAGCGCAGGACACATGACACGTGGGGCACAGGACGCGCGGGGCACAGGACACACGGGACACAGGACGCGCGGGGCACAGGACACGCAGGACACAGGACACACGGGGCACAGGACCATGGGACACAGGACCATGGGACACAGGACACGCGGGGCACAGGACACACGGGACACAGGACACGCGGGACACAGGACACACGGGGCACAGGACCATGGGACACAGGACCATGGGACACAGGACACGCGGGGCACAGGACACACGGGACACAGGACACGTGGGGAGCTGAACGCGTGGGGCACAGGACGCGCGGGGCTGGGGCCGAGCGGACTCCTCTCCAGTCGAAGGGGTCAGACGGACACCACGTGGCCCTGGGCTGAACGTCCCCACGGAGCGGCCCGGGTCTGAGGAACCAGGTGCGCAGAGGGGACGGTGCCGGTCTGAGCTGCCCGTGGAGACAGACAGCAGG
>NW_005366599.1:248389-251099 GCF_000412655.1 Myotis brandtii | reverse complement strand
CCCCAGAGGCGGCCCTGAGTCCTGGGCCCCAGATGCCCCTGTGCCAGGGGAGGCGCTGGAGGGTGCACCCAGCGGGCTGCGCTGGTCGGTGTCAGGAGCCAGGGACCAGCTGTGTCGGGTGTTTGGGGGACGGTTTGCCCCTCCAGCTCAGGGGGGCTCAGCGTGGGGTCCCCAGACCCATGGCATCGTGTGCCCTGGCACTAGGAGACCCACTCCGCCGGCAGCTGTAGGCAAGCGGGCTGTGCCCACCCGCACCCTCGGCCTGTGGCAGCTGCGGCTGCAGCTCCGAATGGGGGGTGTACAGCCTGCGTCAGAAATGCCGTTCGCAACAGGGGCGAACGTGAAGGGAACCAACCTCCTAAAACGGCCACAGGTCACCCTGGAAGTCCGGGCGGCTCCATCCACCCCGACCCGCTCCATCCACCCTGACCCCCTCCATCCACCCGACCCCCTCCATCCACCCGACCCCCTCCATCTACCCCAACCCGCCACAAGGACCAGAGTCGACCACGCCCAGCAACCCCATCCGGTTGCCAAGGGAAACCGGGCCTCGGTGTATTTCCTACCAGAGCCTTTAAAGAGCAATTCTCAGGTCAGGAAGCTCCCGGCCGAGCTCACAATTCCGGTCCACCCCACAGCCGGGTACCTGGCCCAGCAGCGAGCAGAGGTTCCCACGGAGGTTCCAGGGACTTCCGTGGGGCGGCGTTACGGCCCCCAGCCCTCTGCAGACTGGCCCCCAGAGGTGTCACTCAAGACCCCCTGAGCCGCCTGCTGTATTACAGGGTTTCTGTGGGTGAGGGGGACCCCAGCATCCCCTTCCCTAACACGGCTCCCAGGGAGAGGACCCTCATGACATCCGGAAACAGCAGGTTCTATGTCCAGTGGAGCCGCGTGGCCAGGCCTCGCCCATCTGTTTGCAGCTGAAACCTCCTCCTGAGGTCGCCAGACCCAGCGGCCCACGGGCTCTGGGAGGGCCCCACCCGGGCTCTGTGGGCCCCGGGCCTGACGTCCCCATCACATCAACCAGCAGCAAGACCTCAGGCCACGCCCTCTCCCAGGGAGACAGTCCCCCCCACCCCCACCCCCGGCCAACTCCAGGTTTTAATGCCGAGGGTCGAGCTAAATGCCACCAGGCCCGTGGAAAGCAGTATTTGAAGGTACCACTCCGGTCAGGTCAGTGTATGAAAGGGATGTGGTGGCAGAGGTGAGGTGAGAAGGAGAACAGACAATCGCTGCGACTGTGGGAAGCGAAGTCCCAGGGTGTCCACGGCCGTTCAATTCCAGAACCTGTGACTATGAAGGCAACTGTGTAACAATGGGTAGGCCTGGTCAGAATGCCACTTCTCCTCTGTGCTGGGGCTCCAACCACCAGCGCCGAGTCAGCTTGTCCACTGAGGGCTCAAGTTATGGATGAATGGATGGATGGATGGATGGTGGATGGGTGGATGGAGGGATGGATGGATGGTGGGTGGATGAATGGATGGATGGTGTGTGGATGGATGGTGGGTAGATGGATGGGTGGATGATGGATAGATGCATGGATGGATGGTGTGGATGGATGGATGGATGGATGGATGGTGGATGGATGGATGGGAAGTGGGTGGATGGATGGATGGATGGATGGTGGATGGATGCATGGATGGATGGTGTGGATGGATGGAAGGTGGGTGGATGAATGGAAGGTGGGTGGATGGATGGAAGGTGGGTGGATGGATGGAAGGTGGATGGATAGATGGATGGGTGGATGGTGGGTGGATGGATGATGAATGAATATTTGGATGGATGGATGGATGGATGGTGGGTGGATGGATGATGAATATTTGGACGGACGGATGGATGGATGGATGGATGGATGGATGGAGATGGTGGGTGGATGTGTGGGCGGAAGGACGGAAAAAGTTAAAGGCAGAAACTCTCACTTCCCATTCTTGACTTCCCTTCCCTGAGGGTAACCCCCTTTTCCTCTTACCCCCTGGACTCTGATTGGTTGATCTGGGGGGACACTGGGCTTGCTTGGCCCTGTCCCCATCTCGGGAAGGAGCCTGTTTCTCAGCTGCTCCTTCGGAGCTGCCTCCCTTCAGCCATGGAGGGGCCTGCCTGGCCCGCACTCCAGGGGTGCAGTGGGCGCGGCGGCGATTCTGGGGTTCAGCTGCAGGCCCCGGCCCTCTGAGCGGGTGGCACTTCACTTCCCCACCTTCTGACTATTCTTTTATCTCTGGAACCACACGGCGAGGAGTACTGGGTACTGGGCCCCGCAGAGACCCCCACACGGCCCCCCTGCCCCCGAGCCCGTATGTCCCCCTGAGCTGTGACTATCAGGGGACCATCTTGCCTGCGGCTCAGGGAGGGGGACGGGGCAGAGAGCAGCACGCAGTCAGGCTGGGCCCACGGAGGCCACTGGATAAGCAGTGATGTCAGATGATTTCTAACGGATTTCCATGCTGCTGCGTTCCTGCCGAGGGCAGCCAGGCAAGGGGGAGCCCCGTCCCCAATGGAGGGGTTCTTGGGGCCGCACCAGCGTCCTGCAGACCCACCTCCCAAACCACTTGCTAGAAAGGGAGCCGGGAATCGGCGGCTCCGTGTTGCCATTGTTCCGTTTTCAGTAGCCCACGGCAAACGTGGAGCCCCTCCCAGCGCGGACCTGCCTGTGAGACAAGCACAGAGGGTCCCGGCTCCAGGACCAGCCCAAAGAGGCGCCCGCGGTGCTGGG
>NW_005366599.1:247129-248056 GCF_000412655.1 Myotis brandtii | reverse complement strand
AGCGGCCTGGCCCAGCCTCTCCCGCCAGGGCCCAGGTGTGCGGGCCTCCCCCACACAGAGGGAGCCCCTCCTTCCCCAACCCTGACAAGACGCACCGTCTCCTGCACGGGCGGTGGCCTGTCCCCGGCACGGAGCCGGCAGGAAAGGCTCGGGCAGGAGGAAGTGAGGCCAGTCCAGGGCCCAGAGCGGGCAGTGCGGGTCCTTCCGGCCCTGGGCCAGGTGCTCCACTGGCCCGCTGGCCCCCAGGATGGCCATGTGGGCTGAGCTGTGTCCCCCCCACATGTTTTGCCCGAACCCTGGGTCCGTGATGCGACCCGAGTTGGAGACAGGGTGGTCGTCGAGGTTAGGTGGGTCGCGGGGGTGGACTTTAATTCAACACAACTGTCCTCACAGGAAGAGGAGACAGAGGCACAGGGGGCGACACGGCCACGGGATGACGGAGGCCACAGGGAATATATGTTTGATGCCCCCAGTGTATGGTACTTTGTTACAGCCACCTGGGACAGATCCAGAGAGCCGGGCTGGAGGGCCCTGGCCCCCCAGGGGTGCAGCCGGGGGGTCCTCACCGCTCACAGCCCCCTCCGGAAGCTCCCCACCTGCCCCCTCGGTTCTTAGTCTGCTCATAGCATCTGGAAGCAGGTCACCAGTCTACCCATTTCACAGATGCAGAGACTGATGCACAAATGGATGAAGGTTCCGGATGAGCCCTCTGCTGGGAGTGAAGCCTGAGCAGCAGCCCCTCAGAGCCTGGGACACTGGAACCCTGGGAATGAGTTGCCCGCTGCTCGGCCACGGCCAAGCTCAGCCACTCAAGGTCAGATCCACCTCCCGACAGACCGGCGGGGGCCTGGGGCAGGTTTCACAGGCCACCACATCCCAGGGGCCCCCCTGCCCTCCCCGGCTCCCGCCTGCAGCTGGGCCCAGCTG
>NW_005366599.1:237688-238029 GCF_000412655.1 Myotis brandtii | reverse complement strand
CCAGCGGGGCTGACAGGGCTGGGGGCTGTGACCGGCAGCCCAGACCACCTGGCCCCTCCTTAAAGCGGCGCATTATTCTAAGACGGTTATTTATCGCGGGTGCTCGGGGGACGCGTTCCTATTTCAGGCCCGTCCCATTTCCTCGTGTTTCCATCGCCCCGGGCGGGCGATGCCGCTGCAGTTTTGATCAAGGCTTGTTCCTGGTGAAAAGCCTCTTTGTTTCGGAGATGGGATTGGCCTTTCCCCCTCCTTATTCCTCGGTTAATACACCACTTCCCCGAGCCCCGGGGGCGGCGCGGTGGCCGCCGATTGCTCAAATCTCACTGTTTTTCTTCTAAATC
>NW_005366599.1:236973-237525 GCF_000412655.1 Myotis brandtii | reverse complement strand
CCAATGTTAGAGGATGCTGCTCCAGGCACCAGTCCATCACCTCGCATCCGGCAGCTCACAATTTTTTAAAAAATTGGAGGTGCCCAGCTGGCATGGCTCAGGGGTTGAGCATCGTCCTAGGAACCAGGAGGTCAGGGTTCAATTCCCTGTCAGGGCACAGGCCCGGGTTGCGGGCTCCATCCCCAGTGGGGGGCGTGCAGGAGGCAGCCGATCCATGATTCTCTCTCATCATTGATGTTTCTGTCTCTCTCTCCCTCTGCCTTCCTCTCTGAAATAAAAATAAGATAAAAATCATAAAGAAAATGGTGGTAAAAAAAACAACAACACAGAATGCACCGTCTTCACCACTGTCTGTGCAGCTCCGCGGCCTTAAACGCAGTCACACTGTCACACAGCCGTCACCACCCACGTCTCGAGAACTTTCCATCTTCCTGAGCTGGACCTCTGTCTCCACTGACCACGCCCCCCGCCCCGCCCCCGCCCGCCATCTGCTCTGTCTCGTGGGTCTGACTCCTCCGGGGGCCTCATCCGAGCGGCATCCCGGCGCCCGTC
>NW_005366599.1:229191-230403 GCF_000412655.1 Myotis brandtii | reverse complement strand
CGCCCGCCCGGACACTGGGCTATCCCCACCTTCTTGCTGTGGAGACGGCTGTTCTGAACGTGGGGGCGCAGGTGTCTGGCTGAGCCCACAGTGTGCTTTGAGCATCACCGAAACCCACCGATGGGGTCTCCCGGGCTGCTGCACTGAGTGAAACCAGGCCGCGTCCTCGGGGGGAGGTCCTCACCATCTCACCGACTCTCAGGCCCTACAGGCCCAGCGGGCTCTCCTTCCGGTTCCCACACAGACACTCTCTGGACCCCAGCCCCAGCCCCCCGACCCTGTAAAAATGGGGTGTATCCCACCTGGGACAGTTGGGAGGTTCAGGGCCACAGGCCCCTGCATGTGGGACCCTGTTCCTGGCACTGCCATTGCAGGACCGCCAGGCGCCCCCACACCGCCGGCCAGCAGCGCTCACGCCCCCAGGGCTGGGCACAGCCCTGAGCGGCTGGGTTTTCTGAGGCCCCGTCTACGCGGGGCAGCGGGCGGCTTTGCTGGTGCCGGGCCTCAGGGGAGGAAGGGAGGGGGACCCAGAGGGATGCGGCTCACACAGGCCAGGGGCACAGCCACTCAGCATGGGGCCGGGTGGGTGTGGGGAAGGGACCCCGACACCCACAAACACCCTGTTTCTGCAAACCCAGAGGCTTGAGTGGGGTGCGGAGGGAGGGGCCGAGGTGTGACAGTCACCTGCCTGTTGCTATGGGCCACCCGGGGCGCAGAGAGTTTGTGGGACGAGGCTGAGGCCCCAGGGAGGCTGGCCAGGGCGGCCCCAGGAGCTGCCCCACCTGGGGGCACAGTGTCGGGGACAAAAAGGCTGCGCTGGCTCCCCGCCGGCTCCCCATGCCCTCTGGGCGGCACGTGGAGGAGGAACGGGTTAACGCCCACGACCACCGACTACTTACACAGCGTGTATCTCTTCAGCCCCCACACCTGGGGCCGGCGGCTGCCGTTCCAGGCCGAGCGAGTCGCACAGTTAACAAATATGGCCCCAAAATAAAAGCCTCAGGAGGAAGAAAGCAGACCATGTGCCCTCACCCGCGGGAAGGCTGGGCTCCCGGGCCTGGGGCTGGGCTCCGGGCGAGTGGCGCGAGGAGAAAGGCCTGGGCCGTGGTCGGCAAACTCATTAGTCAACAGAGCCAAATACCAACAGCACAACGATTGAAATTTCTTTTGAGAACCAAATTTTTTAAACTTAAACTATATAGGTAGGTACAT
>NW_005366599.1:227130-229031 GCF_000412655.1 Myotis brandtii | reverse complement strand
CGGCCGCTGGGCGCACAGAGCAGGCTTTGGGCTCTGAGGCGCTGGCTTCGCAGAACGACAACTGGACGTTGGCACCGGGGGTGGCAGAGGCGGCGGCGTGGCTATTGCCTCGGGGCCTGGGGACAGGGCAGCTGGTGGTGGAGCAAGTCCACTGCCCCCTTCCCTCTCCCTGGACGCCAGCTGGCTCCCTGCCCGGCCCTGGCCCTGGCCCCCAACCAAAGCGGGGGTGGGAGTGGCACAGCTGAGCCCTCTGCAGCCGGGATGGGGTCTCCGGTCACCCAGGTGCCCGGGAAAGGCGTGCCTTGGGCACCGGGAAGACCTTCCCGCTGCCGCCCAGGCACCTGCTCCCATGCCCCTGCTGTCCCCCTGCGTGTTGCCCAGACGATAGGCCTGCAGACAGGAGAGATGAGAGAAAACTGGGGCGCCCCCCCGCAATCCTCTGGGCCAGACACCCAGGGACAGCCTCACCCCTGCAGACACAGGGGCTGTCCACCCCCACCTCAGCGCAGCCCCCAGCTGCGGCCACAGCAGCCAATGCGCCCTGGCCCTCGGGCCGCCTCTGCCCTAATAAAGACGTTTATAGTTTTAAGCATCAAATAAAGAGCTTGACTGGCCGGCTCCCTCCCTGCTCAGCCGCCGCAGCTCCATTTAGCAGGCCAGTGGCGAGAAAAGAGAGAAAGGGAGGAAAAAAATTCATTAATTTTTATTAACAGGGAGAGCCATTTGTTCCCTGTGACAATATTTGACTTGTCGAAATGATTTTCACCTCTGCCATGAGGTGGGCGCTCCTCACATACATCACCCGATTACTCGGAGCGGGCCGGCCGCAGTCATTAGGCAGTGAATTAACGACAATCCCCAGCGCTATTAATCACCCTGACAAAGGCGTTAGCTCGCGCTGACCCGAGAGCCCGCCCGGCCCGGCAGCCAGAGGGGAGGCCCGCGGCTGGGCTCCGAAGGCGCCAGGGGCTGGAGCGGCCACCCGGCCTCCCCTTCCTGCCCCAATCCTGAGCCTTGGCCGGAGGGTGGGCGGTGGGCGGTGGGCGCCGGGCTCCCTGGCTTCCTCCTCGGCTGTTTTACTGCGACACTGTCCTCCTCGAGGTGGCAGCCAACACCCAGGGCCCGCCAGGAGGTTCACGCCAATACCCGTCTTTATTCCCCAAGACACAACCCCAGGGCGAGGCCCACTATTGCCCCATTTTATGGATCAGGAAACTGAGGCACGGAGACGCCAGGATCTGCGGCAGGTCATGATCTGGGAAGGGGCAGTGCCGGGGCCGAACAAGCTGCCGGGCTGTGCCGCGGCGCTGACCCCGCGCCAACGTCTCCCACCCTGACCCCCAGAACGCGGCTGGGTGTCGGGTCCATCAAGGTCACGGGTTTCCTTCGGCTCCTGATCCGCTTCACAACAATACAGTTGGCCCCTGAGCAACACGGTTTGAGCTGCAAGGGTCCACTTACAGGCAGAGATTTTTAATAAATGGACTAGGCCAGTGGTCGGCAAACTCATTAGCCAACAGAGCCAAATATCAACAGTACGATTGAAATTTCTTTTGAGAGCCAAATTTTTTAAACTTAAACTATATAGGTAGGTACATTGTTATTAACTTAATTAGGGTACTCCTAAGCTGGCCTTTGCTAAAAACGTCCTTAATCTGATTGAGGTACGTTCACTGAGGTCGACCCCTTCCAACTCTCCCATCCACACTCAACTCGTGCATAAATCGCGGGCGCCTCCCCGGCTCTGGGTATCCCATGGCCGCCTGCGCCGCGTCTCCCGTTGCCCGACCGACCGACACCCCCCACTTCTTCTAACGCCAGTTCTTCAAAATAGACTCGCACAGGCCGAAAACCGACTTCTGTGCATGGGCCACGAAGTTTCAATCGCACTGTACGTGCGC
>NW_005366599.1:223982-225948 GCF_000412655.1 Myotis brandtii | reverse complement strand
GAGCCACGTCCTTCCTGGGAGGTGTGGCAGGGCCCCTCTTCCGGGCCTGGGGGGACCGGGGCGGGCCGTCTGCAGACCTGACCAGGGCCAGCAGGGGCACCTCCCCCCTCGTTCCCCGACACCACGCCAACCATTTTGTGCACGTGAATCCAATTAATCATCTTTACATTTTAAGCCAATTTCCCCCATTAGCCTGGTCGTTGGACGTGTACCTCAGCCTGGTCCACACCGAGTTTGAGAGGAGGAGGGTGGGGGAGGACTCCCCGTGTTTATGCCTCAGCACGCTCCCTCGTCCTCCTCATTAGCGACTAAGTCACACGCCCCCACGACCTCCCCACCCGTTCCTCTCCCCACGGCTGCTGCGAGTCGGAAATCACCGAATAACCGCACACTCACGAGTGGGTTCCAGTGGCAGACGGGGCTACGGGGGCGCAGAGGCTCGGTCCAGGCCTCCCTCCGTCAGGCTCAGCGCTGCTGATTGGCCGGCCGGCTGTGGACGGGGCGACTTCAGTCCACGCGCATCCAGGGGGCTGGAGGCTCCCCTGCAGGATGGGGGCTGGGCTCTCCTGAGCCTCCCTCCTCCGCTTCTCCTGTTCCAGCCTCAGCCCAGCACCTCCCAGGGTTCGGCTGGAGGCGGTCTTGTGGGGGTGGTCTCGCGTGGATGCAGTCTCGTGTGGGGGGCGGTCTCGTGGGGGCGGTCTCTCGTGAGTTCGGTCTCGTGGAGGTGGTCTCATGTGGGGGTGGTCTCGCCTGGTGCAGCCCTGGGAGCCCCTCGGAGGTGGGGCCCGGGAGAGGCGTGGAGGCCAGTGTTGAACCGCGTTCCACCACGTCCTGCTGTGTGTCCTTGGGCAAGTGCCTGCGGTCTGAGCCCCGCGGCGCCTGCTTCTTACGGCCGCGTGAGGATGACGTGAGCGAACACCACGCACACACTCAGCACCCACACCTGTCAGCCGATGGTCCCACTTCACAGACACACCGGTCACTGTGGCCCGGGGCACCTCCAGGTCTGCCCCCCTCGTCCCCCCCACCGCCCGAGGGCCGGCAGGGGCTCTGGTCAGGGCCTGGCCATGAGCAGGGCCTCCAGTTCCTGCATGTGGCTCGAGAGCCGTGGTTTGCCAACCACTGGATTGGGCGATTTCCTTACCACGCGACTCAGCCACGCCATTTACGCCAAGCCTGCGAGTAGATCCGAGCATCTTCTCCCGCCAGCTTCCCATCGTTGGCGCCCGGTGTGGGTGACGCTGTAACACCCACAGGGCTGTGCGTCCGAGACGATGCTGACGAGGTGCCCACCGGCCGCTCATCTGTGAACAGACTCCGTGAACCTGCGGCGTCGTTATTGCAAATGCGTTTTCTCTTGCGGCTTCTAATGCGGTTTCCGGAATAACGCGGTCTCTTCTCCGCTGGCTTTATTGTCAGAACGTAACACAGGCTCATGCCCGGGGCGTGCTGGCCGCTGTCCTTGTCGCCGGTAAGGCTTCCGGTCCCCAGGAGGCTGTCAGGGGGTTCAGTTTTGGGGAAGACAAAAGTTCTACACGGACTTTCGGTTTCACAGGCTCAGCACCCCTGACCCTGCCCGGTTCAAGGCTCAGCGATACTTTCCCATCAAGTGTGTGCGGCCGAGTGAGGCTGAAGGCGGATCTTAGAACTCGGGCTTTCACGGAGTTGACTTCTTCCCGGGTCCTGGGGTCACATGGGTTTTGCTGGTAAAAACCAGCAGAAAATTCTGTCCTGACTAGATGTCCCCGCTCAGCGTCAGGGACCCTGGGGCCCGGAGAGGAACGTGTCCAAAGGAAGGGCCCGAGCAGGTGGGGCCGGAGCCCCGTCCGCCGGACACAGCGACTGGTGCCGGGGTTCCCTTCCGACCAGGACAGATGGCCTCTGGGCCTGCAGATCCAGGGGCAGCGGCCTCGCCTTCCCCAACCTGGTCCCGTTCCAGGTCGGAGATCCCAAGAGGCCGCCGCTG
>NW_005366599.1:221007-222590 GCF_000412655.1 Myotis brandtii | reverse complement strand
GTCCGAGCCCGTCCTCAGGCCAGGCCTGCGCTGCTCCCCGAGGCCTGGGTCCCCCTCTCCTCCTGGGAACCCTCACAGGGAGCTCCAGGGCGCCCCCCAGCCCTCAGCCGGCCTCGGCCCCTGGCGTGACCCCGCAGCCCCTGCAAAGTCACCTCCGTGTACGCCTGCCCGGGAGTCGGGGCCCCTAGGAGCCCTCGCAGGGACCTCGTGAAGCGCTCTCGTCAATTAGCTTTTCTCCGCGGGCGGGGCTGGGGACCGGGCATGGAAATCCGCCATTTCCTGGCAGTTAATGAATTTCAGGCGGACGGAGGGCTAGGTGAGGCTGCAGCGCGGCCTCAGGGAGGACACAGGAAGGTGGGCTGCAGCCCCCGCCCCCCAGAAGCCCCTCTCCCAGGCACTTCTCAGCCTGCATTTTGCCAGCGTCAACCACACGTGCGATGTGGCCACAGGAAAGGAGGCCAGATCCCCATCCCCGACCAGGTGAGCCCATCCCTGAGCCAGGTGACCCCATCCCTGAGTCCAGGTGACCCCATCCCTGAGCCGGGTGACCCCATCCCTGAGTCTAGGTGACCCCATCCCCGACCCGGGTGACCCCATCCCTGAGCCCAAGGGGGGCCCATCCCTGAGCCCAGGTGGGTATCACACCAAGAGGCTGCCTGCCTGTGAGACAAGTCCCCCTCAGAAGAGCCGAGCAGAGGAGGGGCCCTGGAGGTTCCACCATGAACCCCAACAGGCTCCCCCATGAACCCCAACGGGCTCCCCCATGAACCCCAACGGGCTCCCCCATGAACCCCAACAGGCTCCCCCATGAACCCCACAGGCTCCCCCATGAACCCCAACAGGCTCCACCACAGCTGAGCTTCCTCACAGACGGGCCACCTGCAGAGGCACACGCTTCCCCCGGGGCCCCCCACACAACAGCCAATCGACGATTGAGGACTGATCAGGGTTGGAGGGAGGCTGTGGGGGGCAGAGCCCCCTGCACTGCTGGAGAACAGGCCCAAGGTAGCGGGGGGGGGGGGGGGGGGGGGGGGGGGGCGGAGGGAGAGGAGGCCCATTCGCCTCCTGAGGTGACCGATGTCCAGGGGTGCCCTGCCATCCCCCAAATGGCACCCCCACAGCTCCTGGTGCAGGCACTCAGCCCCGTTCCCCCCCCAACACAGCCCCTCGGAATTGCTTCACGGAGTCCTCACGGCCAGGCCCGTGACCTCATTTCTCCTGCGGGTCACCTTATGGCCGGGGCCCCGTTCGGGCCGCCCGCCTGCCACCAGCACTTAGGTGGCAATTCCTTTGTGGAGCCGCTTGCTGGCAGGAAGCCCTGCCTCGGCCCGCGGGCAGGCAGCATGGTAATGAGACCGTTTCTATGGAAATGAGCTTATAACTATTCATTTTCTCCCCATTCCCGACCCATCCACAAAGAGGTTTTCCAAAATGACCCCCGTCTTCCTACCCCCAACGTGTCCTCGCGCCATCGCCCGGCCGCTAATCAGCCCGAGGAGAAAGGGGAGAGGAAACGCCGGCCTTTGACAAGATGTGGGAAAGCCTCGCCGGTGCTCCGTGCGGCTGTGACCGGCAAGCAAAGC
>NW_005366599.1:220730-220958 GCF_000412655.1 Myotis brandtii | reverse complement strand
CGCACGCCAGGAAAGCGTCCTGGAGGCTGTCAGCCCGGCCCCCCGCCCGACATCGATCATGTTTCTAAACATCAGAAACGAGGAAGGGAAATCCCTCCCCCGAAACACGCCTCTGGGATTGCCGACCGCGGCTGCCAGCCCAGGACAACCTGAAATTACCCTAAATCGCTACGCAAACCTCAGGAAACCACGGACCGGAGCCGTCCCCCGTGTTCGGCACACATCGTC
>NW_005366599.1:218673-220596 GCF_000412655.1 Myotis brandtii | reverse complement strand
ACGGCGTCGGGGGACAGCGGGTGCGCGCCACCACCACGGACGATCTGCACCCCTGGCTGTCTTAGGGGCCGGCGAGGCCAGCGGGACAGAGCACAGAGAGGTGTCTGAGCACCTCCAGCACCCACGCTCCAGCCGCAGACCGGTCCCCAGAGGCCGAGCGAAGACAGGGCCTGGGGAGGACCTGGCCGCTCTCCGTTGTCCTGAGCTGGACTGTGACCCCCACTTTCACATGCTGATGTCCCGACCCCCGGACCTCAGGGTGTGGCTGCATTTGGAAATAGAGGCTCCAAATGAGCTGGTGAGAATGAGGGTCCCTCATCCCCCGTGGCAGGGACCTTGTAAAAGGAAATTTGGATGCAGACGCGCACGCAGGGAGAATGTCACGTGAAGACGGAGCAGAGCAGGTGATGGGTCTACAGGCCGAGGGCGCCGAGGATGCCGGCAGCCACCAGGAGCCGGGGGCCCCGGCCTGAGGAGCCAGCCCTGCGACCCCTGGACCTAAATCTCTGTTGCTGAAGCCCCGGCCATGGTTACAACAGCCCCAGGACCCACTAACGTAACTGGCAGATTTTCTTCGCAACTTCTTCCTGAGCACCTACTGTGTGCGAGACTGTCGAAGGGGCTCGTTTCGGCCGTCGGGGTGGACACACAGTGTGGACACAGGTTTGTGCCGAGTGACTGGCCGGATGGGTGAGGGCAGAGCTAGTGTTTCCCACAAACACCCGTGGAGCTCCATGCTGGGGCTCCCGCACTCGCCCCGTCCCCAAAGCGTTCAAGAACCTGACCCTTGACCTCCTGCTGCCTGGGCGTCTGAGGCTGTAAAGTGGGACCGGCCAGCTCCTCCCAGCTCCTCGGGGGATGCTGGAGGTTAGGGGGAAGCGCTCACCCCTGCCCGATGCCCAGCCAGGCTCCTGCGCCCCCCTCGGGGCCACACCCTCCAGGGCAGGGGCTGGGGTGCATCCTCCTGTCGGGCGGGCTCACCCCAAGTTATCACTTCCCAGGGGAGGGACATCTCTGTCCCCACCGGCCTCTCCCAAAACCAGGCTGACACGCGGTTAATAAAGGCAGAGCCTGGACCCCGGGCGGCGGGCGGGCCGCTCCCAGGCTCCCGAGTTCAGATCATCTTTGCTTCCGGGGAAGCAGCTCCGTTGTCACCACCAGCAAATCTGTGGCGACCAACGGAGACCAGGACCCGGGTGCGGGGCTGGGCGACGGGGTTGTGTTTCGCTGTGACGGAGGTTTTGTTGGAGACGGTGAGGCAGCGAGTGCGGTGTATGCAGCGGCCGGCTCACCAGCCGTGAAAGCCACAGCATTAGCCGATGCTCATTGTGCCGCAGTGAAAAGAAAAAGCCCGTTTTGGGGGAGAAACTTCTGTAAAGCGCGGCTGCCTCCTCCCGGGCGCTCCCGTCCGTCCTCGGGGAAGAAACCGTCTTTTCTCCCAGGTCACGTGAGCCCCCCCCTCCCCCCCGCCATTTCCAGCCCAGCGGCCGAGTGTGGTGAGGAACCCAGGACCACGGGACCTGGCCCACTCGTGAACACGGGGCCTGGGACAGACGGCGGCCCGGGGACCCGGGGCAGCTTCCCCAGAGCCGGACGCTGGAGCCGCGAAGGCGCTGGGACAGCCCCGAATAGACCCTCCTGCCCGGGAGTGAGGGGACCAGCGCTGCCCCCGAGTGAGGGGACGGGCCGTCACGCGGTTGGACATGCGGACAGACACGCAGGGCGCGGCCCAGGAAGTGATTTTAAGCCTCACTGTCCCCATGTCTTTTGTTCACGGTCTCGGCACCCGGGAGACCTCACAGCGAGCCCAGTGACAATCCGAAACGGACGGCCATGGATGGCCTGTGACCCTGAGCGGATGGCGGGCAAGGGCAGCGCCCCGTGTTCACGCTCCGGGTGAACCTCCAGTGTCCGAGGGCCGGG
>NW_005366599.1:215429-218220 GCF_000412655.1 Myotis brandtii | reverse complement strand
GCTGTGCATGCAGCAGCCCGCTCACCAGCAGTGAAAGCCACCCCCCCACCCCCAACACAGACACTCCAAAACCCTCGTGCCTGGCTGGACATCCGGCGCGGCCTGCTGCTCGCCTCCCTCCCCTGTCCGCCAGGAGCCCTGTCCCCACGCGGCCTTTGCTCTCCTTCTGGGGTCACGGGGTCGGGGAGAGAAGCCGCAGGCCCAGGGGGGTTTGGCCTGAGACACAGCACAAGGCCCTACCACCCTGACTGCTCCTGGCTGTGTGGCCTCGGGCAGGGTACCTGCCCTCTCTGAGCCTCCCACTGCTCTGGAAGTGGAGGTGGGAGGATTGCACTAGCCATTCCTGCCCTGGCCGGTTGGGCTCGGTGGATAGAGCGTCGGCCTGCAGACTGAAGGGTCCCAGGTTGGATTCTGGTCAAGGGCACAGGCCTGGGTGGTGGGTTCGGTCCTCAGGAGGGGGCGTGCAGGAGGCAGCCGAACCATGATTCTCTGTCATCACTGATGTTTCTATCTCTCTCTCCCTCTCCCTCCCTCTCTGAAATCAATTAAAAAAATATTTTAAAAAATAAGTAAAATAACAAATAAAAATAATAATAAACTGGGTCATTCCTGCCAAGCGCTCAGCGTGGCACCTCCGGCGAGGGGTCTGTGTGGCAGTCACCGGCGGTCGGTCATCAGCCGGGCTCTGGCTCCGGGACCCTGATGGAGACAAGAGGCTCCTCACCCCGGCTGCCGGGAGAGGTGGGCCCTGCCTGCTCCTGGGCCCCCGAGTTCTCTGTGCCCCTCCCCTGGTGGGGGGCAAGGGTGCTCCTCAGGGATGTTGCCCCTTCACTCTTTCCTAAATGCCAAGTAGCTGCTGTGCACACAGCAGCCCCCCATGAGTACACCCTGAGGTCATTGGGGGGGGGCAGGTGACTTGGCGCCTCAGGACGACCCCATCAGCCGATGGCACATGCCCCGTGGGGACCCAGGACGCCGGTCACGCCGACCTTCCCAGCCCCTCGGGACGATCCCACAACCTCCCCGGGGTGCCCAGGGGCTGATGCCTATCGGTGCTGTAGTGAGACCCCCGGCCACCGGAGCCGCCCGTGGCCCGGGCCCTCCGTGGACACTGCTGGCTCCTCTAGACACGCTGGGGGCCCTGGTGCCCATCGAGGCAGCTGCCCAGAACTGACCCCACCCCGGTCCCTGGAGGCCACATGATGCAGAAGCTCCCACGGAAGCCACTTTCTGCCCGCGCTAAACCCACGCGGCGCCCAGGAAGGAGCGGCCCCGGGCTCTGGCTTGAGACTACTGGTCCCGCCCACCTGTGCGGGGAGGAGCCCGCTGGGGGCCGCCCTCCCATGGCCCAACCCTGTCAGGAGTGGACAGAACTCCCAGAGCAGACTCCCCCCTCATCCCCATTTCTGTCAGTTAAAACCACCCAGAGAGGACGGCTCCCGGGAGCCAGAGAGGCCGGCAAACCCCGTCCTCCCGGAACCCCGCCCGCGCCTCTGGGGAAATCGATGTGAGTTTGGGCCAATTCTTTCTTTCTTTCTTTAAAATACGTTTTTATTGATTTCAGAGAGGAAGGGAGAGGGAGAAAGACAGAAACATCAACAATATAAGAGAGAATCATGGATCGGCTGCCTCCTGCACGCCCCACACTGGGGATGGAGCCCGCAACCCGGGCCTGTGCCCTGACCGGGAATCGAACCCTGACCTCCTGGTTCATAGGTCGATGCTCAGTCCCTGAGCCGCGCCGGCCGGGCCATGTTTTAAATAATGGCTGCCCACCTGGACAAACCCTGCCCCAAACAGAAGCCACGGCGCCTGTCCTCCTGCAGAGCCAGACCCGAGGGCTCCCAGCAGAAATCATCTTCGGTCTCGTCCCCTCGAGAACAATTTCCCCCAAAGTCGCCGGAAATGGAATAGGTGACAGGAGCCTCCACACTGGCCCCCAGCAAGCACCTCACAGCCGTCCTCCGGCCGCACGGCCGCCGGGGCCCAGCCGTCTGTGGCTGGGCCGCCCGCGCTCTGTCAGGGCCCAAGTAGGCGATCTGAGCGGATGGCGGGGGACCGGGGAGATATATTAGTGCCGGGGGACATTTGTCA
This sequence comes from Myotis brandtii, assembly GCF_000412655.1. Lineage (NCBI taxonomy): Eukaryota > Metazoa > Chordata > Mammalia > Chiroptera > Vespertilionidae > Myotis > Myotis brandtii. The sequence goes on along the minus strand of NW_005366599.1, from coordinate 216,126 downwards.
CCTGCCCCGTCTCCTTCCCCAGGAATACCGGTGATGAATTTGCAAATGGCCCGGCCTTGTGACAGCGCGTCCTCTCCCTTCATTATTTATCCCTCCCCGCGCCCCTCGATCAGCGGCCACAGTGACAAATGCACAAATAAAAGGCAGAGACAATATTTTAGCCGCGTGCCGTAAATCTCCCCTGCGCATTATTAATTTAAGGACGTCCATTCCCCGGCCGCTGCGGGGAGGGAGGCGAGAGGCCCCTGAGGGTCACAGAGAGGAAACAGCCCCGCGGCCGGAGCCTCGCACCCACCAGGTTTTGTTTCAGTCAAAGACCAAACCGTCGCTCCCCCAACGCGGGCGCATTGTGCAACTCGGGAGCCGGGGCGTTTGAAAGGATCGCATTTTCTCAGGCGCTGGGAAGGCGGGCGAGGCCCACCGGGGCTGGGATGGCAGCGGGAGGGGGGCAGGGGGAAGCAGACAGGGTGCTTGGCGCGGGGCAAGGGCACCCCTGAAATGACGGAGCCGGTCCCCTCCTCCTGCCCTGGAGACACGGCTGTGAAAATCCACCGCGAAGCTGCCACACACGGAAGCCAGGGCCTCCTGAGACGGCCCGCAGCCTGGTTTTCCTTCCCCCGTTTTATTTTCTTTTAAAATCTCCAAGAAAGGCGCCCCGCCTCCCGTCCCCCCCCCTGCCAGTCCCCCCACCTGCCGG
>NW_005366599.1:212789-214024 GCF_000412655.1 Myotis brandtii | reverse complement strand
CACCCCCCCCCACCCCCGCGAGCCAGGGGTCCCGGAGAGCTGGCTGCCCGCTGGGCGGGGGACAGCTGAGCATTCCGTTCCCAGCACAGTGTTGCCTGAACATGCACACACGCATTCGCACACATCTAAACATGTGTGCGCATGTGTGTATACATGTGTGTGCACGTGTGTGCACAAAGCCAGGATCCCAGGGGACCCACCCAGGTCCCCATCCTGTTCCTGGCCCCACTCTCAGCCCACACCCTTGACCCCTCCCAGGCCCCTCCTGGCTCCCAGACACAGGCCGCAGAGCCAGCGTGGCCAGACCTGCGGGAGACGGGACTGTGGAGGTTGCTTCGGCCAACGCATGACAGTCTGAAGGGGACACAGGCAAAGGGGCGGAAGGCACGCCCCAGCCCCAGCGGCTCCGGGGAACCCTCCCTCCGGCCTCGCCGGTGACATTCTCCCCGAGGCCGAGCCACATTTGGGGGTTCCGACTCTCCGCTGACTGAACAGTGACGGATGCCCCGGTTCCCAGGCTGCGGACAAGTGGGAAATGCAGAGACGCGTGGAGAGGCCGCAGGGCGTGTGGGCCCCGGAGGCGGGCAGTGAGGAGGCTCCGTGGTTCCCGTGCCCAGGCCCCCGCACCAGGCGGCAGGTTGGACGGAGGCGGCGGAGGCGGGGGGCCTGGGAGAAGACAGACGCTCTGTCCCATCACTGCCCGGGGGCAGCCCCAGGCTCACCGTTTGCCCACCTGGCCACACAGCTGGACTAGACGGTGTCCAGGTAGTTTTCTATCCCAGGTGAGCCCTCCCTGGATACGGGGATAGGTGAGGAGGCGCGAGGGGTGCGGACTCTGGGACCGACAGGAACGGGGCCTCCAAAGCCCCAGCCCCAGAGGCGAACGCCCCCCTTTCTCCCCCCTCCCCCCTGCCGGCCCGCCGGGTGCAGGGTGGACTGGAACCTGCTGGAATCGCTCAGGCATCAGACTCGCTGCAGGACAACCTCTGTGGCCCCAAGCCCTCCCCAGGGTCACCCCCTCCTGCTGCAGCCCCGTGCCTGGCCAGGAAGGGCTGGGAAGGCACAGGCCGCTCTGCGTCTCCTCTCACGGATCAAACACAAATGGTTCTTAAAAGGCATGTGGGCCCGACCCGAGAACCCTGGGTCCCTGAAGTCAGGGGGTGATGGTGGCCTCGGGGGGGCTCAACCCAGGCTGGGCTCTGGCCCTCCTCCACCCCGGCGGCACCACGGTCCCC
>NW_005366599.1:209776-211305 GCF_000412655.1 Myotis brandtii | reverse complement strand
TGGACGGAGGCGGCGGAGGCGGGGGGCCTGGGAGAAGACAGACGCTCTGTCCCATCACTGCCCGGGGGCAGCCCCAGGCTCACCGTTTGCCCACCTGGCCACACAGCTGGACTAGACGGTGTCCAGGTAGTTTTCTATCCCAGGTGAGCCCTCCCTGGATACGGGGATAGGTGAGGAGGCGCGAGGGGTGCGGACTCTGGGACCGACAGGAACGGGGCCTCCAAAGCCCCAGCCCCAGAGGCGAACGCCCCCCTTTCTCCCCCCTCCCCCCTGCCGGCCCGCCGGGTGCAGGGTGGACTGGAACCTGCTGGAATCGCTCAGGCATCAGACTCGCTGCAGGACAACCTCTGTGGCCCCAAGCCCTCCCCAGGGTCACCCCCTCCTGCTGCAGCCCCGTGCCTGGCCAGGAAGGGCTGGGAAGGCACAGGCCGCTCTGCGTCTCCTCTCACGGATCAAACACAAATGGTTCTTAAAAGGCATGTGGGCCCGACCCGAGAGGCTCAGGGGTTGAGCATCAACCTGTGAACCAGGAGGTCATGGTTTGATTCCGGTCAAGGGCACACGCCCGAGTTGCAAGGTTGAACCACCTGCACCACCGCCCTGATGTTGATGGACGGTCCCTGGGCACGGCCCGGCCACAGCCCCCAAAGGGACCTGGAACGGACAACCCACTCAGGGGTGGACACGAGGCTCGGGCTCCGTGGCGTCAGCTGGTGAGGGAGGGGAGAGGGGAGCGCAGAGTGCCCACGGGCCACCGGCTGTGGCAGAGCTGTGCCGCCTCACCCAGCTGATCCCAGCAGGCCCTGCCACCACCTGCCACAGCCCGGCGAACGCAGGCCACTGAGCCATTTGCCGAGGACACACAGCCAGAGAGAGCGTTCCAGAGCGACAGACAGGGGATCCTACGACAGGGCCCAGGACCCACCATAGCGCACCGGGGCCTTGAGAACACGGGGCCCGGTTGGGCCATAGGGGCGCAGGGAAGTGGGCAGAGCCCCTGTGAGCTGCCTGAAACTGGACCCCTGGGGCCACTGGCTTGTGGGGTACAGAGGGTCCTGGCACCCCCACCCTTTCTCACAGTGCCCCACGTGGCACCTTTGTCCCCAAAGGTTCAAGCCGTTCCTGTAAATGCCAAGGCCACGGTGGCCGCACACACAGCCCCGTCCCTCCTGTCAGCCCCCCTCAGCCCATTCAGGGGCGCGGGGTGGATCCCACGGCGGGTCCTAACGAGCTGTCACCGGCCAGGCCTGGCAGCCCCGTGACAGGGCACAGTGCCGGAGAGGCAGGGCTCGAGATCAGGAACTCGGACAAAGGGCTCCCGGTGGGACCCCGGTTGAGGAGCAGGGACAGGGCAAGGAGGGCGTGACTCCGTTTTTTGTTCACCTGCCAATGGCTTCGGAAGCTGTGCTTTTCTGTGGGGGAGCTCAGGCAGGGGGACCCCGGGACGCGCACTCCAGAGCGTCTCCGCCGGGTGTGCACTGATCTGAATCCCCGGGGCCGAGCGCGTTATAACGTGACTGCGGGTGCGG
>NW_005366599.1:206459-206873 GCF_000412655.1 Myotis brandtii | reverse complement strand
AGACCACGGAGCAGCCACGTCACCTCCCGAGGCTCCTGCCACACTGACACTCTCCCTTTTCATTTTTATTTAAAATGACAGGGACCAAAAAGACCGCCAGCCGGCTTCCGTGTGCGAGCGTGTGCACACGTGTCCCCAGCCCCCCGCCCGGCGCGGCCGCGACAGTGATATGAGCTTCCCGCCCTCCTCCGTGACAAGGTGTAGGTCAAGGTGAGCGTCCACTCGGGACGCACCTGTGGCTCAGACACGCCCGATGCTGGGCCCGCCTCCACGTGTGGGGCACATGTGTCTCGGCATCGGGCTGTGACCGCCTGCCCCGGAGGAGACGCCGGCTCCTGGGTGTCCACAGACCCGTTTTGAGAGCAGGACACAGGCAGTGAGGAAGCGGCGTGGGGACATGGGCAGAAGGGCTGG
>NW_005366599.1:204206-206026 GCF_000412655.1 Myotis brandtii | reverse complement strand
CCCCCCTCCGGGAGGCCCAGACCCCACGAAGGCCCCGGGGGTAGGTGCCGCACACTTTCAGTTTCTCAGGCGCTTCCTTGTACAATGTGCTCCCCGCTCCTGCAGGCTGAGGGGCCCCGTCTGCTCCAGCCACGGCGTCTGCCCCCGTGGGTGGCACGTGCACAGCGTGACCCCGAATTTCAAAGAAGCACATGCGTGATGCACGGCCCTGCTCCCGGTGAGCCCCAGGGCACACGCCACCGTCACTGCCCGGCGGGCCAGGCTGGCTCTTTGCTGGGCAGCTGTGTGACCAGCGTGCAAGGGTGACCGCCACCCCCACACCAGAGGGCGGGAGCAGGCCCCATGCTCCAGGGACCCCTGACTCTGTCCCTCCGCCTGTCCTGTCTCTACTTCTCTCTGTCCCTCTGGCTCTCAGAACGAGGCCTAAACCAGCACAGAAGGAGGCAGTGATGCCACAGAATTTATCATCCCCGTCACGGGGCCCGCGAGTCACTGACAAGATGCCGGGATGCACCCCGCACTCTGGACACAGCTCCCCGGCCGCCGGGAGGGCACAGAGGGTCCGGGCGGAGGCCAGGCCCGGCGTTGATACCTCCCTGATAACATATTGTACAATTAGATCAATTTGACAATTTCCATTATGGCTGATAAAATATTTATCGAGCCTTGGAGATGCTGTCTGGCCTCCGCACCATTTGTTCTGCTAATGGGGGGCGGGGGGTGCCGGGGCTGCAGACGGCAGACCGAGCGGGGAGCCGGGGCCCAGGCTCCTCCCTGCCTCCCCATTAGGTTTGCAAATTGCCGGCCGCAGCCATACATTACCGCCCGGCCCAGCGAGATGGATGCCCGGCTGACAGGGCAGGTAGGTGACTGGTGATGACATTGTTCCAGGGGAGCATTCATCACGGCGGGGAGAGAAACCCCCTCCACTGGGCCGCACGTCTAAACGTGAAGCACGAGGAGCAGGCGGCCCGCGGACGGTTTCAGCAAGAGCTGGAAATCGGGAAACGGCAAACATTTTCTATTATTTAACAAATCATCATTTCCAGGGCTTCTGCTCAGAGTTCCGGGGAGCCCAGACCACAGGGGCTCTCTCGCCGTCGGTGGCGTTTAATAAAGCGCATGCACGGAAGTGGCCTTCTTTGTCACGGGGTTTCCCTGGCCGGGGGGAGGGGGGGACGTGGGGCCAGAGCCCGCTTGGTGCCGGCTCGGCCAGAGCACCCACCGCTGCCCGGCTTCACCTACCGCTGCCTGACTTCTCCTCAAGCCCGTCCTCCCCACACACAGCCGCCCTGGAGACCGAGGTGGGGACCCTGTGGCTTCAGGGCCCTGGGAGACAGAGAGGGCCGTCGGCTGTGGCCCCCACCCCCAGCCTGGCACTCGGGCAGCCTGTGTGCCCACTGGCACCTCATTGCCGCAGCCCCCGGCCGGGCTGTGGGGTAATGCTTGGCTACAACAGGTAAATGGCCCGGATGAGTCGCCCTAGAGCAGTGATGGCGAACCTATGACACGCGTGTCAGAGGTGACACGCGAACTCCTTTTTTTGGTTGATTTTTCTTTGTTAAATGGCATTTAAATATATAAAATAAATATCAAAAAATATAAGTCTTTGTTTTACTATGGTTGCAAATATCAAAAAATTTCTATATGTGACACGGCACCAGAGTTAAGTTAGGGCTTTTCAAAATGCTGACACGCCGAGCTCAAAAGGTTCGCCATCACTGGTCTAGAGTGAGGAGCCGACCTGCTGTAACAGCCAATGGAACATGAACGGTCACTACGCCAGTGGCGGGCAGGGTCCGGGGCGGCTCCCAGCCCAG
>NW_005366599.1:201033-203565 GCF_000412655.1 Myotis brandtii | reverse complement strand
GGTGGCCAGGGTCCGGGCAGACACGCCTCCTGCAGAGACCACAGCCGCTGTCCCCCGTCCACCCCGGCCCCCGGTCCACTCGGCCCAGGAGCTCTGGGGAGCGGCTCCCTTTCCCATTAACAGAACGGAGCGGGGGGTGGGGGGGTACACCGCCTCCACTGGGGGCCCCACAGTGGGCCCTCGGGTCCTAAAAAGCTCTGTGCTCACAGCTACCAGCAACATCAGTCATCACAGCCAGGTGACAGCCAAGCAGAGAATGGCCCTCAGCAACCAGGTGACAATGATGAGGACCATTCGCACACGGACAGTGACACGGCCACCCCTCCCCCTCCGTCATGGCTGGGGGCGCGCCCTGAAGGGCATCAGGCAGGTCTGGAGCCCCAGCTGCCCCCTCGCCCACCCCATACCTGCTCTGTCCCCTCGCTCTCTGCCCGGTGACCCGTTCCTGAGCGAGTTTATCAATCTGCTGCTGGCACCCTGACCCTTCCAGGTCCCCATGGAAACATCTGGCTGGGGAGGGGCGGGGCGGGAGGGAGGGGGAGGACCCAGGATGGAGCGAGGTGCAGGCAGCGTGCAGGTGGGACATCCCTGTCCCCGACCACTGGGCCGCCAGCCCCGCAGGCGCGAGAAATCCGGGAAAGGGTCACCAGCCAGCCCGGCTCCCAGCACCGCCCGAGAACAGAAGCCCCATTATCTCATCCCAAAGGTCAAAGTTGAACGCCCACGGCTCCCGGGAATCCGCGGAGGGGAGGTCAGAGGGCAGCGCAGGGAGCGTCTTCGTTCTTCCTCCTCCTTCTCCCAAGATCATGAAACATCAGCGAAACCCCGCCCCCCCCCCCTCAGCACGTGGCCCCAGCCTGGCCGCAGGTCTGTGTCCTGGCCCCTGCTGGGCCAGGGCGGGGAAGCCTTCTGGAACTTTCCAGGCCCTGGCGGTCGCCTTGCAGCTGAACCTTGCCCCCGCCTCCCACATGTCTCAGTGCCTCTGGGCCCCGGAGGCCAGTGTGGGGTCGGCTGGTTCGGATCAGGGCACCTTCAAGGGGTCCTCAGCCCGGAAACCAGCGGACACGACCAACACTGGGCCCCACAGGCCGGGAAATGAGAGAAGGGACGTTTCTCTGGTGTCATGGATATTCCCACAAACCCCCCTTGGAGGAAACCCGATGCCCAGGTGCTGCTGGGGATGAGACGGGGACTCGGGGCTTAGGCACCGGAGAAGGAAGCCTTGAGCCTTTCTTTGTTCATCACGGAAAACCTCCACCCTCCCGCACACACATGCGTGACGCTGCCTCCTCCAGGGAGACCTCCGGGATGGCCTGCCTGGCCCCGGCCACATCTGGTGTCTGGCTAGCCGGCCCGGGAACATCTGGGACTTGGGATAGAGACATCCTCGGGACTCGGACTGCCTGGGTGGCCTGGGACAGCGCCGGAGCGTCCCCCTGGCAGCCACCACTGTCCCCAGAACTTATCTCACGCACATGACCAGGCTTTGCAGGAAGGAGGAGGCCAGCTTCGCATTCCTTGCTCCCTGCGCGACAGGCTCGCGTCTAAATCTGCACCGTGTGACCACCTCACATGCTGGCTCTGGGGCCAGGCGGCCGCGGGGTCAGAGAGAGGGGAGGGGGCCCGGGAGCCACCCGAGGGTGCTGCCCCCAAAATGACCCTGCTCTGGGTATCCTGGTGCCCGGGTGGAAGCTGTGGGGGGTCAGCGGGGAGCAGCTGTCCCAGGTCTGACTGGCACATCCCAGGCTGGGCTGGACCCCTGGTGCCTGCACCGCAGGGAGGCCGCTCTCCTGACTCAGTTTCCTCATCTGTGAAATGGACTAAGACTCCTTGCACTGCCCACCCCGCCAGCCGCCCATTTGTCTGATGGTCCAATAGTGGGGGTGAGCCCTGGAGGGCTGAGACCTCCCTGCACACCAGCCCCCGCCCCGGCCCAGGGCCAGGGCAAGAGGGAGAAGACGCCCTGTCCCACCACATACGACCCAGGCCTCTCGGTGGTGACGGGGCCAGCATCGCCCGGCTCCCGGCGCCCAGCACCTGGCGGGACGGGGGTTAATCAGGGGCTGCCCAAAGCGGGGGTCACGGGCCAGGGTGGAAGGCAGCCTGCAATGGTCCACAGAGCAGCGAGGTGGGCGGTGGGGCCACGGGAAACGCCTGAGAAGCCGATCCCTGCCCACACCGGTGCTGGGAGCTGCCGGCCTGAGAACCCGGCTGTGGCCTCAGAAAGCTCAGGCCTCAGTGCCGGCCCCCAGGGCTGCGGACACGGGGACCTGGGGGTCAATGTGCCCCCAAACTAGGAACCGACTTCTCTAGGACTCCATGAGACAGTGACAGTAACAGTGGCGAGGGCCCGGGACACGGCCAGGCCTGGTTCACATCCCCGCCTCCCTGCTTCCTCTGCCCTCCGTCTGCCCGTGGATGACAGCAGGGCTGACGTCACCCGAGACGTGAGGACAGCTCGAGGGCTTGCGGAGGCCTGACCCCGGGAGCAGTGCTCAGCGCCCCACCCTGGCGGCCTCTCACCTTTGCTGC
>NW_005366599.1:200283-200654 GCF_000412655.1 Myotis brandtii | reverse complement strand
GCAGGGGGCCTGGGCAGGGGTCCTGGGGCAGGGGGCCTGCGGTGGCAGCAGCTCTGCCTTTCCCTAGACTCCCAGTCACAGGACCCCCAGACCCGTTCTAGGGTTGGCATCAGCCCTGCCTGGGTGCAAGGACCCCCTTGGCCTCCCTGGAGCAGGGCCCCTGGGCCCCTGGCCCGACCCCCACCCCCCTGTGCCCTGCGGCTCCTGACAATGCAACACAGCCATGTCCTCACACCAGGGCGGCCACCTTTAGCTCCTGGGACGTAGCAGGAGATGCCCCTGCTCATTCTCCGCTCGCCGCCAGCACCCAGAGGCGCCCCTGCCCCGCCCCGCTCCCCCTCCCAGGTGTGCAGGGCCCTGGGGAGGGTCCC
>NW_005366599.1:199285-199850 GCF_000412655.1 Myotis brandtii | reverse complement strand
GACTCCCACCTGCTCCTCCCCGGCCCGGGGGACACACGGGCAGTGACTGGTGCCCAGGCAGGCGGGGTCCTCCAGGCCAACATGAGGGGGACCAGGCCCACTCCCTCCTTCCCAGCCAGGGCTGGGCCAGAGTTGGGGGTTTGTCCCCTATTGGTGGGGTGCTCCGCAGACCCCAAATAAGTGGGCAACCCTGCTCTGCTCCCTGTGGACCCGGGCCCTGTGGGTGGCCGGCAGCCCCCTAATCCCCGCCAACACCATCGAGTTCGCCACCCACGCGACCCCCACCCCGTGTGTGGGGGGGGGCTCCAGGCGCCCCACGCAGGCTCAGGGCCAGGCCCACCACCAGACAAAAGGGGCCTGTTCACCGCCTCGGCCCCGCGCAGCTTAAGGACATTTTTGTCATTTTTGACCAGCTAATGTCTTAAAAAAGAAAGTAAGTCGTGTAATCGCTTTAGGGCTAATCTCCCCGGTTTTGCGCACTCCAGGTGCCGGGCCGGCCTCCCTGGACCGATCGGGTCAAGGCCCTGCGGGTCCCGGGCCTTCAGGGAGGCGGCTGCACGGCCCG
>NW_005366599.1:197362-199245 GCF_000412655.1 Myotis brandtii | reverse complement strand
CCCGAGGCAGGTGGAGAGGAGGGTGAGGTGCATTAGGCGCTGGTCTCGCTCGGTCCTGACCAGGACCCATCGTCCCCGCCTCCCCGTCGCGGCTCGGGCTGTGCCCCTGCCCAGCGCTCCCTCCCTCGGCCAGCAGCTTCCTGCCTCTAAGAACCAAGATGCCATGTTCCAGGGAACCTTCTGGACTCCGCTCGGCCCTCCAGCCCTCCCCACATGGTCCCCATCATCTGGGAAGTTCCCAGGCACGGGCCTCCCGTCCCGTCAGCCGTTAGCTCCAAGGGGCCCGCCCGGACGCACTCCCCTCGGGCCCACAGGCGTCCCGGCCCGGGTTCTGGGCCCCTGGACATGGGCTCCCCTGAGTGACTCGGGGAGCCGTGCGCCTCTCTGCCACGGGGAGCAATTGGGTTTCGTCCACGTGAGCTGAGGCCACATGCAGTGTCGAGGGGCCTGGGGTGGGTGGTGGTGACGGCCGGTGAAGGGCCTGGAATCGCGTCCCTGGGTGGTGGGTGCCCAGGGTCAGCGGCTGTGGCCAGTCCTGTCTTGTGTGACCCCCTGGGCTGCTTCAGCACCGCCTTCCCACGGGGGACCCCCCTCCCCGCTCCTACCCCAGGCCGGTGGCCCGAGCCGCTCAAGTCAGCCCTGCAGATGATAAGGGTTTCACCTCCAGGGCCCGGGCTGTGCCTGGAGGGGGCGAGCGTGGCCACCACGCCGGGGTCTCATGCCAGCCCCCCACGCACCTGCCGCAGGCCCGACGTCTCGGCTTCTCTGAGTCGTGCCCTGTGTCTTCTGTGAGCACCCACAGGGGGAGTGGGGGGTTAGTCAGGCTGGGTGTCCATTTCAGCCCCATGTTCCCATCGATGTGGGACACATGCACAGTATCCGTGTCTGCAAGAGGGGGGCCCCTTAGGCCTCAGTCCTGTGTCTTTTGCACCAATAAGTTCTGTCCCATGTGAACCATCCTTCCCTCGCAGGGAGCAGAGGGGCTGGCATGTCTAGGCAAACACCGGGGGGAAGGACTATCCCCGCAGACCCTCCTGTCACCCGGCCCAGGACTGGTCTTCGGTGCCTGTTGGTTTTCTTATGAACAGACTGGGGTTTCTTTCTCTTTCGCCTGCGCCGATTTCACAGCAGCTTCCCAGGTGCTCCCCAGCCCTGCCCGGCTGCCCCCACCACAATTGTCACCCTGGGTCCCTGAAGTCAGGGGGTGATGGTGGCCTCGGGGGGGCTCAACCCAGGCTGGGCTCTGGCCCTCCTCCACCCCGGCGGCACCACGGTCCCCCCCCACATGGGCATAAGGGGCGCCGGGGCCTTGAGAACACGGGGCCCGGTTGGGCCATAGGGGCGCAGGGAAGTGGGCAGAGCCCCTGTGAGCTGCCTGAAACTGGACCCCTGGGGCCACTGGCTTGTGGGGTACAGAGGGTCCTGGCACCCCCACCCTTTCTCACAGTGCCCCACGTGGCACCTTTGTCCCCAAAGGTTCAAGCCGTTCCTGTAAATGCCAAGGCCACGGTGGCCGCACACACAGCCCCGTCCCTCCTGTCAGCCCCCCTCAGCCCATTCAGGGGCGCGGGGTGGATCCCACGGCGGGTCCTAACGAGCTGTCACCGGCCAGGCCTGGCAGCCCCGTGACAGGGCACAGTGCCGGAGAGGCAGGGCTCGAGATCAGGAACTCGGACAAAGGGCTCCCGGTGGGACCCCGGTTGGAGGAGCAGGACAGGGCAAGGAGGGCGTGACTCCGTTTTTTGTTCACCTGCCAATGGCTTCGGAAGCTGTGCTTTTCTGTGGGGGAGCTCAGGCAGGGGGACCCCGGGACGCGCACTCCAGAGCGTCTCCGCCGGGTGCGCACTGATCTGAATCCCCGGGGCCGAGCGCGTTATAACGTG
>NW_005366599.1:184191-187782 GCF_000412655.1 Myotis brandtii | reverse complement strand
TGTGCCCTTGACCGGGAATCGAACCCTGACCTCCTGGTTCATAGGTCAATGCTCAATCACTAAGCCATGCCGACTGGGCCCCCTCCCATGTTTACCGGGTGCCCAGGGTCCAAGTCAGCAAACTCTGCCTGGTACAGCCTCTCTGCCTCCTGGGTGGGGCATGGGTGCCCCGCTGGAAGCTTCTGGAAAGTTTCAGATGATTCTATGAGGCCAGGCCCCACAGGCACCCAAGACGGGGCTCTGACCAGGCCCCGGTTTCCTGTCCACCCTCCACCCAGCAGCCTCCCCTCCCCTCCTGCTGGCCAGAGAGAAATCTGGGCCGGGACCAGGGCCCGTGTCCAGGTTCTGACACTTTTGTAAACATCGTTGAAATAATAAGACGATATAATGACGGCACATTTTTCTCCCGTGGCCCTGCTGCCTTCATCCCCACTCCGAACTCCTCCCCGCAGGGCGCCGCGAGCGGGCGGCTCCCGCAGACACCCCACCCAAACGCACAGAAACAAGTTCCGACCTTTCAAAGGTGCCCGAGCCCCCACGGGGCCCTGATTGCTCCTTCCCCAGCTGTGTAATTAGCACACAAAGAACTCTCTCCTCCCAATGAAACGGCAGTAATTGGGTTTTTAAAAAACTCATTTAAATCCTAAACCCTTTGGGAAAAAAATGGCCATTGTTTACCTATTAGAGGGACTGGCACTTTCAGTCTCACGGGGCTAATTGAGCAGCTCACCCAGGACAGGGCCACGGGCAGGGGCAGGACCGAGCCTCACCCCCCACCACGGCGTCCGCGGGGACGGCCACCCCGTGTCCCCGGAGAGCAGGGCACAGCGGCGAGGCGGAAACCACTGTTTCCCCAGCGGCAGGCAGACGTTCGCTTGTGGGTCCTGGCATGGTCTCACCGTGTGTATTTGCTGCATCGGAGGCAGGAGGAGGTAGAAGCGCTGTGATTATTTCCACTTTGCCGTTTCCCCTCTGCTTTTCAGGCTATAAAATCCTTTGAAGTGCCTGGATGAGAAGGCGGGGGAGGGGCTACACATGAAATAAAATTTCAGGGAAAACGTTTGTCTTAAAATCCTTGACGAAGTGGGGAGCCATACCATGTGCCTGAACATGGAGAACTGAGTCCTAGAGCTCACCCCCCCCCATGTTAACCTAGAGGTGGAATGCGATTGCCGGTTAGTCTTCTGTTAATTTGAAAAAAATAACTGCCCATTTTTTCTTGAGCGAAGGATGGAAAGTAAACCTCAGGGTGATGGGAAAGGGCTAAGACAGAGGGAACCTTGCTTTCCCGTGAATTTCACAACCTGAATGACGGGAAGAGCAGCCAAAGCAGCGGTTCTCAACCTGTGGGTCGCGACCCCTGAAAATCCATCCTGCAGATCAGATGTTTACATGATTCACAACAGGAGCAACATTACCGTGATGAAGTAGCAACGAAAATAATTGTATGGTTGGGGGTCACCACAACATGAGGAACTGTATTCAAGGGTCGCGGCATGAGGAAGGTTGAGAACCACTGCTCCAAAGGAAAACAAAGCCCTGAGGATTGCAAGGTGAGGCAAAGGCGGGAGGAAGCAGAGATGGGGCAGCCACACGCCATAGAATGTTCTAGAAGAAAGGGGCCTGGGCTCTGCTTCCTCTCCCTGCTGCTGCATCAGAATAAGGGCCCCGGGGCGAGCTCTCCGCACACCCGGCGGGTCCAGAAAGCGGCGGGAGGCGCCAACGGGAGTCTCCGCCTGACTCCGTGCGAGGAGAAGAAAGGGGCCTGGGCTCTGCTTCCTCTCCCTGCTGCCGCATCAGAATAAGGGCCCCCGGGGCGAGCTCTCCGCACACCCGTCGAGTCCAGAAAGCGGCGGGAGGTGCCAACAGGAGTCTCCGCCTGACTCCGTGCGAGGGCAGACCCGCCGGAGCGCGGAGACAGGGCCGACGTGAAGGGGGGACTGCGGGCGCAGGGAGAGGGGGATCCACTCCACGGGGAAGAGGGTGAGCAGCTCCGGCGGGAATCCGCGCAGTGAGCTCTGAGAATTCCACCCGACGTCACGGCAGAGGAGTGGAGGGCGGACATGACGCCAGGTCCCCGACGGGCCCACACAACACGCAGGGACGTGGCGATGACGAAGCGGTCAGCGGCCTCAGGCACACGCATGCACCCTCCGCGCTGGGCCAGCCTGACGGCCGGCGTGTGGGAGGTTTGTCTGTGGTTTGCAAGGCACACGTGGGAGTGTAGGGGGGACTGCGGGCGCAGGGAGAGGGGGATCCACTCTACGCGGAACAGGATGAGCAGCTTAGGCGGGAATCCACGCAGTGAGCTCTGAGAATTCCACCCAACGTCACGGCAGAGGAGTGGAGGGCGGACATGACGCCGGGTCCCCGACGGGTCCACACAACACGCAGGGACGTGGCGGTGACGAAGCGGTCGGCGGCGTCCAGCACATGCATGCACCCTCCGCGCTGGGCCAGTCTGACGGCCGGCGTGTGGGAGGTTTGTCTGTGGTTCGCAAGGCACACGTGGGGGTGTGGGACACGGGTGTGAGTTTGGAACGAGCCTCTGTGGCTCCAGGGAGAGCCCAGCCGCCAGGGGCCCTGAGCTCCCACCATGACCGAAGAGAACTAGGGAGACCCGGCCACCAAGGCCCAGGGCTCCCCTCCGTCCTGGCCTGCGTGTGGCCTCAGGGAGGCCCCCGAGGGTCTCCATGCACACACACACACGCACACGCACTCACACCACATATGCACACAGGTGTGCACGTACACATACACTCCTGCACACACATGCGAGCACATGCATGCACATACACATGTGCTTCCCTCCTGGCACCCCATCAGGGTCTCAGGGGCCCTCACCCCTGTGGGGAACCCGCAGTGGTGAGAAGGGGATGGCAGTGGGGATGACACCCCCCCCATCGCCCATCGCAGGCCACACGCCCCTCCCACCTCCCAGGACACCGAGGCTGGCGGCAAAGAGGAGACAAGCTGGGGACCAGCAGACCCCGGTCACAGGAGGGGTACTGGCTGGGCTGCTGACACGCGTGGCCTTCGTCTGCCCACACAGGCCATGCCCACAGAGCCCACCCGACAGGTACCGTGGCCCTGACAACAGGTGGGAGAGGCAGAGCAGTGCCCACGAGGCAGGGGTCATCCAGGCTCGGCCAGGCCGGTGACCGCTGTCGGCCGAGGGGCCGGGAGCAACAGGGCGGGGCCACCTCGACCTCCAATCACCCCACCCCCTAACTCCCAGGTGAGCTGGGTGCGGCCACGCACTGAGCGCCCAGTCCCCCGGACACACACCAGCCCGACGAGTTGCACCCACAGGTGAGAGGCGCCAAGCTGGACCAGCTGCTGATTCTGGGTGCAGCCTGTCTCCCTGGGCGCACACGGGTCCCCACGCACAGGCACCGGCCCCCACGCAGGGTGTTCACCCACCCGGCCCACTTCAACCGCCTCTTGCAAAACGCAGCGGCCCTCCCGCTCGCCAGGGAGCTTCCTGTCAGAGCTCGCCCCCACCCAACTGTGCGCCCGGCCACCTCTGGGTTCCTGACTGGCTCCCCGGCCTGAGCCTGCACCCCCCTCCCCCCGGGGAGAGGGCACCCC
>NW_005366599.1:183531-183817 GCF_000412655.1 Myotis brandtii | reverse complement strand
CACGGAGCCCTGGTCGACGGGCCCTCTCCGTGTCAGTGTCGTACGCGGTGGCTTTCCTTCCCCAGAGCGGCACGCGCCACCCAGAACCAGAAGGAAGGGGGAGAGGAGCAGCCCCTCAGCCCGGGACGAGGTGGACAAAGGCCAGGCCAGGAGCGAGGACGGTCTCTGTCCATCACGCCGGGTGGTTTCGTTCCCTTTTCCTAAAGACCATTCGCCCACACGGCACAGGACACCCGTGGACAGACCAGATCGCCCGTCACTTTTAACACTAAGAACGGACTCAGAC
>NW_005366599.1:183251-183461 GCF_000412655.1 Myotis brandtii | reverse complement strand
CCAGGGGAAGGGAATGGGAACCCCGTGGCCCGTTTCTCAGGAATGAGCAATGTAGGCAAGAAGCCGGGGAAGGGTTGCGGGGGGGTGTCCCTGATGGAGCCCCCTCCCCCCGGTGGCCACCATCTAGCTTCCTGCCCTGGCAGCGGCTCCCTGCTGAGCAGTCAGGGCCCAGGGGCCTCCCCAAACCGGGGCCGGGGGCCAGCCTGCTCC
>NW_005366599.1:181500-183179 GCF_000412655.1 Myotis brandtii | reverse complement strand
ACCTCCTGGGCAGCAGAGGCAGGACATTGGCTGCACCCACCCGGGGAGGGGCGGGCGGCCTATCTCCTGGGGGCATCGTCTGGGAAAGACGATACCCGATGTAGCAAACAAGAAAAGCAAAGTTCACCAAACCAACAGAGAGCGGCTCTTGGCACGGCCCGCGCACCGCTGCTCCCCGTTTGCAGCAGCTGGACGCCAAGTCGCAGCAGCTCCCAGGCCAGGAACCCGCGAGGTCAAGCGAGGACCGTGAGGAGCGCGCGCTCTGTCTCGGGGAGGCCGGTGCTGAAATCTATTTTGAGTTTTGCAAAACAAGAGGCGGCCTGGGCCTCCTCTCCCCATCGTTCCCCTTTGACCTTTCCCTCTTCGCCCGAAAGCCAGCGTCCTGGCCTGATTCCACCGCCAGCCTCCAGCGCCAGGCCCGGCGGAGCTGAGCCCAGGTGTCAGGAAGAACTCGGCAGACGGGTCCACACCCGGGGACTCCCAGCCTCGTCTGGTGAAGCAAGTTCCCAGCCCTCCTGCTTGTCGGGACCTACGGGGAGGAGCGTGGGGTCTGACGCCAGAGAGAGCCCAGGCCCCTCTCCCCCTTGTTCACCATCCACACATTACCAGGAGCCGTTCTGGAACATTCTTTTTTTAACACATATTTTTATTGATTTCAGAGAGGAAGGGAGAGGGAGAGAGAGAGAAACATCAATGATGAGAGAGAATCATGGACCAGCTGCCTCCTGCACGGCCCCCACCGGGGACCAAGCCTGCAACCCAGGCATGTGCCCTTGACGGGAATCAAACCTGGGACCCTTCAGTCCACAGGCCGATGCTCTATCCACTGAGCCACACCAGCCGGGGCTGGAACATTCTTTGCACCTCTCTGCCTCCGTGCCTTTGCGTGGGCTGTTCCCATGATCAGATCCGCCTTCCACTAGAGCCCAGGGCTGGAGCCTCTACCCGCCCTCCCCCACCCCCAGCTTCCCATGTCCCAAAGGGCCTGAGCACAAAGGGGGACGTTGCCTGGCAGCCGCAGAGCCCACCCACCTGCGGGTTTCAAGGCCACGCCAGGTGCGGGGGACTCGTTTCCGAAGGAGCTTGCGCAGGGGACCTGAACGCCCTCCACAAGGTGAGGTAGCCAGCTGGCCTGTCACTCACTGAGCAGGTGCCATCAAACCCTCAGGCCTCAGCCTCTCCATCTGTACAATGGGTCTGCCCGTGCCTGTCCCCCAGAGCACAGGGACAGCCTGAGCCACCGGGAGCTGAGACGGGCTGGGGAGGAGGACGCGGGGGCAGCGGGGGCCGGCTCGCCTGGGGCCTGGCCAGGCAGACATTGTCCCTCGGAGCTGGGCCGGGAAGGGAGGCCACAATGGGCCCCTTTCTCCCGTGTTGATTAGTCGGTTCGGTGCGGAATATTTAAACAGCGAACATTCACAGATTGCGAGGAGGGGCGAGGATGACCTAGGAGGCTGGCCCTGCGATCAATGCGTAATCAGATAACTGCCCGCTCGGCGAGGCTTTAAGAGAGGATCAGCCACTCACACGCTAATTCCTCTTGCTAATTAAGCAGCCTGTTAATTGCTCTGGGGCTCTAATGCCTGTCATTATGCCTGTAACAGCCCGTGACAGCAATGGGCCTGGGGCTCGAGGCCCACAAAGGAGCCGGGCCCTTAATGAGTGGGGCAGCGCTGGCC
>NW_005366599.1:179856-181169 GCF_000412655.1 Myotis brandtii | reverse complement strand
CTCCAGGGGCCACAGCAGGCTCCGCGCCCCTCGCACCGGAACTCCCCGACAGCAAAGGAGAGGCCGGGCTATTCTCCCCTGAACACACCGCCCGGTCCAGGGCCCCACGTAACTGCTCCGTAAACTCACAGCCTCCCCGAGACCCTCCCAAGCACTGGCCGCAGTCTGTGTCGGGCGCCTTTTCCCAAGTCCGCTGGGCGGCGGGGCCTGGCCTGGCGCAAGTTGCCTGGCCTTGGGGGCCTCAGTTTACCCTGTGTGACCTGCTGGGGGTGGTGCAGACCGCAGGAGGCCCCAGGAGACCCAAGGGGCTGGGAAGTCTTGTGACTGTCCTCTCCCTCCTCCTGCTCCTCCTCCTCAGCGGGCACCAGGCCCGGCCTCCTGTCCACCCGGCCCAGGCGGGTGGGCCCCAGTGACTGGCCGGAGGAGGAAGGTTCTCGTGACCAGGTTTCTTGCAGGTGCGCTCGCCACTGGCCGCTGCCTGTGCCGCTGAGTGTGAGAGCCGTTAGAGAGAGGCACGCAGGACCGCACGGGCTCGGGGTCTGTGACAGCGTTTTCCCCAGAGCCACGAGGACACCAAGGGCCTGGGGCGCCGGGTCCAGGGGAGCCTGGGGGGGCTGGCACCGGGAACCCCCTTCTGACCAAATTGCCAGGCCCTCGCTGCACCGGGGATTCTCCAGTGGGTCCTGGTTCCCTGCAGGGGCTGTCCGGGGAGGGGATGTCCAGGGAGGGGATGTCCAGGGAGGGGCTGTCCGAGGAGGGGCTGTCCGGGGAGGGGCTGTCCGGGCAGGGTCTGTCCTGAGGAGGGCCTGGCCGGGGAGGTGCTGTGAATCCATGTTTCTGGGCCCCAGGCTGGGCAGCACAGCCCCCCACATTGCTAACATCTGGTGGAGAGGGGGTGGGTCACGGTGCTGCCTCGAGGCACAGCAGGGACGGAGCCCAGGTCTGAAGGACAGGGCAGCCCTCACTGTCCTTCCTGCCGGGGCCGGGCAGTGTGGGCGGGCGGCCCAGGCGGGAACAGGGCACGTGGCTGCTGGTGCCCAGAGTGCTCGCTCTGACACAGAGGGCACAGCTGCCGGGTCCCGCCCTGTCCACCGTCCAGTGACGGGTCACGTTCAGAGGTCACACGTGCACACAGTCCCCGGTGAGGTCACGGCCGGCCCAGCCAGGCCAGCAGCAACACAGAGAAGCCTGAGGCGACTCAGGGGAAGGCACCCTCCTCCCGGGGCCCCTGCAGCCAGCTCCCGGCCCGGGGGCCACATCTGATGCTGGGAGACCCTGCCCCCGCCTGGCACCAAAGGCCTCAGAGAGAGTCC
>NW_005366599.1:178617-178955 GCF_000412655.1 Myotis brandtii | reverse complement strand
CCGACCTCCTCAGACACCACGTGCAGAACAGGGGCTCGCACGGCTCCCTAATAAGATCCACATTCCGCCGGGTGCGCGTTTAATATAAAAGATCTGGCGGTGCCCACCGCCCGCGCTGCGCTGGCCCAACTGAAGGGCCTTTGTTCGGGGAGATTAGAGGAGGGCTCGCTTTCATTTCTCATGAGGTTTCACTCACTACATCACGGAGGTTACTGACGCGGCCGCCCCTCCTTCCCTCCACATCCCACCCGGCTTCCAATTCCGGGGTCTCCCGCCGCCTGGGGGTCAGGGTGCTGGCTGCACGGAGGTCTCCCCAGGCCCTCGGAGGGGGGCCAGGT
>NW_005366599.1:177515-178590 GCF_000412655.1 Myotis brandtii | reverse complement strand
CAGAGCTGCTCACAGTGCAGCTTTCCTGGGCGCCCGGACAGGCAACCCAGCGCCCCTCGGCCCGGAGCCCGCTGCTCCCTCCCGGACGCCGGGAGGGTCCTGGTTTGAATTTGCGAGGTCGGGCTGGTTTTCATTCCCGAAGCCGCCTTCCCCGGGCCCTTCAGGAAGATGCAACCTGTTTAAAGTTGAAATAAAATAAAATACAACAGCATCTCTCCCCCTTATTAGATTAAAACCCGGCCAGTGAGGGAAACCCCTAAATTTGATTTCCTTTCCGGGCGGTTTTGCGCGGCGGGGCTGAGTCTGGAGGAAGGCAGGGCTGTGGGATGGTGGGGTCCAGACGGTTCACCTTTTCGCTCACATAATGGTCCTTTCTTCCTCGGCGGGCACTTGAGTTTTGTTTATTCTGCCCAGACCCGACACTCCTCCACCGGCTGCTCAGAACGGCCGGCCGGGGCCCGTGCCTGCAGGCAACGCCTCGGTCAGGTCTGTGATCAACGTGACAGCAGAGCGGCGGCTCCTGGGTCAGACACCCTCCCTTCGGAGAAACCCGGGACCCAGTTCTCCCGGCGGGTCCCTCTGGGGCTCAGCCACCCCGCGGCCGCGCCGGACTCTCTGGCCCAGAGGTCGCACCATTAGACAAAGAGGGTTATTTGCAAAGGGAGTGTCAGGGCCCAGGTGTCCCAGGAATCGACCAGAACCGAAGGGCGAGTTTTGTCTTTTCCCACCCTGAGTGGACGACCTCCTCAGACACCACGTGCAGAACAGGGGCTCGCACGGCTCCCTAATAAGATCCACATTCCGCCGGGTGCGCGTTTAATATAAAAGATCTGGCGGTGCCCACCGCCCGCGCTGCGCTGGCCCAACTGAAGGGCCTTTGTTCGGGGAGATTAGAGGAGGGCTCGCTTTCATTTCTCATGAGGTTTCACTCACTACATCATGGAGGTTACTGACGCGGCCGCCCCTCCTTCCCTCCACATCCCACCCGGCTTCCAATTCCGGTCTCCCGCGCCGCCTGGGGGTCAGGGTGCTGGCTGCACGGAGGTCTCCCCAGGCCCTCGGAGGGGGGCCAGGT
>NW_005366599.1:175959-176453 GCF_000412655.1 Myotis brandtii | reverse complement strand
GGGGGGGGGGGGTGGCTGACCCTCTGGGGTCACACGAACGAATGACCGGCATGCCTTTGTGGGTGTGACAGCTGCGTCTCAGGTTCATGAACAAGCCCCCTGCCAGCCCCTTCCACCTGCGGTGCCCTTCCCACAGCTTGCTTTCCGCCCCGTCCATGTTCCGGCGATGAGGGTGGACGGGAACAGTGGCCTGGAGGAGGCCGGAGCGCACGAGCGCATCCGGAATCTCCCAGCGCCTGGGGGTGGGCGGCCGCCAGACTGTGCGAGTGGGGGTGGGGGACACATGATAGCTGTGGAACGAGGTGACACGCCAGCGCGGAGACATCCTACAGATTTAATCCGGCCCCTCCATTACTCGGGTTTCAAGCTGCGAACTGATAACTCAGCCCGGCGGCAGCGGCCGGCCCGTCACCGTCTTCCCAGAGGCTCAGGGAGCCACCTGTGGACCCCGGCCAAGGAGGGGTGACAGGGGCCCCCACCGCCTGAGCAGGGGC
>NW_005366599.1:175462-175737 GCF_000412655.1 Myotis brandtii | reverse complement strand
TCAGCTGCGAGTGAGACAATCCGCCGTGACCGGAGGGCAGGCCTTTCTCAGCTTCGGGAGCAATTTTCAAACACTTAGCTCCGCGGCTCACACCAAGAAGGGGCTCCGTCATCAAAACCCCGTTGTGCCGCACAAAGCCCGCACCCCCACTCTCCCACGTCCCAGCCCCGGGCCTCGGCTGCCTGGCCCCGTGACGCAGCCCCGGCTTCTAGAACCCTCTCCCCTAAGGCATCTGAACCCACGGCCCCCCAGTTCCCATCCTGGGGCAGAGGCCC
>NW_005366599.1:175042-175266 GCF_000412655.1 Myotis brandtii | reverse complement strand
GGCGCCCCGGGGCCAGGCAGGGGTTGCCTTTCCCACAGTCCTCGGTCCCGCGCAGGCACAGAGGCATGGCCGGTGCACCCGAGTCCACACACCTGCACACGCTCACACGTGTGCGTCATGCAGTGCACACACACACACATGCACGCGTGTGGGGGAGCACGCAGAGGCCCCGCCCTGCAGGCCTGGCTCCCTGAGCTCGCACCCCTGGCGGCCCCAGGACACAG
>NW_005366599.1:174298-174905 GCF_000412655.1 Myotis brandtii | reverse complement strand
AGTGACTCAGGATCTGCGGAGGGGGACCAGCGCCCGGTGGGGCGTCCTTCCCGGGGTGTCACGGTCCAGGAGGTCAGGGGGGCACCAAGCGGAGTGTCCTTCTGCTCTAAGTTTCTCACTGACACCCTCTGGCCTGGCCGCCAACTCTGTATCTAAAGTGCCCTCAACCCGGGGCCCGCCTGAGGCGCCCTCACATCCCTGGGGCGGCAGCCTCTCGCGCTGTCTTCCCTCTAGAGCAGCGGTTCTCAACCTCGGCTGCACATGAGAATCACCTGGGAATCTTGTGAAAATCCTGACTTCTGGGCCTCATCCTCCGGAAGTTCTGTTTCTTTGTGATGGGGTGGGGCCACAACGTTAGTCACAAAGAAACAGAATTTCCGGAGGATGAGGCCCAGAAATCAGGATTTTCACAAGATTCCCAGGTGATTCTAATGTGCAGCCAAGGTTGAGAACCACTGTTCTAGAGGGTTCCTCGTCGGGCACTGAGGTCCAAACGGGCCTTTTGGGAACACCTGTTCCCACAGGGACGGGGCAGTGCAGTGTGTGTGTGTGTGTGTGTGTGTGTGTGTGTGTGTGCACTCTTTATAAACATGCACACACACGTATG
>NW_005366599.1:173576-173800 GCF_000412655.1 Myotis brandtii | reverse complement strand
GCCTCTCTCGGGTGGCAGTGGGTGGCGCTGTGGGCCGCGGGCGCACAGACCATCACCGTCGCCCCTTTGTCCTCGGAGCGCCACTCACACGGTGCCTGATGGAATATTGATCCCTGAGAGCAAAGTCCGCGTGCCATTAGTCCGAGCTGACACAGTCCCCTCGTTTGTCATCGGCCTGTCCCGCTGGGTTTGTTTAAGAGCCGGGGCTTTGCTTTATCTGCCAC
>NW_005366599.1:171965-173558 GCF_000412655.1 Myotis brandtii | reverse complement strand
TCTACACACACACACACACACACACACACACACACACACACACACCCCTTCCCCGATGGGCACTGACAGCCATGTTCTCACAGCCTCGGTCCCCACCCCCAGGACAGAGTCTGGAGCTCCGGGACCTTCACACGTTAGCGAGGCCCGGCGTGGCCATGCCGTCCTCCGCGAGCGTCTTCCCGCCCACAGCGAAGCCAGCCCACGGCCCCCCACCCCCAACCGGGGCGACGGTGAGGCGCAGAGAGGGACAGCACCTGGCTCAGGCCACACATCCAGGGAAGGCCCAGCCAGCTGGGAACCGAATGTCCCGCAGTCCACGGGCACGGACAGACATGCTGCCACCAGGCAGGGGCTGGCCAGGGGCCCGCCCAGCGGTGCAGACGGGGGCTCCCGCCCTCACAGCTGGGCCTGCGCTGTGCCTTCCAGTGCCTCGGCGTCCTGTCTCCCCACCGGGTGTGTGGAACTCTGCTGACGGCTCCCCAGGGCCGTTCGCGGGGCTGACCCGTTTTGGGGTGCCCATAATGCCTAGCTGGTGAGGTTCGGGACGCCGTGGGGTCCCTGTCGGGAGCCCCCACACGGCACTGACGGCAGCAGGGGACTCGCTTTCCCTGAGTGTGTGCGAGTGTGAACTGGTGTGTGTAGGGGATGAACTGATGTCTCAGAGCCACGCCCGGGACATGGGAAAGGCGCGTCTAGATGCCAGTCGTCCTACCGCCTGGCCCCCTCGCGCCGAAACGCCCCCACAGGACTGTGGTTCAGAAACAAAATCGACCAGGAGCGTCGGCAGGCGGAGGACACGCCGCCGGGTCTGCCCCTCGCATTCTGAGCTGAAACAAAGGAGGGAAGCAGAGACCAGGGATGCAGCTCGACACCCACGATGCCCAGGACGAGGAACTTTCCGGAACAGTCGACTGGAGGAGAAGCCTGCTCACGCGGCCCCTCGCTGCTCCCTGCACCCGCTTCCTTCCCACCCGCCCGCTCCCACCTCCTCCCTCCTTCCCTCCGGGCCGCCTGTGCCCTCCCCTGAGCACCTACTGTGTGCAACTGAGGTCCTGGGCCCGAGGGGCGGCTGAACAGACCAGCGACCCCGCCTGCTTTCCGGAACAGTCGACTGGAGGAGAAGCCTGCTCACGCGGCCCCTCGCTGCTCCCTGCACCCGCTTCCTTCCCACCCGCCCGCTCCCACCTCCTCCCTCCTTCCCTCCGGGCCGCCTGTGCCCTCCCCTGAGCACCTACTGTGTGCAACTGAGGTCCTGGGCCCGAGGGGCGGCTGAACAGACCAGCGACCCCGCCTGCTCTCGGCCGGCACCCCTCTTCCTCCCACGGCCCTGGCCCCCCACTCTGCTCTCCTCCCTCCCTTCACCAGGCAGGACCGCGGGAGACAGATGTCCCCACACCCAGACCCCCTCCCCCACGTCTCAGCATCCAGCGGGAATGTGTCCAGTGAGGAACCGGGGGGGTGACCATCGCTGGCGCTGCCCGGCGTTGGCAGGCCCTGGCACTGGGGGTGCGGCGGTCTGGTACCCCTTTCCTGAGCCTGAGACCAGCAGCAGGCCCTGGGCTGAGCCCTGTGCGCTCCCGAGGGTCCCCAGGG
>NW_005366599.1:171140-171444 GCF_000412655.1 Myotis brandtii | reverse complement strand
ATTTCGCCCGGAGGGACGGGCACTGGCCACAAAGGCGCTGCGTCCGCTCCCTCGGCCCTTTGTCCCCCGAGGACGAACGCCCTGGCTCCTCCCAGGTCTGGCTAATCCCTTCGAGTGACGCCCGGTCCGACCGCTCCCAGACGCAGACGTTTCCTACTCCCTCCGATCCGCCCAAAATCACGGGGACAAAGACGGGACGAGCGAGGAGGGCGCGGGCCGGAGTTTGATGCGAGTCCTTCCTATCTACCCACCACCCCGATCCGGTCTTAATCACGGCCCCCAATTACCCGCCTGACATTTATCA
>NW_005366599.1:170168-170702 GCF_000412655.1 Myotis brandtii | reverse complement strand
GCCCCCAGCCGCTCCCGCCTCCCTCAATGGAAGCTAATTTCCAGAACATGATTTATCTCGCTGGGCGAGCGGCCGCGCGGCCCACCTTTTCAAAGGGCGGGCAGGGGAGTGAATTATCGCGGGCTGGCCGGTGATTGGGTTCCGCGGGGACGGAGAATAGGCAGCAGTGTGTCGCCGGACGTGGCGCTGGGCCTTTTCAGCCCGCGAAGAAGAAAAGATTAGGCCTCTGACGGCGGGGCTGACAGGCGCCCCCCTCCTCCCGCCCCCTGCAGCCCAGGTCCTGCACTCAGGTCACAGCCTGGCTCTCGCTCTGTGACAAGAATCTGGCCCCCGTGGCCGAGGGAGGCTCCTTCCTGTCCACCGTGCCCCCATCGCAGGGGACGTGGAGGCCTGTGCAGACCCCTGAGGGTTCGAAGGGCAAAGCCCTTTCTCCTCCCTGCTTCCCCTGGGGATGAGGGAGCGGGGCCCAGGGCTCCAGCAGGGCCAGCGAGGCCTGGGCTGGGGGTGGCGCCCTCCAGAGGCCAGGACCAGCCC
>NW_005366599.1:168228-169421 GCF_000412655.1 Myotis brandtii | reverse complement strand
ACGCTGTCCACAGGGGCACGTCGGTCTCCCATCTGTGGCCCCGCGCGCAGCTGCCCGAGAACCAAGGGCCCAGGACGGCCTTGCTTGGAGCGCCGGCTCCCGGCTGAAGCGATGCCACACCTGCCCCATCCAGAACCTTCTCCTCAGGACCCCAGCACCCCACGACTCGGACGCCACAGGAAAGCAAAGAAAATGCACCCCCAGCCAATGTGGAGCCTAACAAGGCTCCCCACCCCGTCTCTCGGGGGGTCAGTCGCAGGGCTGAGGAAAGGCCCATCCTGGTCCACGGGGACCACTCGAGTACGCGACTGACATGAAGACAGAAGCAAGCCTCCAGTGGGGACCCCTCCTGCGGGCACAGCCCTGGGCCCCCCTCCTGTGGGAAGAGGGGATGGAGGTGTGGGCGGGGCCAGGAGGTGGAGTGGCTGCCCCCTCATTCCCACCCCAGCACCCAGCACAAAGCCGTCCCCTGAGAGCACGCGGTGTGTCCTGGAGCTCCTGACCCTTCCCCACCCGCCCCCCCAGGGACCAGGCCCAGGTGGCCCTAGGAATCGGGGGCCCACAGGGCAGGCCCCGCCGGAGTGAGCTAGCCCAGCCCCAGCTTCACAGAGAAATCCATCGTGGTCGCCGAGGACCCGGTCTTCCCGCGGGGCTCCCCAGGCCACGCAGAGGGCACGTCCCCGAACCCAGATCTGCCTCCTGGAGCCCTGAGTGCTGTCCTGGGGGCTGGAGACCTCGGGGTTCCCAGGCGAGACTGAGCGGCCAGTGTTGAGATGAGGGCCCTCCCCCTTCGCTAAGCACCCAGAGGCTCTCCTTCTTCCTGGTCCCCAACTCTCGGCGGCTCCCAGGGGGCAGGGCTCTCCTGGCGGGAGCAGCCGGAAGAGGCCGGATCGAAAGGGAACAGAGCCTCGTGTCATCGGAACACCCGTGGGCTCCAGCTGGGCCCTGGGCCCGGAGTCAGGCAAAACCAATGCGCAGCCTGACCCTGCCCGGCTGAGCCCCACGCCCTGGAGTGGGTCAGCCACACCCTCCCCGCTGCCTCCACCTGCCAGGGGCACAGGGTGACCATGAGCAAAGAACCCGCCCCGGGGGCTCCTCACACAACAACGCATGCAGGTCATGCCCCTGTCCCCCAAATCCAGAGCAAGGGCGAAGGGCGGGTCGCGGCACTGCGCCCCCCATAGCACTGCACC
>NW_005366599.1:167575-167920 GCF_000412655.1 Myotis brandtii | reverse complement strand
CGGGAGAGGCAGGCTGCGTCTGCGTCTGTGTCCGGAAGGGGTGATGCCACCAGCCTGGGGCCTGGGGCCAGATTCCAAGACAGATGCGCTTCCCCCCACAAGACGCCAGCCACTGGTCAGGTGCTCGCGTGGTGTGTGAGGCAGCCCCCCCATCACGCGGGGTCAGCTCCTGCGCCCCCCACTCCCTGCGATGAGTCGATGCTGGTCGTTGACGGCCACGGTCGCCGCCCCACGTGAAACCGCTGCCTAATCTCCGCACAATCCATCCTGGGCCGCAGCCTGGTCTAAGGGCCTGGGTGCCTCACGGGCCCGGAGCCAGTCCCAGGCGGTTAGGAAAAGGCCCTG
>NW_005366599.1:165183-167546 GCF_000412655.1 Myotis brandtii | reverse complement strand
CCAGCATCTGTTTGGGGAGCCACGCTGAGCGCTGGCAGCGAGGGGGCAGGAATCCACGGCGCCGCGTCCCTGGGGGCGATACGGACGTGGCTGCTCCCGGATGGCGCCATCCCTGGGCTCACGGTAAAATAGTAACGATAGAAAACAGGTTACCGTCCTCAGCGTCGAGCCTCCTCCAGGAGCCCGCAGCCCGCCCACCTGCGAACGCCAAGCGGAGTCGGCCCACAGCAGCCCCAGGACAAGGAGAACCTGCCGAGCCCAGACAGAGCCCCCCCAGCCTCTCAGGGTGGCACCCAGCACACACCTATGTGCCAACGCAGGCAACTCTGTCCTATTCTCTTTTTTATCCTTTAAGTATATTGTTATTGATTTCAGAGAGGACGGGAGAGGGAGATAGAAACATCCACGATGAGAGAGAATCATGGATCTGCTGCCTCCTACACACCCCTCACTGGGGATCGAGCCCACAACCCGGGCCTGTGCCCTGACCGGGAATCGAACCCTGACCTCCTGGTTCATAGGTCGACGCTCAGCCCCTGACCACGCCAGCTGGGCTTATTCTCTTCTAAATGTTACCACCCTTTTGTGACAACCCGCGGTGCCCAGACCTTCCTGTTCCAACTCCCCCCTCTCCTAGAGAAGGAAGCTGGGCCTGGCCCGGCCTCACGGCGGCTCAGCCTGTCACCGTATCTACATCTCGCAGGGTTCTGCCTGGGGGTGTGGCCCGGGCTGGGCTGGCTGCCCCGGACCCAGGGGGTTCACACTGGAGGCCCCTCAGTTTCTAGACATGAAAGTACAGAGTGAGGCTGCGCAGACCGCTCAGGGTTCAAGCCCCTGGGCTGCACCCCCTGGCTGGGCCTTGCCCGTCTCGCCCACCGTCTCTGGGCCTGGCCAGCGACCAGCACCGTGTAGACTCCCGTGCACGTGCCTGTCACTAGCTTCCCCTGGTCTTCGAGACGTTTGCACCCGGGGCTGAGCGTCTGCCCAGACGAGGACCAGCTAACTCACCGATGAGAAGGGACGGGGGACCCAGAAACAGAGACTCTCACGTTCAGGACTTGGCCCTGGCACAGGGGTCGCTGCAGGTACCCGGGGACGTCTCAGACCCCAGAGACCAGCACCGCACTCCACACCCCAGGCTGGAGGCAGGCTCCCCGCAGGGGCACAGAATAGCGCCCGATCCCTGCCTCACACCGCCCACACCGACTCACCACAGGAATCGCAGGGTCTAGAGATGGACACAGAGCTTCCCAAGTCCCAGGAGGAGGCGGAGGATGAAAGAAAAGACATCGCTCCACCTCCACTGCTGCCTCCCTCCATCCTACAAGCGTGGGATTTCCAACTCGTGCTGAGGGCGTGTCCCCGGAGCAAGGACAGAGCTCTGCAGGTGTGAGGCAGGGTTCCTACACAGGCGACCATGTGGGGCTGGGCCACTGGCCACCGATCCCGTCTTTTCCCCCCACCTCCCGGGGTCCCCTGTCCCCCTGCAGGGGCGGGGGGGCGGGGCACAGGCAATCTGCCTCCCGGGGTCCCCTGTCCCCCTGCAGGGGCGGGGGGAGCACAGGCAATCTCCTCCCGACCTCCCAGGAGAGCCCAGCCCCAGCTGGCCACACAGAGTGGCCACAGGGTCTGGCACCTGGCTGAGGCCTGGGGATGGAGGGTGAGCGGAGACCCTGGGGCCAGGCCTGGAGGAGGCGGCTGGGTTTGCACGGCAGAGGCCCCGGGATCGCGTGTGTCCCAGTGAGGAAGGCGGTTCCAGTGTCGGTCTGGCGGGAGAGCCATGGGGGTGGAGAGTCGCCGGGGCCCTTCCCATAAGGATGCTGATCCGCTGCCGGTCAGCCCGGCACCACCTGTCCCATCCGGGAAATGGGCACAGACCCGAGGAGCGATCGGCTCGCATGGGCGTGCGGGTGTCACTCGGCTCCGCGGGCTTCCGTCGGGGTAAGCGATACAGACAGAAAGGATTGCTGTGTTTACATTAGAATTAGCGGAGCCGGCCGACACCGCGGAGCTGCTGGCCTCAAACCCTGAGCTGTAATCCTCCCTAAGCCTCCGCCAACCACCTGGGCGCCGGGGACAGAGCACCGTGTCCACCAAGCAGCCCGGCGAGGTCTGAGCTGCTCCCCGCGACCACACCGCGGCTGCACCCCAGGCCAGGCGTCACCCGACCCTCCAGCCAGGGCAGGAACAGAGGTCTCACCCCCTCTGCCTCCTGCGGGCTGGGCTGGCCCCAACCTACAGGCACAGTCCTCAGGGCCCCGCACCTGCCCTGCAGGTGGGCAGTGCCCGTTGGAGCCGGGGCCGCCATATGGACCTGCAGACCCAACCTCCCTTTTCCACGGGGGCTGGCTCCACAGGGCTGT
>NW_005366599.1:158488-164826 GCF_000412655.1 Myotis brandtii | reverse complement strand
CTGCACCCCCTCAGCCCCTCCTGCCAGCGCCGCCCCCCGACCAGGCCCAGCAGGAGCCCCTCCCTGGCGCCCCCGGGCACCTCTCTGTGCTGAAGCCGGGGGATCGGTGACACGCGGGACGGCTCACGTTACCCCGGAGGTGCGTTCTGTGCTGCTCTGTGCCCCGGCAAAGCCACCGGGTCCTCCCCCCGCCCCTCCGGCCCCCGACACACCAGGTTCTCAAGCCTCAGGGCCAAGCACCGCGCCCCTGTGGGCACCGTTCCTCCCTCTCCCGCCTGAGTCCCTGCTCAGGTTCCACACTGGATCTCACCCCACCCGTGTCACCCAGAACCAGGGGCGCCTGCCCAGGCCTGGTCACCTCCACCCCCACACAGCCCGTCCGCCGGCAGCTGCTCCCTGAGCAGTTCCCCCTGCACCCCCCATCCACCCAGGAGGGCTCCCCGTTCCCCATCATGTGTGCCCCACCATGAGTGTGTGCCCCATCATGAGTGTGTGCCTGCCGTGTGTGTGTGCCCGCCGTGAGTGTGTGCCCGCAATGAGTGTGTGTCCGCCGTGAGTGTGTGCCCTGCCGTGAGTGTGTGCCCGCAATGAGTGTGTGTCCGCCGTGAGTGTGTGCCCTGCCGTGAGTGTGTGCCCGCAATGAGTGTGTGTCCGCCGTGAGTGTGTGCCCTGCCGTGAGTGTGTGCCCGCAATGAGTGTGTGTCCGCCGTGAGTGTGTGCCCTGCCGTGAGTGTGTGCCCGCAATGAGTGTGTGTCCGCCGTGAGTGTGTGCCCTGCCGTGAGTGTGTGCCCGCAATGAGTGTGTGTCCGCCGTGAGTGTGTGCCCTGCCGTGAGTGTGTGCCCGCAATGAGTGTGTGTCCGCCGTGAGTGTGTGCCCTGCCGTGAGTGTGTGCCCGCAATGAGTGTGTGTCCGCCGTGAGTGTGTGCCCTGCCGTGAGTGTGTGCCCGCAATGAGTGTGTGTCCGCCGTGAGTGTGTGCCCTGCCGTGAGTGTGTGCCCGCAATGAGTGTGTGTCCGCCGTGAGTGTGTGCCCTGCCGTGAGTGTGTGCCCGCAATGAGTGTGTGTCCGCCGTGAGTGTGTGCCCTGCCGTGAGTGTGTGCCCGCAATGAGTGTGTGTCCGCCGTGAGTGTGTGCCCTGCCGTGAGTGTGTGCCCGCAATGAGTGTGTGTCCGCCGTGAGTGTGTGCCCTGCCGTGAGTGTGTGCCCGCAATGAGTGTGTGTCCGCCGTGAGTGTGTGCCCTGCCGTGAGTGTGTGCCCGCAATGAGTGTGTGTCCGCCGTGAGTGTGTGCCCTGCCGTGAGTGTGTGCCCGCAATGAGTGTGTGTCCGCCGTGAGTGTGTGCCCTGCCGTGAGTGTGTGCCCGCAATGAGTGTGTGTCCGCCGTGAGTGTGTGCCCTGCCGTGAGTGTGTGCCCGCAATGAGTGTGTGTCCGCCGTGAGTGTGTGCCCTGCCGTGAGTGTGTGCCCGCAATGAGTGTGTGTCCGCCGTGAGTGTGTGCCCTGCCGTGAGTGTGTGCCCGCAATGAGTGTGTGTCCGCCGTGAGTGTGTGCCCTGCCGTGAGTGTGTGCCCGCAATGAGTGTGTGTCCGCCGTGAGTGTGTGCCCTGCCGTGAGTGTGTGCCCGCAATGAGTGTGTGTCCGCCGTGAGTGTGTGCCCTGCCGTGAGTGTGTGCCCGCAATGAGTGTGTGTCCGCCGTGAGTGTGTGCCCTGCCGTGAGTGTGTGCCCGCAATGAGTGTGTGTCCGCCGTGAGTGTGTGCCCTGCCGTGAGTGTGTGCCCGCAATGAGTGTGTGTCCGCCGTGAGTGTGTGCCCTGCCGTGAGTGTGTGCCCGCAATGAGTGTGTGTCCGCCGTGAGTGTGTGCCCTGCCGTGAGTGTGTGCCCGCAATGAGTGTGTGTCCGCCGTGAGTGTGTGCCCTGCCGTGAGTGTGTGCCCGCAATGAGTGTGTGTCCGCCGTGAGTGTGTGCCCTGCCGTGAGTGTGTGCCCGCAATGAGTGTGTGTCCGCCGTGAGTGTGTGCCCTGCCGTGAGTGTGTGCCCGCAATGAGTGTGTGTCCGCCGTGAGTGTGTGCCCTGCCGTGAGTGTGTGCCCGCAATGAGTGTGTGTCCGCCGTGAGTGTGTGCCCTGCCGTGAGTGTGTGCCCGCAATGAGTGTGTGTCCGCCGTGAGTGTGTGCCCTGCCGTGAGTGTGTGCCCGCAATGAGTGTGTGTCCGCCGTGAGTGTGTGCCCTGCCGTGAGTGTGTGCCCGCAATGAGTGTGTGTCCGCCGTGAGTGTGTGCCCTGCCGTGAGTGTGTGCCCGCAATGAGTGTGTGTCCGCCGTGAGTGTGTGCCCTGCCGTGAGTGTGTGCCCGCAATGAGTGTGTGTCCGCCGTGAGTGTGTGCCCTGCCGTGAGTGTGTGCCCGCAATGAGTGTGTGTCCGCCGTGAGTGTGTGCCCTGCCGTGAGTGTGTGCCCGCAATGAGTGTGTGTCCGCCGTGAGTGTGTGCCCTGCCGTGAGTGTGTGCCCGCAATGAGTGTGTGTCCGCCGTGAGTGTGTGCCCTGCCGTGAGTGTGTGCCCGCAATGAGTGTGTGTCCGCCGTGAGTGTGTGCCCTGCCGTGAGTGTGTGCCCGCAATGAGTGTGTGTCCGCCGTGAGTGTGTGCCCTGCCGTGAGTGTGTGCCCGCAATGAGTGTGTGTCCGCCGTGAGTGTGTGCCCTGCCGTGAGTGTGTGCCCGCAATGAGTGTGTGTCCGCCGTGAGTGTGTGCCCTGCCGTGAGTGTGTGCCCGCAATGAGTGTGTGTCCGCCGTGAGTGTGTGCCCTGCCGTGAGTGTGTGCCCGCAATGAGTGTGTGTCCGCCGTGAGTGTGTGCCCTGCCGTGAGTGTGTGCCCGCAATGAGTGTGTGTCCGCCGTGAGTGTGTGCCCTGCCGTGAGTGTGTGCCCGCAATGAGTGTGTGTCCGCCGTGAGTGTGTGCCCTGCCGTGAGTGTGTGCCCGCAATGAGTGTGTGTCCGCCGTGAGTGTGTGCCCTGCCGTGAGTGTGTGCCCGCAATGAGTGTGTGTCCGCCGTGAGTGTGTGCCCTGCCGTGAGTGTGTGCCCGCAATGAGTGTGTGTCCGCCGTGAGTGTGTGCCCTGCCGTGAGTGTGTGCCCGCAATGAGTGTGTGTCCGCCGTGAGTGTGTGCCCTGCCGTGAGTGTGTGCCCGCAATGAGTGTGTGTCCGCCGTGAGTGTGTGCCCTGCCGTGAGTGTGTGCCCGCAATGAGTGTGTGTCCGCCGTGAGTGTGTGCCCTGCCGTGAGTGTGTGCCCGCAATGAGTGTGTGTCCGCCGTGAGTGTGTGCCCTGCCGTGAGTGTGTGCCCGCAATGAGTGTGTGTCCGCCGTGAGTGTGTGCCCTGCCGTGAGTGTGTGCCCGCAATGAGTGTGTGTCCGCCGTGAGTGTGTGCCCTGCCGTGAGTGTGTGCCCGCAATGAGTGTGTGTCCGCCGTGAGTGTGTGCCCTGCCGTGAGTGTGTGCCCGCAATGAGTGTGTGTCCGCCGTGAGTGTGTGCCCTGCCGTGAGTGTGTGCCCGCAATGAGTGTGTGTCCGCCGTGAGTGTGTGCCCTGCCGTGAGTGTGTGCCCGCAATGAGTGTGTGTCCGCCGTGAGTGTGTGCCCTGCCGTGAGTGTGTGCCCGCAATGAGTGTGTGTCCGCCGTGAGTGTGTGCCCTGCCGTGAGTGTGTGCCCGCCTGAGTGTGTGCCCCGCCGTGAGGGAGTGCCCGCCGTGAGTGTGTGGCCCGCCGTGTGTGTGTGCCCGCCGTGAGTGTGTGCCCCATCGTGAGTGTGTGCCTGCTGTGAGTGTGTGCCCGCCGTGAGTGTGTGTGTGCCCGCCATGAGTGTGTGCCTGCCGTGAGTGTGTGTGTGCCCGCCGTGAGTGTGTGCCCTGCCGTGAGTGTGTGCCCTGCCGTGAGTGTGTGCCCTGCCGTGAGTGTGTGCCCTGCCGTGAGTGTGTGCCCTGCCGTGAGTGTGTGCCCTGCCGTGAGTGTGTGCCCTGCCGTGAGTGTGTGCCCTGCCGTGAGTGTGTGCCCTGCCGTGAGTGTGTGCCCTGCCGTGAGTGTGTGCCCTGCCGTGAGTGTGTGCCCTGCCGTGAGTGTGTGCCCTGCCGTGAGTGTGTGCCCTGCCGTGAGTGTGTGCCCTGCCGTGAGTGTGTGCCCTGCCGTGAGTGTGTGCCCTGCCGTGAGTGTGTGCCCTGCCGTGAGTGTGTGCCCTGCCGTGAGTGTGTGCCCTGCCGTGAGTGTGTGCCCTGCCGTGAGTGTGTGCCCTGCCGTGAGTGTGTGCCCTGCCGTGAGTGTGTGCCCTGCCGTGAGTGTGTGCCCTGCCGTGAGTGTGTGCCCTGCCGTGAGTGTGTGCCCTGCCGTGAGTGTGTGCCCTGCCGTGAGTGTGTGCCCTGCCGTGAGTGTGTGCCCTGCCGTGAGTGTGTGCCCTGCCGTGAGTGTGTGCCCTGCCGTGAGTGTGTGCCCTGCCGTGAGTGTGTGCCCTGCCGTGAGTGTGTGCCCTGCCGTGAGTGTGTGCCCTGCCGTGAGTGTGTGCCCTGCCGTGAGTGTGTGCCCTGCCGTGAGTGTGTGCCCTGCCGTGAGTGTGTGCCCTGCCGTGAGTGTGTGCCCTGCCGTGAGTGTGTGCCCTGCCGTGAGTGTGTGCCCTGCCGTGAGTGTGTGCCCTGCCGTGAGTGTGTGCCCTGCCGTGAGTGTGTGCCCTGCCGTGAGTGTGTGCCCTGCCGTGAGTGTGTGCCCTGCCGTGAGTGTGTGCCCTGCCGTGAGTGTGTGCCCTGCCGTGAGTGTGTGCCCTGCCGTGAGTGTGTGCCCTGCCGTGAGTGTGTGCCCTGCCGTGAGTGTGTGCCCTGCCGTGAGTGTGTGCCCTGCCGTGAGTGTGTGCCCTGCCGTGAGTGTGTGCCCTGCCGTGAGTGTGTGCCCTGCCGTGAGTGTGTGCCCTGCCGTGAGTGTGTGCCCTGCCGTGAGTGTGTGCCCTGCCGTGAGTGTGTGCCCTGCCGTGAGTGTGTGCCCTGCCGTGAGTGTGTGCCCTGCCGTGAGTGTGTGCCCTGCCGTGAGTGTGTGCCCTGCCGTGAGTGTGTGCCCTGCCGTGAGTGTGTGCCCTGCCGTGAGTGTGTGCCCTGCCGTGAGTGTGTGCCCTGCCGTGAGTGTGTGCCCTGCCGTGAGTGTGTGCCCTGCCGTGAGTGTGTGCCCTGCCGTGAGTGTGTGCCCTGCCGTGAGTGTGTGCCCTGCCGTGAGTGTGTGCCCTGCCGTGAGTGTGTGCCCTGCCGTGAGTGTGTGCCCTGCCGTGAGTGTGTGCCCTGCCGTGAGTGTGTGCCCTGCCGTGAGTGTGTGCCCTGCCGTGAGTGTGTGCCCTGCCGTGAGTGTGTGCCCTGCCGTGAGTGTGTGCCCTGCCGTGAGTGTGTGCCCTGCCGTGAGTGTGTGCCCTGCCGTGAGTGTGTGCCCTGCCGTGAGTGTGTGCCCCCCCTGAGTGTGTTCCCCGCCATGAGTGGGTGCCTGCCGTGAGTGTGCCCGCCGTGAGTGTGTGCCCGCTGTGAGTGTGTGCCCGCCGTGAGTGTGTGCCCGCCGTGAGTGTGTGCCCCACCGTGAGTGTGGCCGCCGTGAGTGGGTGCCCACCGTGTGTGCCCCGTAAGTGTAGGAGGGGCAGCACATAGGCCCCCAGATGGGCGGGTCCTGCCCCTGAGCCAGGCGAGGGCCTGGGCCAACCTTGCAGGACCCCTCCCCGTGCTGGGGGGCAGGGCAGAGTGACCCTCACAGACAGGGGAGGGGCTTCCAGGGCCCTTGTCCGGTCCCTGCCCCCTCCTGGACCTTCTGTGGCAGCTTGGCCTGGCACCCGGGCACCCTGGGCACCTCCCCACGGAGGAGGGGACAGGTGGGCAGGAGCAGGGGTGGCGGCCAGGCCCCTCTCGGGGAGGGAGCCGCAGCCGCCCTCTGGAGGGGCTAATTAGCATGCGGCTTGTGGGCGAGCGGGAAAGCAATTAGGGCTGAGCCCAGGAATGCATTCTGCAGGTTACCATAGGAATCAGCACGCTATTCATCGGTCATGAGGAAGGGATTGGGGACAGGCTGCGGGCACGCTGACGAGCAGCCCGAACAAAGCCAGCATCGCTCCTTAACCCTTTGGGGTCCAGACCGGTGCCCGAGAGAGAGAAGGCCGAGCGCCCTGTCCCCCCTGAGCTCCCGGCAGAGTCCCCTGAGCGGCCACTCGGATGCGCCGCCCACCAGGGCTCCCATCTCTGAACAGAAAGTGGGAAGAGGGGGATGAGGCGGGAGATGAGCGGCCCTGGCCGGGCCACGGAGGGGGCAGGGCGGCCACAGGACCCAGGGCACGAAT
>NW_005366599.1:156787-157141 GCF_000412655.1 Myotis brandtii | reverse complement strand
CTACCTGGGTGCTGAGCACCCGACTTCCTGCCCGACACTCCTGAGCCCACGCCCGGTGCCAGCGTCCAGCACAGTCTGCCCCACCCCCCGGCCCTTCCGCGGTCACCATGGACCCGCACCTCTCGCCCACACCTCCCCCCTGAGCGCGGACTGAGGGCCTCCGGGGCCAGGAGACATGGGAACCATCCCCGCCCTGGGTCACGGCTCTACCCGGCGAGGGACAGGGTGACAGCGAGGGGAGGCTCGGGTGGCTTCCCAAAGGGCCGTGAGCGGGGAGGGGGCAGCAGGGGAGGGGAGAGAGCCCCGAGCTCAGGAGCTGAAGGGGGGAGGGTCGGGGAGAGGCCGGGGCGGGCC
>NW_005366599.1:154718-156689 GCF_000412655.1 Myotis brandtii | reverse complement strand
TGCGGGCCCCGCCGCGAGTGTGCGCCCCGCAGGTGCGGCCCTGACCCCCGGCCTGGACTTGCTTCTCCCTGCATCCTGTTTCCTGTCTGGGCTGAGGTCTCCCGGGGGACAGCTGGGGCACCCCACCTTCATGGACCCCGAAGAGGGACACACACAGAGGAGGCCCAGGCCGGTGGGCAGGCCGAGGAGCGAAGGGGATTCTCCCGCGGGCTGTCATGGGGGCTGTGTCTCAGGCCCCTGGTTGGGGGTCCCCTGCTGCTGGAGGTGGCCACACTGCCCTAGCCCCCCAGGCCCTGCCCAGCGGGGACCGACTGCAGCCACTCCAGGCACACACGCTCCTAGAACCACAACTCCGGTGCTTGCAGGCTCCTGCCTTCCAGCGCCTTCCAGCACCTTCCAGGGAGGACGGCTGCTCCTGCACAGCCTGTCTTGCCCCTGGAGGCCGCTTCCCGTCCCCACAATGCCGCCCGCCCGTTAGCCGGCGCTCTGAAAAGACGGGAAGGGGGGGTGCACACTTAGGCTCCCCAGCCAGGCTGTTCTCGACAGACCGCGGGGAACCCTGTCTCCGTGGGATCCGCCATTCAGCAGCGACCCAAGGGGCTGTGTGTTGTCAACACGCCCTCCCCGGCCCAGGAGCGGCTCTGGGAGGAGGACGGCAATTTGTTTGTGAATTTTGCCCTTTGTTATGGAAAGCTGTTGGCTTTTAAAAAATTGTAAAGGTTTGAACTGTTAACTCCCAGGGTAGTCCGGGCTGCGGATGGGGAAGTTTGAGGATGTGTTTATTTCTTTAAAAAAAAAAAAAAAATACAGAATGGATGTTAAGTAGCCGTATGCAAATTTCCTGGGGCCTGTGGGTTTTATTCTCTTGAAATCTTTGTGAAAAGGCTCAACCCCACAAAAATGAGAAAAATTGTGCTCCGCAGTCAAGCCCTGATTTCCATGGTCGCGTCTCCGGCTCCAGGCCTGTCTTTCAGCTCTGCCGGCCTTTCGGGGGACGCGTGTGCTCCCTGCAGATTCGGGGACCCTCCCGGCACATCCGCTCCCTGCCTCACCCCTGGGGGGCTGGCTGTTCCTGGGAGCCCCCTGCGTCCCGTTTCTGGGGGTGCGCCCTTTTCTGGGGGTGCGTCAGGGCATTATTACAGACTCGCGTGGTGGCAAAGGGCGCTGTTTCGGGCAGAACTATGTCCCCAAACGCGGGCGGGACTGTATGTGGAGCCAGGGTTTGTGCTGAGGAGCTGAAGGTAGAATCAGGTCACGGGGGGGCCCCACTCCGGACGCCTGTGTCCTCATAAGGAGAGGAGATTGGGACAGACACACAGAGGGACGGCCACGCGAGGACACGGAGAGGGAGGCCGTCTGCACGCCAAGGAGGCTCAGAGGAACCACTGCCCCACCTGGGCCACGGGCTCGGGCCTCCAGGACGGGGCAGAGGGAAGCTCTGAGGTTGAAGGCGCCCCAGCCTGCGGCGCTCGGCGACGGGGCCCCAGGAATCGGGCAGTGGGGGGCACCTAGTCGGACTCAGCAAAGCGGCCGGAGCACCTGTCTCTCCTGCCCCTGCCCAGGCTGCGCCCCGAGTTCACAGGGTCAGGGACACTTTGTGGGACCTTCCCGGCCCCCGACGGGGATGAGCCTGAATCCGTCCCCACGGCACACACGCACACACACACGCACACACACAAACAAACAGGCACACAAACACGCTCGTGGGCACACACATACACACACACACAAACAAACACGCACACAAACACGCTCGTGGGCACACACACACACACACACACACACTCACTCAGCCACCGGCTCGGGTGCGAGCAGGGTCTGCAGAAGCAACGCGTCCCGCACACGGACCACATCACAGCACAGCAGCCCCACGGGCACTTCCCCAAACAGCCCCAGACCAAGGGGAGGCCACGTGACCCCAGCGGCCCTTCTGGGAGCGGCGCTCCCGCTGCTGGTGGGACTGGGCACCGG
>NW_005366599.1:153187-154554 GCF_000412655.1 Myotis brandtii | reverse complement strand
CAACGGGCGTCTGCTGGGACTCCTGTCGGGGTCCCCGGGCTCCGGGGTCCTGGGCAGGGGCGCCGGCTCCCCCAAACCAGCTGCTGCATCGACGAGGCTCCCGCATGAGCCTCAGGAGAAAGGAGTCCGTGGCTCAAGTGCTGGGAAACCCCTGGGGCCGTCCTCCAGCCGCAGGCGAAGGCGGTGGCCGGGGGGCTGTGCTTGGCAGATGGCACCTGCCTCGGGGACCACGTCCCAGCACCGGGGCCCCCCCGGCCCCCCAAGTCTGTCCAACTAGAGGAAGTGGGGTCTTGGAGCAGACCGTTCCGGATCCCACGGGTCAATTCCAGCTCAGCCTCAAACTGCCCTGAGGACTCCCCGCTGCCCCTCCTGCCCCTGGCTTGCCCTTTGACCTGGGCCCTCTGACCCGGCCAAGTTCGAGCCCTCCCTGGGCCCCTCCCCTGGACGGCTCTGCCAGGGACGCCCACCGGCTCTCGGCCGTGAGATGCGCGTCCTATGTCCTACGGGGCCCACGGGACCTTGGGTGGGACCCACCTCCCGCCCGGAGATGCCACCGTGTCCCTCCCCAGGTGCTGCTGCTCGGAAGGTGCCCGGGACGGCCACTCCCAGAGGCCGCTCGCGCTGCGGTGCGGGCGCCCATTCAGCAGATAAGCCCCTTCAGGACGCAGGGGATTTAATTCGGCGTCTGAGTGACAGCGCGAAGGTTTATCCGCTGCTCAGACAATGCGGCCGCGCTTTAATCTCCCCCAGACAATGCGCAGCCTCCGGCCGCGGCCCGGCCTTTCCCACGATGGCTGGTGATTAGCGGGAGCCTTGGATGGAAGCCACTATCTCGCGAGGAAGAGTGTCTGCGCGTCCGTCAGGCCCGGGGGCGGGGGGTGGGGGGAGGAGAGAAAGCGGAGGTCATCTCTGCACAACCTCTGTCCCCCCACCAGTGCCCACCGGCTCCCGACCAGGCCGGGCAGCGCCAAGCCTTCCACTCCGACCAGCCCGCCCAGCTCAGGGCGCCCCCCTCCCCGGCGGGACACAGGTCCCCGACTCTGAAGGGCCTTGGCCATGGCCCCCTCCCCTGGGAGGCCCCAGGCAGGATGTCAGCACGTGGCCAAGTGACAGAGGTCACCTTGAAGGCTCCTCCCCTTGCGGGCCCGGCCTCCCTCTGTACCCCCTGGGGCTCCAGTCCAGCTGCGGGGCCACATGGGGCAGCTCCCCTTCCAGGCGGCGCCGTCCGAGGGCGAGGACCTGGTGTATCCCTCTCGTCCCCCATAAGTCCCAGCCCAAGGCCAGGCAGGTCCGGACGCAGCCAGCCAGGACCGACCTCCCTCCCTCCCTCCCGGCTGAACGACAAGGAGCCCTCAGAGCGCGGGTCG
>NW_005366599.1:152200-152497 GCF_000412655.1 Myotis brandtii | reverse complement strand
TGCCCCCCATGGCCTGGCCATGCAGAGCAGGCCCGGGGTCACTGTCACCCCCACCCGCCACCACTCCCGCCTAGGCTCACCCAGCGTCACCCGCTGGACATGCGTCCCTCCCTGCCCACCTCCAGCCAGAGCGGCGGAGTGGCCCAGCCTTGGGGCCTAGCCTGGGGGGCGGGGGGCAGGCAGAGAATTTGAAGCAGCACAAGCAGCTGGTTGTCGTCCCCTGTTATTATCCCCCCCAGTGACCCCGTCACAGTCCCGCAGTCAGGCCTGGGCCGGTGCCGGTGCCCCACAACCAGG
>NW_005366599.1:150881-152110 GCF_000412655.1 Myotis brandtii | reverse complement strand
CCTGCAGGGAGGCCCCGTCTAAAGCGGAGAAGTGGTGGGACTGCAGGGGGGGTGCTGCCTGTGAGGGTGCATTTCGGGGGAGACGGGAGTTCCCTCTGCGGAAGGGTCAGCGGCTGTAAAATTAAAGAAACGAGGAAGCGATGTTGATGGCGGTGACTGCTGGTTGTGACTAAAGATGGTCGGTCACACGGAGGAGGGAGGTGTCGAAGGACCACTGGCCACCTGGACCGCCTGCCACGCCCTGCAGGACCGGCTGTGCCCCCCCCCACAGCCCCTGTCCCTCACCTCAGGCCGGGGTTCGGGGCCTGGCCTGTCTTTCCCATCAGGGCCCCGGCTCATGCCCAGCGCCCAGTGAGCCCACCGAGGCCAGCCAAGCCGCTGACTTAGTTCATCAGACAAGGACGGGAGGCGATGAGGCGTCGGGCCAGGGGGTGCGCGCGGCCAGGGCGCCCCCACCCATGAGGCCTCGCTCCACAACCCTTAAATGCAGGACAGTCCCAGAGGGGGGGACAGCAGGGGGCAGAGGCACCTCGCTCTGCCTGCACCCCAAATGGGTGGATAATGGGGGGAATAGGGGCTAGGAGGGCGGGGCTGGTGCAGAGGGGGCGCCCTCATCCACATTCTTGGAGAGATGGGGGGACAAGCCCTCCCGGCACAGGAAGGAAGAAAAGCGACCCCGATACCCTCCTCCCCCCACCCGGCAATGCCAGGGGGAGACCTCGGCCAACACTGGAGACACTCGGGGCAGCGCTGGGCAGTGTCTGCGCCCTCAGAGGGCAGAGCTGAGGGGCCCGGCGCCCCAGGCCCCATGGGACTCAGGGCACCCCTCCCCCCAGCCTCCTGGCCCAACGAGCCTCCCCCAGTGAGGCCCCTCCCGGGTGTCGGCACCTGGTCCCCCTCCTGGCGGGAGGGCGGTGGCCTCTTTTCCCGTTGAACCGCCTCCGACGCCCCTGCTGCCAGGCCTGCTGCAGGCGGCGCCCGGAGAGCAGGAGAGGACGTGTCCCCACCTTCCAAACGGACTCATCGGTGTCTGTGCGCCCCGGCGGCAAGCGAAGGCCCCACAGGTCTGGGGTTCGGGGAGCACCTCTCTGTGATGCAGGGGGGTATTCAGAGCAGGGGCGGCTGAGGTGCTGGCACAGACCACGCCCAGGACATGGGGGACCCAGTGCCGAGCAGTCGGGCTCCGGGCCCTGCGTCCTCATCTCAGACGCCAGTAAGAGCGCGGCCAC
>NW_005366599.1:149597-150423 GCF_000412655.1 Myotis brandtii | reverse complement strand
CCCGAGCGGCCAGGCCCGGCTGGGAGGCTGGGGAGTGGACCTGGCGCTGGGGAAGCTCTCTGCTCCCGAGACCCGGCTTCCTCCGGGCCCTGGCACACCCACCCTTCCGGCCACAACGGGGTTCAGTGGGGGCCCAGAAGTCCAGGGGACTTCAGCGCAACTCGGGGTGGAGCCCTGAGTGCCCCCGTCCAGCGGGGAGTCTGGGTGTGCCCTTCAGGGGATCCTCAGTGATGCCCGGAGACACCAGGTGCCCAGGTGCAGCCCTGCCGCTCACTGTGATGGTTAATTATTATTATGTTGAGGGCGACGCACCAGGTGCCGCTCGGCTCCCACTGGGCGAGCACCCTCACCCCACCCTGCAGGTGCGGACAGAGGCCCAGAGAGGTCAGGAAACTGCCCGAGGTCACACAGCCGACGGAGGGCCATCGGAACCCAACCTTGGCCGGCAGAGCCAAACCTCGACCCGCGGCTCATCCAGGGGCTCAGCCAGTTCACCCTTGACCTTTCTCATGACCTCGGCAACGTGGGCAGCTTCTCTGAACGGCTGGGTCCTCACCCAGGAAAGGGGGTGGCCTCACAGTCTCCAGGGGCACCCACACCCCAGGCACCCACCTGGGCAGGTGGGGGGGGGAGGGACACGCCCCAGGGACATGAGGGATGGAGCGAGGGGCCAGGGGGGAGGAGGCAGAGGAGAAGGGCCCTGCGCCTGGTCGTGGGCAAAGAGCCCAGCGACCCAGAGAGGAGCTGCGAGGACGGGCCGTGCGGGGAAACCGAGGAAGCCAGGAGCCGGCGGCACAGCCAGCCGTGTGTCACCTGGGAGGACGCC
>NW_005366599.1:149011-149574 GCF_000412655.1 Myotis brandtii | reverse complement strand
GGCTGTGGGTATGAAGGCGGCTTGGCCTGCGGAGCGGCTGGCGGGGAGGGGGCCGAGCTGGTGAAAGAGGAAGAGGCGCCGAGGGGCTGGGAAGTGGCTCTGGCCTCGGCCTGAGGTGTGGGTTCTAAAAGCAGCCCCTCTCCTGTCAGTCCACGCCCCCCTGTGACCTCGTTCCTCCCCACGCAGGTCCACCGCAGCCGGGGCCAGGCCAGCGCCGGAGGCTGGGAGCCCCGCAGGGTGGGAGACGAGAGGAAGGACACGAGCCCGGGGGTCAGGGGCTGGGAGTGCAGCTGTGAGACAGGATGGGGGGAGGGGACATCCCCCTGAGCGGCTCCACGCTGACACGGTCCCGGTCAGAAAGCCCCTCTCCCAGGGGAGGGACCTCGACTCTGAGCCGTGGGCTGTGGAGTGGCAACGGTAGGTAGCAGCCCCAGACCCCAGCTCCCCCGAGCACACCCCCAATGACGCATGCACTCCCGGGAGTCACCCCTGATGCCACGGAGACTCCCCTGTGCTGGCCCCGCTTGCCTGGCCCGGCCCAAGGCTGCCCACTGCCCCCACGG
>NW_005366599.1:148413-148715 GCF_000412655.1 Myotis brandtii | reverse complement strand
ATATTCCCCAGCCTCGGGTCCTCCTGCCTCTCCTTCCCGCCCACCGGGCGTGGGTTCTCTCAGCCCGGAAGGCTGACCCCCGCACCCTGCGCCCGTGATGAGGGACCGAGGCACGGCTGGCACACTTCGCTGCACCCCAAAGTGCCACAGATCCCCCGGGTCCTCCATCACTCTGTTCTTCGCAAACCCCAGGGGCGAGCCCGGTGTCTCCCACGCGGGACGCCTCCTGACAGCCATGGGTGAACAGGCCACGTGACCCCTACAGGGCTCCGGGCCAAGGGGCAGCCTGGTCCTCCTCATGG
>NW_005366599.1:147511-148286 GCF_000412655.1 Myotis brandtii | reverse complement strand
GGGGGCAGCAGAGCCAACAGGACGGCCCCTGGCACATGGCCAGGTGGGAACATGGGAGGGGCCGGAGTGGCAGAAGGGCCCCGAGGCCCCAGCCTCCAGCGGCACCCCGTCCTGGCTTTATCTCAACACAGAACATTCCCTGTGCCACCCTAAGTCATGCCCCTCCGAAGGGAAGAGCCCAGGGAAGCCCCCAGCCTGCGCACCGCAGCCCCGGCCCCTCCTGGCCCCCAGGTTCTCCCAGGGGACCCCGCTCATCCCCTGGGCTCCCCACAGGGCAGCACCAGGTAAGGCCCAGTGGGGACCACCGGAGCCAGAGCTCCCTGGCCGCTCCCCCAGCAGGAACCTGAGCCACCAGGCTGTGCACCTTTCGAAGGTGCGCCCCCCCCTCCCACCACCAGAGCAAGCTCAGGGGACCCGGTGTTCTCCACTAAGCCAGGCTGGTCACGCCAAAAGCGGAATGCCCTCCTGGTCACCAGCGTGAAAGTCACCTCCCGTCACCGTCACCCGGGCCCAATGGAAGTGACAGCCGCTCTCCGCAGGCCCCGGCCCGGAGCTGAACTCCGAGGGGCTCCGCGTTCCCGCCACCCTGCTCGCAGCCGCCCAAACTGCCCCCGACCCGCGGGCTCTGGTCCTGGGATGGGGCGGGGAGCCCACCATTCACTTCACGAGGATTTATTTCACGTCGCTCCATCCGAGAATTCCACAGCCGCCCCAGAGACGCCGAGGACGGGGGGAAGCAGAAAGTCAGGGGGCACCTCCCGTGTGCCCTGCCCCC
>NW_005366599.1:146199-147471 GCF_000412655.1 Myotis brandtii | reverse complement strand
TTCTAGGTCACCACAGCCACAGACCACACTGGCCGAGGCCCTGCTTCCCCAGACAAGGTCACTGGTCAGAGTCACCACTTCTGCTTGGCACTTCCTGCGGCCCAGCGGCCTGACCACAGAATCACAGAAGTCCACACGGCCGGGCGGCCCGTCAACTCCCTCCGCGCTCGGGGA
Source organism: Myotis brandtii (assembly GCF_000412655.1). NCBI lineage: Eukaryota > Metazoa > Chordata > Mammalia > Chiroptera > Vespertilionidae > Myotis > Myotis brandtii. The sequence continues at coordinate 147,297 of NW_005366599.1, read as the reverse complement.
ATTCACCAGAACGCCTTCCTTGTCCCACCTGCTCTCAGCGGGGGCGCACGGGGGTGCAAGGGCCAGACCCCAACCCCCGGCCCTGCCCTGCACCCTGGAGCCTGGATACACCGGCCACTGCTCGGCTACTGTCCAGGCGGGAGTTCACATTTCCCGGGGATGTGACAGGGCCCTGCCCCTGCCCCCTGGCCTGGGCCCTGGAGGGAGCTGAGGATGCCCCCTGCCAGCTGGTAGGAGGAGCTTTTTAAAATAAAGGGCACATTTTATAGGAAATGAAGAGAGTTCCTGAGCAGGGTCCCAGCCTGCTCACCCTCGCTCCCGGGCTGTCCCTGGACCAGTGACCCGAGAACCCTCTCCTGGGACCCGGCGGCGGCCCTGGGTGCTGGGGCCACCACGAGGCCCAAAGGCTGCGGGCACGGGTGACGGGGAAGGGTTAAGGGTGTGTGACGAGGGAGACGGGCGCGTTTGTAAGTGACGGTGAGACCCTGGGGTGCAGGCAGCACCCTCTGCTTTGGGGCTCATGCTGGGGGCCTCATTCCTCATCTCCCCATCGGCCCACCTCTCCCTGACCCTTTAGGGCCTGGGTCCCCAGGTGGACTCCATCTAGACGAGAAGCTCTGGGGACCTGGTGGCCACAGCCCCCGGCGCCACCCCATTCTGCCCAAGCTGCCCCTGGGCAGTGGGGATCCCCGATGGCCCCTCCGTGACAGTGACATCTTCGGCTGCCTCCTGGAGGCCGGGACACTCTTCCGCTTTCTCCTGTCGGTTCCCGGGAGGGCCCGGTGGGAGGGGACCCTGATGTCCCCGTGGGAGGTGGCAGAGCTGGGGTTGGATCCCAGGCGGCCTGGTGCAAGCTCTGGATTGCTGACTGCCGCACGCAGGGGCAGCCCCGCCATCCTGAGCCCCGGGCTCCTACCTGCGGGATGTTTCTGTCTCTTGTCCAGTTTGCCCAGGAGCACACGGAGCCAGGACAGAGCATCTCAGAACTTTGGAAGAGACAGGATGGGTGCCCCGTAACAGACACTAAAACATGAGGGACAGGCGGGTGGATTATGGACGGACGGATGGATGGATGGATGGGTGGATGGATGGTGGATG
>NW_005366599.1:145244-145987 GCF_000412655.1 Myotis brandtii | reverse complement strand
ATGGACGGACGGATGGATGGATGGATGGATGGATGGTGGATGGAAGGATGGATGGATGGATGGATGGATAGATGGTGGATGGATGGGTGGATGGATGGGTGGATGGATGGATGGATGATGGATGGATGGGTGGGTGGATGACGGTGGATGGAGTGGTTTAAGCCTGGGTCACAGTCGCTCGGACGGCATGACAAGTCAACAGGCAGACGTTCCTATTTCACTAAAATCAACAGAGCCGCCCATGGGAAGAGACTGGGGTTTGGGGGACAAATGTCCGATCAGCCGGGCCTGGAGGAGACACATGAACGGAGGGATGTGCAAGCGCAGACATGCGGCCCCTCGGATTTTCTCTGCAGCGGCGGCTGCCCTGGGAACAAGCCGCTTGGGGTGCAAGTGCACCCGAGAAAGGGTGTCTGCGGGGCACTTCTGTTCAATGCACAAACTCCGGCATATAAGAAGGCCAGTTGGACAACCTGCGTTTCATGGCTTAGGGACGTGTTATTGTCCCTGCACAGGAGCAGGGACAGGCCGCAGTGCCCAGAGGGCTCCCGCCATCCGGCTACCCGGAGCGAGCGCTCACAGAGCCCCTTGGGCTCCAACTAGGTGACTGGGCTCCACAGAGGATGCAGGCGCAGGTGGTCCCCAGGGGGGCCCAGGGGCCAGGGCAGCACGGGGAGGCCCAGGGGCCCACGCCTCTCAGAGAACGGTGAGCTCTCAGCCAGGTGCCTCCGTGCCAGCTCCTG
>NW_005366599.1:143914-145076 GCF_000412655.1 Myotis brandtii | reverse complement strand
GCCTGTGGGCCAGCCTGTGACATCCCTCGGGCCCGCCCCCCAGGGGGAGTGGGACTGTGGGCGGACGTTCTGTAACTGCATTTCATGCCTCACTAGCTCCCACCCCAACCCAGGGTCCAGCTTAGAGTCGATTCAAACGCACAGGTGGGGCGGCCGCGGGAGGGGTGATGGTTTCTGGATCCGTCTCCCTGGGGCCCAGGCCTGGCTCCCTGACTGGAGGCGAGGAAGACCCCGGCGGCCCGCCTCCTCCCGGGAGGTGTCCCAACCCCACAGGCCTCTCCTGCTGCAGCTGCGCCGGGAGCTGCGGCCCAGGTCGGAGCTGGGAAGCCGAGAGAGCGGAGAAAATGGGCGATGCTGTTAGACATTTAGCCTCATAAATCTCAGCCGCGCGGCCGGCTGGCGGCTGGTGTTCGGAGGTGAGAGAAACAACATTACGAGGCACAAAGAATGTGGCATGAAGGCCAGAGAGCAGGGAAGTGGCGGGGGGCCGGCAAGCGCCGCGTGCGGAGTTCAGTCTAATCGCCCCTCCGCACGCGGGAGGCCGCCCGGTGCCACCAACAGAAACGCGCTTCCCTTCCTGGAAAATTGATTTGTCAACAGCCAGAGATTTGTCCAAAGGCATCTCAAGGTTGTTTTTTAAAAAAAAAAAAGGAGAGAACTGGGCAAAGGCGCGCGGTCAGAGACGCCTCTGAGGACAGCGCTGCGGAGCTGCGGCCTCGGGGTTGACGGTCTGGAAATCGCGGATTTATGGGCCGCGGGGCGGGGCACCGGCGTTCGCCATAAGGATCGGTTCGCAAAGAAAAACAAAACTCAGCGACGGTGTGAATCTGCCCCTGGATCTAAAACTGCCCCCAGAGCCCACAGGTGCATTTCCTCCTTCGGGGCTGAGGGGCCCGACCTGACCCGATTGGACGGTGGTTCCCTGCAGGCCCCCGGCTGCGTGCGGGCGACTGGCCCCGAGGGGGGGGCGTGGGCATCACCCCCGCTTCTGGGCCCTGACGTGGGCCAGGCAGGAGCTGGGACCACGGGGTGTCTGTCTGCGTTGGGCTAGAGGCTCCATCTCTGTAGCCCAAAGACACCGGCCCTCCAGCCCCAGCCGCTGGGGGCCAAGGCCGCCCCGTGTGAGGCCTCCCCCCTCCCGTGTGAGGCCTCCCCCCCTCCC
>NW_005366599.1:142407-143596 GCF_000412655.1 Myotis brandtii | reverse complement strand
CAGGACCACGGTGCCCGTGTGGGGAGGCAGGTCCGGAGCTGGGCGGCTCGGGGTTTCCACTCAGAGGGTGCACGGGGCAGAGGTAGGGGCGGGGAGACGGCCCGTCAGGGTGGCCCCTCCATCCCGGGACAGGAAGTGCAAGGCTCCCCTTGGCCACAGCAGTGACTCCAGGCCGCCAGGACCCCGAGCCTGGGGGTTGGCACCGGTGACGCCCCCGAGTCCAGGCTGGCACCCCGGCTCTCAGGCCCTGTGTGTGCACCTGGCGAGGAGGCAATTCACAGTTTCTAAAGACACCCTGAGTGTGCCTCAGTTTCCCCGCCTGACCTCCCTGGGAGGAAGCGATGGAGGTGAGCACAGGGAAAGGGCACAGGGGCAGGTGGCTGCCTGGCACCCAGGATACCATGACCTTCGACGGTGCCTGTGGGGGCCCCACTTGCTTCCTGCCCTGTGACCAGGCGGCCCCCCAGCTTCCCGGGGCCCCCGAGTGAGCTCAGGGGAGACGGATACTGGTTTCCAGGAGAGAAGGGCGAGCCCGCTCTCAATGCTATCACAGCCCACACGCGTGGGTCTCCCGCCTCCCAGCACAGCAGGCCACAGCCCTGGGCGACAGGATTCACTAGGGTCTGTCTGAGCCCAAACCTACGCTGCCCAGTGGCTCCCAGTCAGACCGGGAGTGCAGGCGCCCCACCGGGACCGGGGTCAGGGCGCACCTGCCTCCCGAAGGGGCCGTCCAGCTTCGGGCCAGGCCGGGGCTTCCTCCCCTCCCCCCCACCCAGCGGCTGGGCACTGAGCTCAGCAAGTTGGACCCCACAATCCGTGATCCTCCAGGCCCTGCTGGGTGGACAAACTTCATCCTTGAGCTTCGGGGTGACTGCCCAGCGAGGCAGAGGCCGCCCTCCCGTCCTCTGAAGCTCCCGCCTCGTCTCTGGGTGGCCCGTGGACGCCCCGTCTCCTCCAGGCGGCGGTGCCACCTGCACAGGTGTGGTCTGTGCTCAGGTGGCCCTGGAGTCACATCCTAGAGCAGTGATAGCGAACCTTTTGAGCTTGGCGTGTCAGCATTTTGAAAAACCCTAACTTAACTCTGGTGCCGTATCACATATAGAAATTTTTGGTATTTGCAACCATAGTAAAACAAAGACTTATATTTTTGATATTTATTTTATATATTTAAATGCCATTTAACAAAGAA
>NW_005366599.1:140530-141467 GCF_000412655.1 Myotis brandtii | reverse complement strand
GTGGACTCTGCCGTCCCAGCTCCTCTCGCTCCACAGCCGTGGGGCCTGGAGGCCCAGCGACAGCTCCCTGAGCCGGCCCCTGCCCCGTCAGCGTGGGCTCCGTCTCTGGCCATGTGTCCGTCTCCTCAGGAGTCCAAGACCAGAGCCAGAGTGTGGCTCACGGCATCGTGTCTGTGTGCACACAGCGCTCTTGTGCAGGTGTACATATGTGCACATATGTGTGTGTACGTGTGTGTGTTGTGTGCATGTGTGTGTTGCATGCATGCACACTACGTTGTGTGACTTGTGTGAGTGTGCACAGTATATGTGCTGGTTGTGTGTACATGTGTACACACATGTGCATTATGTGCATGCATGTGCCTTATACGTGTGCAGTGTGTGGGAATGCATCCGTGTGTGCTCCTGTGTGGGTGCATGTCACATGTGTGCGCACACTGATTACAGCGGCCCCATGACTCTAGGTCCCTGGGAGCCCCTGGGTGGCATCGGAGACGCTCTCACAAGGGCAGCTGGGCAGCCACAGGCGGAGACCTGTCAGCCAGCACCCTGAGTCCCCTGAGCAAGAGACCCCGAAAGACAGGGCCCCTCCCCAGGGCTCCCGGGTGCTGGCGCTTGCGGGGCGGGCTCGACAGAAGGAGCCCGACACCAGGGCATGTGCTGCAGGGACAGCACCCGCCCGGTCACCCAGACAAGCACCGCCCCCCCACGCGTGGGCCCCGTGCCTGCGCCCAGGGCCAGGGCCTGAGGGAGGACCTACGTCGCTCAGAATTGCTCCCTGTCTACTCATCACAGCACCGTCCCCTACGAGCTTGTAAATCTGTCGGCCACACACTCGCACGCACATCTGCTTCGGCCAGGTTCCAGCAAGTTCCAGAAACCCAGAGTAGCTGCTCACAATGCCAGCCTCGGCCGCATCATCTCTCCAGCCGTCACCTCC
>NW_005366599.1:138120-139404 GCF_000412655.1 Myotis brandtii | reverse complement strand
TCGGCCCAGCACCCGCCCTGCCCTGACCCAGCACCCAGGGCCTCTGCCTCCGGCCCGGCAGGAAGCGGGGTTTACTCGGTTTTGCTCTTATCCATTCTGTGAGTGTCACAGGCCGCGAGGAGGGACGTCCTGGTGATGCTGGCCCCGAGGTGCCCCCCTCCCCCGGGCCCTGTGCCCAGGCTGTGCCGCTGGCTGGTGGTCACACCCCGTGATGGGAACCAGCAGGGGGTCAGATCCGTCCCTGAGGTCCCGCTGCCCTTCCCCGGATCCCTCCGCCAGCCACAGGCCCGCAGGTGAGGCCAAGCATTATTCTTCCCCGTGAATAAGGAGCCGGAGCTCTTTGTCAGAAAACAACGCGAGGCCACATTCTTCCACGCCCGCCCCCCCGCCCCCCGCCTCGGGGAGTCTGTGGGTCAAGGAGGGGGATTCCCGAGGGGCAGCCTTCTCACCCTCGCCCTGGCCGTGGCCATCCGCACCCCCTCCCCTTTGAACGAGGGTAGTCTGTCAGGCCTGCAGGCAACCCAAAACCCGGGTAAAGAGAGAACTCGGAGCAAAGAAAGATGCCTTATCCGGCTGCCAGCGGGGACGTGGGGAGCCGCGCTGGGCCCGGAGCGATCCCTGCGTAATTAGCAGATGAGATTCAATAGCTCCCGGCAGCTCTGAGCGGCTTTATCTAACCTTTGGAAGGTAAGATTAACACCTTCGATGGAGAGAAAGTTAAGACGGGGCCCCTGCGCTTTGCGATCCTGATTCCGAGCGTGAAACCAGAGCCCCCCTCGGGCCGGCTCGCTGCCCCCTGGTTTCTGAGCGCTCATTCTTCCCACCGTTTTCCTCAGCCCTTTGTTCCCGAGGACACTCGGCCGAACGTGCAGCCACAAATACCGCAGCCCTCCCCACGGCACACACGCTCACACACGCTCACACACGCAGGAGCCCTGAACAGGGAGCATCCGCGTGGGGAGGGGGGCTGCGACCCCCATCTCACCCGGCTCCTTATCAGAGACCTGGTCTCCCTGGGCCCCGTGGAACCTCCCACCACCCGGGCAACTTGTTGCTGCTCAGGTTCCACGTGCCCGGAAGGACCCCCGGACCCGGACCCCAGGCCTCTGCCCGGCAACGGGCCCTGTGGGGAGGGGTGGGGGTCTGATTTTAAAAATCAAGTGGAATCACGTCCAGGGAATCGCTGGCCCGCCTGCCGGCTTCTCCTCCTGCCGACGTGACAGACACAGTCAGCCGCACTGGGGGGCTGCTCCCTGAAATGAAAGGCCGCGGGCTGGGCCGAGG
>NW_005366599.1:136619-137357 GCF_000412655.1 Myotis brandtii | reverse complement strand
GAGGGTGGGGGCTCTTTGCAAAAAACAGCAACGTCACTGACAAAACAAAAAAGCCCACGGGTGAGTCTCAGACCTTAGACCCACGCCTGCACACATGCATGTGAACACACAGAGCACTGCACACGTGCGGACACGCAGAACTCGTGCACACGCATGGACATGTCTGCGCCCTCTCTGAGCACCATCCCTGCACGCGGACCAGGCGAAGGGCCGGTTTCCCCGGAGCCGCGTCCACTCTGGCCCAGGAGACGCTCCGGTTTCCATGCGCCTCGAGAACGCACGGCTTTCCCGGGACTGGATGGGGAGCTGGGGGGATGGGCAGGGGCAGTCAGGACTCCCGGGGGGATGAGCAGGTGGCGGGAGGGAGCGCAGGCTGCAGCCTAAAGCAGCTCAGGGTCTCCCCAGCCCGAGACGCCCTGCGGGTCGGAAGCTCCCTTCCCAGAGGGACCCTGGGGCCTCCCCAGCGCTGTGGCTCCTCCACGCTGACACCCCCTGCGATTGAACCCTGACGCCAGGGCCAGAGGGCCGGGCAGCGAGGGGGCAGGGAGGGACCCGCAGCTACTTCCGATTCGGGGCTGGAAATGGTGTCAGCTCGGTGCCAGGCAGCGATGCCGGTTTCCCACACGGCGAGGAAGGAGCTAATCAGCTCGCTCTCCCAGGACCGAGGGGGACGCCCGCGTGGGACGGACGCGGGACCCTCTGGGGCAGTGGCCTCATCCTGGACCTTCGTGAGGGGCG
>NW_005366599.1:134655-136527 GCF_000412655.1 Myotis brandtii | reverse complement strand
GGGCCGCAGAGAGGAGGAGCCGGGCGATGCCAGCCCTGTGCCCAGGAGCGCGGTGGCTGTCCGTGCCCCCGGGGCCTCTGCGAGCCCCATCTTCAGTTCTGCTAAATGCTCCAAAGCGGCCCTAACAGCCCATCACACAGATACCAATGTCTGAGCGTTTTATTTTTTATTTTTTATTGATTTCAGGGAGGAAGGGAGAGGGAGAGAGAGAAACAGCAATGCTGAGAGAGAATCACGGATCGGCTGCCTCCTGCACGTCCCCCACACTAGGAATCGAGCCCGCAACCCGGGGAATGTGCCCTGACGGTAAATCCAACCGTGACCTCCTGGCTCATAGCTCGACGCTCAACCACGGAGCCACGCCGGCGGGGCGCAGTGCCTGAGCCTTTTAAATGCGCGCCCTTGCCCTGGGCCCGGCCGCTGGAGGGGCGATGGGAGTCGGTTGTGTAAATCCGTGTTTCCACTCGGCATCGGCTGCCAGCCCCGGAGTGGAGACGGGATTAGCCTGTGTCACGGGAGAGGGTGCCCGGGCTTGCTCCGTCCCTGCTCCGTCCCTGCCTCACGTGTCCGCCCGGCATTTTCTTCCTGGGCCGAAACGCTGGCCGGGCCCTGCCTGCCCGAGGGGCCGGGAAAGGCTGCACGGATCGCATTTGAGCCACTGAATTTAAATCAGAGAGAGAGACGCGCAGAAGCTAAGCCAGTGACGCCGCCTCCTCTCCAGCCTCCCTCCCGCCCGGGCCTTTCTCATCGGAAATTAATCTGAGGGTCTGGTGACCCCTCCACCTGCAGAGGCCGGGGGTGGGGGGGTGGGGAGAGCTAGGGTCCCCAAGGTGCTGGGGCTGAGGGTCCTGTGGGCTGGGTCGGGCTCTGTCCCCTTCCCAACAGTTTGGACAGAGGCACAGACTCCAGGACCAGCACCCGCTGGCCAGCGAGGAGCAAAGGTGAACCCCCAGATCCCTCGCTGGCCAGAACGCCGTGGCAGGACCGCGTCTTCCTGTGAATGCCCCCCATTGCCCGGCCGAGCATCCTGCCACTGCCTTCGCCCTCACCCGTCTTGGGGCCCTGCACACAGTAGGCCCACGGGCGACGTGCAGGACTCCAGGGGCAGAGACGAAGGGACAGATAGACTTGACCCGCCCTGACCACAGAAGACCCCCAGCGCCTGCAGGGGCAGGGAGGCCTCTAAGGAGGAGCCGGCAGATGCCAACGGCTGTTTAAGCCCTGACGACATGTCAGGATGGAGGGCCCACGTGGCTGAGGGGCCGGGAAGGCGCAGGAGGGGCCTGGCCTTGGGCACGGCGAGCACCTGACTACACGGCAGCGGGGCTGGAACGGACCGGGCACCTGTCTCCCAGTTTGAGAATGAAACCCTGAATTAGGGACCACGTGAGCCACGCGGCAGGAATCGGGGAGCCCTGAGCAAGCCCCGCAGACCGGCGGGCGGCAGGCAGGGCTCTACGATGCTGAGGCCTGGGCAGCTGCAGCCAGAGACAGGGCTGGGGGTGGGCGCCCCCTGCAGGGCCCCCTAAGGGCCCCCACGAAGGCCAAGGTCGGGAGGCTGGGACCACAAAATAGGTTCCCATCCAGGCCAAGGGCATGGCTGCCGAGTCCGAGAAGCGGGAGTCTGACGCATGCCCCAAGCTCCCTGGAGCAGGACGCACCTGCCATTCTGCTCCCCCGCACCTGCCCCAGGACCCTCACCTTCCAGGCAAGAACGCTCATGCGGGACCCTTCCGGAACCTTCCGCGCGGTCACGCCTGCTGGAGGCGGGCAGGGGAACGCTCACTGTTCACACACCGCGACCCAGTTACAGCTCAGTTATTCTCCCAGATGCCCCCCTCTCCCCGGTTCCGCAAAGGCAGAACCCGGGAG
>NW_005366599.1:133852-134403 GCF_000412655.1 Myotis brandtii | reverse complement strand
GGCAGGAGCGCGCAGGGCCCCCGAGGGCCGGCAGTGATATCTGCACTGAGATGGGCTTTGTTCTTCTTTCTAAAGCAGGAGCGGAGACAAAGCCACTGACTGCTCGACCAGCCGCTCGCCCGACGGAAAGCAGGCCTGAGCCAGGACCAGCCCTGGCACGTGGAGGTCCGGCCTGCAGGGCCTGTTCCCCAACCAGGGAACTGGGGAGACCTGGCCAGGCCGCCCTCCTCAGAAGCAGGAGGGGCTTCAAACCCTAAGACAGTGAGCCCCCCAGGGCCCCCCACTTTGAAATCGTGTCTAAGGAGAAGCAGGTACACCTGCATCCAGGCAGGTGCATGGGAGTAAGAGGCAGGGCGCGGGGGCAGGCCTCAGTTCAGCCAGAAAGGACCAAGGACATCTGTGGGAGCCTCTTGGACACCCCAGGGGACTGGGGACCTCTCCCCCCACATGGCAAGACAGCAGCCCTGGTCTCAGGCCTCGGGCCAAGCCATGGAGGGCCTTGCTTCCCGCGCATGCCCGTGGGCACGACCTGGGCATGGGCAAGGGGTGAG
>NW_005366599.1:131220-132973 GCF_000412655.1 Myotis brandtii | reverse complement strand
GGAGGGGAGGCAGGGTGCCTCTGGGCGCGCAGCACCCGCCTGCCGGTCCCCTCTGCCCCCTCTGCCCCGGGTGAAGGTATTTCAGACGCCGCTGACGCTGCCCCAAAGAGTCCGACTCGGGAGCAGGGCCGGGCGGGGATGAATGGGGACCGGCCCGAAGGGCTGTCAGGCCGCCGCCTGCCTCCGCCCTGAAGGATGAGCGCTCGGGGTCGGAAGCACAGGCGTCAGGATGTGAAATGCGCGGATAACCGAGCCTCCGCGAGAGGAGATAAAATATTCACCGGGACCCAGCCATGTTTTCAAATGATTATAAATTATGTTAACAGTGCATTTGCAAAGGGTTATAAAAACAGCCATAATATATTTTTTTCCCTCAGATTCTAGAATTACCAGTGTGACAGCTAATGCAATAATGATTTGTTTCAAATGCCAGTGTTTAAGCTGTATAAAGCTGATTTTATACATTTTTCCAGTAGGCCGCATTGTAGTTAATGAAATTAAACACACCAATCGCATTTGTCCCCAGGGGACGAGGAACTGAACACACCACTGGTTTATTTTTTTATTAAAATAAATTGCAGCCGGCAAGATGGACTAATTGCATACAGAATTGAAAAAGAAACATTCCATTGATATAATTAAGCCAATTTTCATGGACATAAATAGTTATAGTGGATATAAAATAAGCAAAGCCTTCCCCAGATTCTGACTTCCCTCCTTTTTTTTTTGCCCAGAATGTTAACTATTAAACAAATATGCCTCTCCGAGCGGCACGGCTGTCTGTGGGCTGCGTGCATCGTCCCTCAGAGTCTCAGAGATGCCGGCCGGGCGGGCAGCCGGGCACCTCCAGACCACAGCGGATCTGACGGCCGAGTGGGCCACAGGAGCCGGGAGAGGGAGCCAGCGGCCCAGAAAGGCCACCGGGGCCTGGCGTCGACGCGGAGGGGCCTGGTCCAGGCTGGACCAGTGACTGCAGCCCCAGCTCCCTCCCTGGGTCAGGTCCACCTCTCCCTGATGGCCTGGGGGAGGGGCCGTGATGACGGGACCTTGGGGGTTTGGGGGGAGGGTGAGCAGACAGGGCCTGCCCCTCCTGCATTTGCTCAGGCAAAGACACTCCGTGGGGGGTTCTGCACCTGCCCTGGAACAGGACACCAGCGCCAGGGCCAGAGAGGAGGCGGGCCAGGCTCCTGCCCGCCCGCCCGGGAGGAGGAGGAACCAGCCACCAGCCGGGAGGAGGCTGGGCGCACAGGCCCTGAGCACATGGAGGGCTCATCTACGCTCTGAGTGAGAGCGGACCTGGTACACGCTGAGCGCGGGGCCTGGGAAAACGCTGAAAGCCGACACATTAGAAGTACGTCCTGCGGAGACCTGCCCTTCGCCGTTTGTGGGGGGAGCTAAACAAGAAACCCGGGGCCTTCATTGAAGCAACCCTCCCCCGCAGCCTGAACTAGCTGTGTGACCCGCATGGGTTCCTTGACCTCTCTGTGTGCTGACCCCTAAAAGTGGGGCCAGCAGCCACACTGCACCCTCCCCAGGGCAGGGAAGGGCTGGGGTCCTGTCTTCCACGTGGGCCAGGGGAGCCTCCGAGGGAGGCTTGACCTTCTCCCTCGAGGCTGAAGGTGGGCAGGGCCGGGCCGGGATTAGGCTGCTGCTGGCTCCAGGCTCCCAGCGGACAGGTGTGTGGAGCCCATGCACAGGGGGGTGGCCACCTGCCTGAGCTGTGCTGGCCAAGCCTGGAAAGCCTGACCCCTCA
>NW_005366599.1:128975-129946 GCF_000412655.1 Myotis brandtii | reverse complement strand
CTGGCCTTGGCCGCCAGCCCTGCCCCCGCCCCTCCGCCTCTTCCTGTGCTTTCGCCCGAAGCGGGCTAGTGGCTCCACTCCTGGGACACCGGCTGCCGGCATCCAAACAGGAGGCTGCCTCCTGGCTCAGGGGCCATGCCCTGTGGACCGGGCAGACCGGAGCGGGGGAAGGCAGGGCCCTGGGAGACGCGGCCTGGCCCGTTTCATGGGGAGACGGAACAGAACGGGCTAGGCGCTCAGCCTCCAGCCCCGCTCGCTCCCCCAGCCGGTCCCACACATCCCCCCAGCGGGTCGCACACACCCCCGGAACACACAGGAGATTCACAAGTGCTGGTCTGGGGAGGCAGCAGCCCCGCACACCCAGGGGCTGGCGCCCGGCACCCTGAGGACGGCATCCCAGCGCTGAGAAAAGTGGCGTCTAAGACATGGGGTGTCCCCTCCACGCGGGTCAGGCCCTGGCTGGGCACAGTCTCTCAGTCTCCCGGCCCATCCTTCCCCTCCCCGCCCCCAAGCACAGAGGTCAGGAGGGCACTGCCGCTGTGCGGACCCCCCACCTGCCCACCTGGCTGACAACAGAGGCGGAAACAAAGCTCCCATTAGGCGTTTCCTTGTTCAGTGGGGGCAGGGGCAGCTCCCTTTCCCCGCCAGCCAGGAAGGCAGGCCTGTGGGAGGGAAGCCTGGCCACCTGAGCCCGCGCAGCCCCTGCCTCCCGGGCGCAGGCTGAGGACGTGGTGGGTCCCCAGCAGCTGGAGGGCAGGCCTGGGCACCCCAGTCGCCTCTGCCCTTGGAAAAGCTCCACTCAGAGTCCCCAGGGTGGGCCCCCCAGGTGCTACCAGCAAGCAGGCTGGCAGGAGGGTCCCCTTGAAGGGGGTCGCCGGGGCAGCCCCCCAAGCTCCGTGCCTGGGGGTCACACCCACTGACCCGACTGTCCTTCCCTGCCCAGCACATGGCTGCAGCGCCGCCCGGCCCTG
>NW_005366599.1:128081-128542 GCF_000412655.1 Myotis brandtii | reverse complement strand
CGGCCCACACCGTCTGGAGCCCTCGGCCGCCCCGTACCCGCTGCGAGGCACTTCGGCTCTCGGTTCCCTGATCTCTTCGCTGCGAGAAGTTTCTCTCTCAGGGAAGGCGCCCGGCAGTTCCTCCCGCCCGAGACCTGAGCCGTAGCGTCCAAGACTTGTTACGGGGTTTGATTCAAAACCTGATAAACTGCATTTAGCGCTATTTGAAATTTTTTAAACGAAATCACTGAAAGGATTTTTAATCCTGGATAATTTTTGTTGAAACTCTAATTACACAGCACCTTAATTACCAGCCCAGCCCCCCAAGGCTCCCTAATTGCCTCCTAATTGAATAAAACAGGGGGCTAATCGCGCCCAAAGTGGCCCAGAGAGCTGGCTCGCCTCCCCAGGGGCCAGTGGGGGAGCCCCCCGGGCCCCACCGCCAGCACCTGGCCGCTGAACACCAACGGGGACCAGGACCC
>NW_005366599.1:125945-126183 GCF_000412655.1 Myotis brandtii | reverse complement strand
CGCTTGCGGCGAAGGCCAGGAGAGGTGGCCACGGCGGTCAGGCTGGGGCTCCAGTGGGCCCCGCACACGCAGACCCGAAAATGCACACACACGTGCACCCCCACGCCCGCAGAGACGCAGGGAGCACTGGGGCAGCTCGGCCAGCAGAGGAACCGAGGCCGCGTTCGCACCAAGAGGGGCCAGAGGTCATGGGAGGCCCTGGAGGCCAGGGAGGCTGAGGCCGGGCAGGGGGAGCGGA
>NW_005366599.1:123282-123726 GCF_000412655.1 Myotis brandtii | reverse complement strand
GTGGAGCAGGTGGAGGAGGGCGGGCGGGAGCCGACGGGGCTCCTGGGGCCGCTGCCCTCCCCTCGGAGCCGTGCAGAGGCCAGGCTGGGCACAGGCAGTTCTTGTGGAGACAGCGGGAATTCTTCAGTGTCTGTCGGGGGTTCAAGAACGAATTGCAAGGAAGCGGAGGCCTGACCCCGCGCCTTTGGAGAACCAGGGTCCTGTGGCTGCAGAACCTGAGCCTGGAAGGAAGGGGTCAGGGCTGTGTGCCGCCTGGGGGCCTCCCGGCCGTGCCCCCTCCCCGTGTGAGACCCGCAGCGCCTCCCCTGGGACCACACTCGGACCCGCGCCCTGGCCATAAAGGAGGTGACTAGAGACCCCAGCCAGCAGAGGCCCCGATAGCGAGGGGCGCTCGGCCAACGCGGCCCCAGAGGAGAAGCAGGACCAGCCGCTTCGCAGGAGCCA
>NW_005366599.1:118921-122067 GCF_000412655.1 Myotis brandtii | reverse complement strand
GCAGGAGCCAGCGGGGCATGGGCCGGGCCTTCTGCCCTCGCGCCTCCTCAACCGTCAGCCGCCAGTGGAATTCAAACCCCGACGTGGCTCCCACTGCCCGGGGTGTCCAGTCTTGCGCCCGCTGGGCTCGCCCGGAAGGAGAAGGTGCTCCCCGCCCGGCTCGGTTCCCACTGGCCGCTGCCTCGCTGGCTCAGCCCTGAGGTGAGTGTTGCCCTCGGAGGGGGAGTGAGCGCCAGGCAGCTCAGCCCCAGGGCCCACCTGCGTCGTTCCAGGGTCTGTCCCCCTCCACCCCCCAACCCCATCTTTCCCTTGAGCTGGGCTGGGGGTCCCGGCCTTGCTTCCAGGCTCTCTGTGCCCCTGGGGACCAGGGCCCACTCCGCGGGGTGGGGAGGGTGGCTGCTGGCGGAGGCAGGGTGATCCCCAGAGCTCTGGAGCCGCCGCCCCCCACCACCACCACCACCACCACCAGCAGCAGCAGGGCAGGCTCCAGCCAGTGGGCCTCACCTGTCTGGGCTGCTGGCCAGAGAGAACCCAGGTCACCCTCGTGCTCTGCACCCCAAGACCGCCCAGCAAGGTTAGGTCTGAGGCCTGGGAGCTTGCAAGGTGCCTGAGAGCACTCCCCCTGCAGAGGGGGCCTCCCACCACCACCCCAGCCCAGTGCGGGTCCCCCAGCTCAGCACAGGTCCCCAGGCCCTGGAGGCAGCCAGCAGACCCTGCAGTTAGGGAGACTTCTGGGGGCACCCAGCTCCCGCAGGCCTTCTCCTGCTTCCTCCCTCAGCTCAGGAGGCCCATGACAACCCTGAGCCCTGGCCAGGCTGAGCCCCGGCTCCCTCCAGACTCAGGGGGCAGAGCTACCAGCAGCTGCCCTGGCCCTTTCCTCCTGCCCCTGCTAGGACCCTGCGGGGTGGGGGGTGGGGGTGCAGCTCAGGGCCTGCCTGGAGGAGAGGGATCCAGAGATGAGGATGGGGTGACAGGGAGACAGGCCCCCGCCCCCCCTAGCCCCCCACGGCGCTGCAGCTCCTTCAGGTCTCCCTCCCATCAGCCCCTTCAGCTTCAGGAGCGCAGGCAGGCCGTCCCCAAGGCCATGGTCCTGGCCTGGCTGGGCCCTGCCCCCGCGTGGCCAGACCTAGAAGGAGATCCGCAGGCCAGGCCTGTGGAGTCCCAGCGAGAGCCCAGAGCCCGGAAGGAGGGAACATCAGAGCAAGTCCCCCTGGGCCCCACTGTGTGTCCGCCCGCAGACATTTGGGGGACTTGGGGGAACAGGTGTGGGAAGTGGGGGGCAGCTTTTATTTCATTGATACTAAAAGGTGTCAGGGCAGTTTTCAAAGTGCTCCCAGCTCCCAGGAGACGCGTGGGCCAAGCCACCTGGGGGCTGCACCCGCCTCACCCCAGTGAGCACGGCTTCAGGCCGGCAGACCGTGGAGGCCGGAGAGCTGTGGGCCGCTGCGTGGACGTGCCCTACCCTCTGCGGCTTGCAGTCGACTGTCGCTGGGTCAGGGGGCGGCAGAGAGGACTTTACCACGGACTCCGGCCTCACAGGAGCCGCCTCAGCCGGAGCGCCGCCTGCTCCCAGCCTCCAGCCTCCCAGCCTCCAGCCTCCCAGCCAGCGGGGAGCACAGCCAGGGACCGGGGACCAGCCCTCCTGTGGGAAAGGGTCAGGTTTGGGGGAGCCAGCTCGGCAGGCCCTGCAGCTCTGCAGTGAGCAAGGTCCTGTCGCAACAAGTGAGGCGGGTCCCAACTGGGGTGGGGGGAGTGCGTGTGCACTGAAGCCGGAGCCCCCCTCCTCACCCCCCGCCCTGGCTTTGTGCTCCCCAAGCTCTGCCCCAGCGGTTTCTGGGCTCCCCGGGATTCCAGGTCAAGGTTGCTCACCCCCTAACTCCTGCTCAGAGAGGCCGAGTAGCTAAGAGAACGAAAGCCCTTCCCCCTTAGTTTACACGTGGGCTCTCCTCCCAGACCCCAGCTGCCCCAGGGCCCCCCTCCCACCACCACCAGCCCTCGCCCCACGCGGGGCCACTGCATCAGGCCGAGACGAGGGCTTTCCTCCACGGGCACATTCGCCTGCTCCATCCCAGGTGGGCATGCCGGCCAGATCTGAGCAGCAGGAAAGGCTGGAGCCCACCTGGGGACTAGCCCGCTGGGTTCCCCTGCGCAGAGGGGACAGCGAGGTGGTCTGGGCCCCGCAGGAGACTCTTGGGGGACCGGATGCGGAGGCCTTGCCGCCTGCCACCCGCCGGGGTGAACAGTGAGCAGGAGAGTTGGGTCTAGAATGGGGGTGGGATGGGGCACAGACTACCTACCACCGACCGGACCGTTTCCTCCCCTTGGGGCGGCCCCACTGGCCCCCAGCGCCGCGGCCCAGCACCGGGCTCCCTCCCACCCCAGCTCACTTTCAAGGACAGGACACAGGGAGTTCCTTCCGGAGCCGAAGCCGGTGGCAAGGCCGTTCCCGCGCTGCTGCTCGGAGAGGAGGCCTCCCAGCGCCCCGCACCCATCCTGGTTCTGGATGGGGTTCCCACCCCCAGGGGGCTGGGGGTGCTCCCGACCAGCACTTCCCAGGAATGGGGACCATGTGGCCAATTTCCAGCAAAGCTGCTCCTCCCGCAGAAGGACATTGTCCCAGGGAGACAGGCAGCCTCCTGGGCGGCCCGGGATTTCTCCGCAGCTCCTGCCGTCTGGGGTCCCGGCTGGGGCCCGGTCGCTCAGGAGTGCACATGCCTCACGCGCATTTGGGGGCACAATCAGGAGCTTTTTCTCTTTGTTCTGACTTTTAATTGAAGAGACGGAGATACACAGGGGCCTGAACTCCCCGCCTGAGCCCGGAGGGAGCTGGCTCCTGGGAGAGGGGCAGGGACCCCCTGACGACCCCCTCCCACCAGTGGAGCGCACGTGGGCCGCCATCAGGACTCGAGTGGCCGCCCAGCTGCAGGGCTCCAGCAACTGCACGCGGCAGCCACCGCCGCGGGGGAGCAATAAACGAAATCGGTTTCCCACGCTTTCCTGCCCCGTCCAGGAACCTTTCAGAATCTGCCTACAAATTCTGTCGTTCCGTTTGCGTTGATCCTGAGCTGGGCGGAGCTCACCCTGCACCCCAAATCGCCAGCACCTCTGGAGAGGGGACCCTCGCGCCACCCGCACTCCCCGGCCGC
>NW_005366599.1:115908-118772 GCF_000412655.1 Myotis brandtii | reverse complement strand
GCCTCCCGCTCCCGGTTCGGGCTGCGGGCAGGGTCCTGGCAACAACGAAAGCCGCGAGCCGCGTGGCTTTCTGGACGCCCGGTCCCGGAAGCCGCCAGTGGGAGCCCTTCCCTCCCGTCCCCAAAGGCCAGAGCCTGGGAAACCAGACAGGCTGCTGGTCCCCCAGGAGACTCCCCAATGGGCTCCCGCCCGCCCAAATCCACACCTCGGTTTGCAAAGGCCCTTCCCTCCCTCTTCCCGGCCATGGTCCCCGCCCCTCCCCACGCCAACCTTCTTAGTTTGGAAAGGAAATGAGGGCTGGAGGCCCTGCAGATAGGGCCCTGGCGGGAGCTGCGGTACATTTTTTTCCAAGCCTAGGTTTCCCCGTCTGTGAAATGGGCCAGACAGCCTGTGCCCCTCGCAGGGTCTGGGTGAGGCTGGAGGAGGACCGATGGTGGAGACCGCCACGCAGCCCACCCTTTGGGGCTGAGCTTGAGCGGCTGGGCTCAGAGGGGGTACCAGACCCGAAGGGGTGCAGGCTGCTCTCAGGGACCGCTGCCCATCCCTGTCCTTGGTGAGCCCCCCTCCCCAGAACTCCTCTCTCTGGGGCGGGAGGAGGACGAGGTCTAGCTCCGCCCTGGACGGTCTGCTTGCCCTGGGCTCCTCTCAGGTTCCTCCGCCCCAGATGCAGGGGGGTTACCACACCAAGCTCCAACCACGGGGGTGGTCCACCCGGAGCCCCAGCTCGCAGAGGGCAGATGCTGGGGCTGCCAGGGAGGGAGGGCAGGACAGAGGCCCTGGTCCCAGCGAGCTCCTAGGAGGGAACACACCCCTCCCTCCTGCTCCCCACGCTGCCTGCCTGCCAGGGACATAGGACAGGGGATGCCCGGTGTTCCTGGCTTTGGGGGCCTGCGTGTCCCAGCGAGTCTGGGCTTCCTCCGCCTCCTGTAAGCTTTCCCGCTGGAGCTGGGCTCTGGGGCGGGGCTGGGGGCAAGAGGAGGGAGCACAGGGATGCAGCAAACCCTGGGCTGCCTCTGCTCCAGCAGGACCGGGAGGGGAGAGGGAGGGGGATGGAGCAGACAGGGGCGGGGGCGGGGACTGCACGGACACCCCCTCCCTCACAGGCTCTGCTGCCTAATCAACCAGTCATCTCCTGGCGGGTGGGGCGGGGGGACCAGAAAAGGGGAGCAGGGGCTGCATGGACACCCCCTCCCTCACAGGCTCTGCTGCCTAATCAACCAGTCATCTCCTGGTGGGTGGGGCGGGGAGACCAGAAAAGGGCAGAGACCAGGACTCCCCCCCCACTCCCCCGCAGGGGAAAATGGCCTCCTGAGTGACCCTAAGGTGAGGCCATGTCCCCCAGGGGCGGGGCCTCTGGCCCCTGCAGAAAGCTGGGCACCCAATTGGTTCTGGCCTCAGGTTTGCCACCTGGAGGGGGGAGGGGGGCCCCCCCACCCCTCCCTCCTGCATCCCCGACCTGAGCCTCCAATAAAGGAACCACAGCCGAGAGGCAGGGACACACTGCCTGGCTTTGGGTCCCAAGCCCCTGCAGCCCAGGCAGGTCAGAGACCTTCATGAGGACAACTGTGGGCCCCACCCTGGACTACAGCGGGCGGTCAACCAACAGGGCAGGTCCCGGCCCTGAGCAGCCCCTCACTCTCCGAGGAATGATAGGATGCGAATGGAGTCGGAGCCCGTGGGGGCGGCAGTGGAGGGACTGCCTGGGCCCTGATGATGTGTCTGCCCCTCCCAGGGCAGCGGGCAGCTGGGGGCGGGGGGAGCGTCAGCATAGAGCCAGCCTCCCTCCCTCTCAAACCCTGGGCCACCTGCCCAGCTTCCTGGGAGCCCTGATTCCGTACGTGGGGGCAGACAAGCCGGGGGCCGGGAGGGGGGGGGAGCGATTGTGGGGAGCAACGCATGCGTGTGGGGTCCCGGAGCTTCCTGGGAGCTCTGCGGGTTGTGGGAGCAAAGACTGCTGGTGGCCGGGCCCCTGTGCCCTCTGACCCCTGCTGTCCCAGAACCAAGGCCCCCCAGAGGCTCCGAGTGGGCGGTCACGGAGGGAGGGCCGCAGCCCCTTCCTGGCTGGGTGCAGGGGGGAGTGAGGCAGGGATAGCACAGGCAGGCGGGTCTTCAGGGGCTCCCAGGGTCAGCCCCACCCCTTGACCTTGGCCTGGCCCATCTCCCCCGGTCAGAGTGGAGGCCGTTCTAGGGCAGCTGGTCTCCTGGCACCTGCAACCGGGCTTGTCACAGGCCCACCCCTGCCCCCTGGGAGCCAAGGCATCACTCCTTCCTTCACCCTTCTTCATCCCTCCACCCACTGGTGCACTGGCATGCGGCAGAGGCCTCAGTAAGGCCGAGTGCTCTGGAACTAAGGTCCCACGTGGGGGCCGCCGGGAAGGGCGAGCCCTCCGGCCCTCCTGGGGCTCTGGCCCTCCTGTGGCTCCAGCCCTCCTGTGGCTCCAGCCCTCCTGGGGCTCCGGCCCTCCTGGCTCCCGGGAAGCTGCTGGGAGCTCCGCGGAGGGATGAACGGCTCAGGAATGGATGAAGAGCCGAGCACTGGGCGGGTAGGGAGTGGCCCTCGCCCTCGGCCTGGTTGCAGCCCAGGGAAGGCCGAAGGCCACCGGTGGCACTGTGACGGACGGGCCGTGGGAGTAGGGGCAGCGGCCTGTGCTGAGTGACTGCCTCGCGTCAGGAGGAGGGCGCCGGCTCGCTCGCAGGCCTCTGGGAGGAGGCCCGGACGGTTGGAAAGTGCCCGTGTGGAGACTCTATCCACGGGGTTTCCGGTCTGGAGTGACCCAGGCAGGCGGTGCCAGTCTCGGGTGCCTTGCGGTGCCGTGCGACCCTCACAGGCTCATGCAGCTGCCTGCCCCTTCCCAATGGGAAAC
>NW_005366599.1:115044-115385 GCF_000412655.1 Myotis brandtii | reverse complement strand
CTCCCTGCGTCCAGCTCCCCCTGGGGAGCCAGGCCCGTCAGGGACCGCCCTGGGAGCAGGTCCCACAACCAAGCCAGTGGCTTCGGGTCCACTTGGGGCTCAGACGCCACGCCAGTCGGACTCAGCATCTGGGCTTCCTGCACAGTCTTCTCATCGTAAGCCGTGTCGCTCAGAAAAGGCTGGTGTCAGTGAAGCGCGCCCGAGCCTGGCCCACATGGACGGCCGTGCTGCTAAACACAAATGAGAGAGATGACCGCGTCCAGCAGCCGCGGCGCCTCGACAATGGGCCGGTGACTCAGCGGCGGGCAGCCCGGCACCTCCCGGCAGCGGTGATTCTCCTC
>NW_005366599.1:105723-114520 GCF_000412655.1 Myotis brandtii | reverse complement strand
ACCTGCACTGGGCATTGTGCGGCCGGAAGACTGTCCACGCTCCCTGAGAATTTGCTTGGACCCAGCAGGAGGGGAAGGGCCCCTGGGGCCCCAGAGCCCACAATGCGTCTCCCCACAGAGGCTCACATTGAAGTGATCAAGGAACCTGAAAATCGCCACCGATGGGGGTGGAGACTGGGGTCTGTGGGCGCCGCGCAGGAGGACTGGCCGTAAGCGGGGCTGAAGAGCTGACGCGCCCCCGGCGGGAAGGAACCTCGGGAACTTGATTCTCAGGGAGAGAAGCCACACGCTGGACGGTTCTGCTCACGGGAAGTGTCCAGGCGGGAAGCCCTGAGAGGCAGCACACAGATGGGCGTGGCCAGGGCTGGGGACAGGGCTGGGGTCACTGCTCAGCGGGGACAGGGTTCCTTCTGGGAAGAACAAGAGCTTCAGGAACTAGATGCTGGTGGTGGCGGCACAACATGGACAAGATGCTCAGAGTGCGGACGGAACCCAACGCGTGCTGAGTGTGAGGAAGCGGGAACGAGGGCTCAGGAATCTGTGATTGAGAAAACCGCACGTTTAAAGAGCTTTACACTCACCCGGCCGGCGGGGTTCAGTGGTTGAGTGTCAACCTATAAACCAGGAGGTCAGAGTTCGATTCCCAGTCAGGACACATGCACAGTTTGCTGGCTCGATCCCCAGTGTGGGGAGTGCGGGAGGCAGCCAATCAATGATTCTCTCTCATCATTGATGTTTCTGTCTCTCCCTCTCCCTTCCTCTCTGAAAGCAATCTATAATAATAAAAGGGTAATATGCTAATCAGACTGGACTTCATTCCGGACGTCCTTCCAGACGAATCCGGGGCTGGAGGGCAGCCTGGATCCTGGGTGCCTGTGTGCGGCCAGAGGGAAGCAGCCTGGGTCCCAGGTGCCAGAGGGAAGCCGGTGCCAGCAGCGGGTGAAGGAAGGCCTACTCTTGCACAAATTTCGCGCATCGGGCCTCTAGTAAAAATATATTTTAAAAAATAAAGAGCTTTACACTCATCTTTAAAGCTTTTTTTCACGTTTAGGAACGAACATCCCACTGGACCAGTGTGTGAGGCGCACGCTCACGCCCGAAAGGGGGTCGGGGATTCCCTGGGTGACCACTGTCGTCTGTGTGGCCCCTCCCCCTAATTGCATCCCTTCCCACCACCCGGTCTTGTGTCAGCAACGATCGCCCTGTCCTCTCACCTAACGCGGAGGCCTGAGCCGCAGCCCAGCTGTAGACGCTTCAAGCAGCTGAAATGCGTGAGGAACATTAAAATCGCCACCAGGGTAGCGAAAAGTGGCACATCCCCCCGTGGACCGTTACCTGGCCACACAGAGGACCGTGGTCCGGCCGACACGCCGAGACGGGGACGAGCCTCGCAGACATCTGCGGGAAAGAAGCCGACGGTAGAGGCCACAGCTGGGTGGCTATTCACAGGACGCGTCCAGAGCAGGCCAGGCCCCGGGGACAGAAGGCAGACTGGTGGCTGCCGGGGCCAGGGAAGAAGGGCCACGGTGTCCCGGGCGGGGGCGGATTTAGGAGGACGGGAGCCAGACCACAGTGCGGCTCCCGGCGTTGGCGGGAGACCCGGGTTGGGAGCCAGCGGGAAAGCAGGGCCCACACAGCAGGGCGTCCAGCAGATCGCAGTGTGGGCCATGCATTCGTCCAAGCGGCACACGTTCACTGCACACCTACTATGTGCCAGCGTGACCACAGGCCCCAGGACGCAGCCGGGACCCAAACAGACAAAAGCGCCCGCGCCCTCCTCCCACGGAGCTCACCTTCCACGGGAAGCAGCTAAGTAAGATGCAGAAGAACCCGCACAGACATTGGAAGGTGGTTCGCGCTGTGCAGAAGCAGGAGGGGAGGGGGGAGGGGGAGGAGCCGGGGGAGGAGCCAGGGGGCCGGAGGGCCCGATTTTCCATAGGGAGGTCCAGTGAGACTTCTCTGAGGCGGTGACACTGAGCAGAGGCATGAAGAAGTGAGAGGGAGCCGTGGGCGCAGCCAGGGCACAGCACTCGGGTAGAGGGAACGGCCAGTGCGGAGGCCCGAGGAGGGCGGCCAGTGCGGCTGGAGCAGAGGATGGACGGGAGGAGAGGAAGGCCACGCGGGCGGGCAGGGAGTGGGGGGGCGAATGAAGGTGCAGATGGGGCTGAGGTGGGCGCCCGCTGACCCGCAGCCAGGAGTGAACCTGGACTATAGAGGGGGCGGGCCCCGCGTCACCACAGGAGCCCTGACTGTGTAGACAGAGGCGGAGCGAGCCCCCAGTCAAAGTCACGGCTTTGACGGTGAAGGGGGACCGTGAGCTCAGGAATGAGCAGCTTCTAGAAGCAGGAAGAGGCAAGAAGTGCATTCTAGACCCTCCAGAAAGGCGAGCAGCGCCCCCCTCCTCCCGATACCTCGATATCCCCAGACACCGGCGAGACCCGTTTTAAACAGCCCTGGTGCTGTGGTAAGCCACGAATTTGTGGTGATCGGTTACAGCAGCCACAGGACACGCAGACAGAGGCGTGAGGCAGGAACTTCCGCCATGCCGGTCAAGACAAGCCGGTGAAGGTCCAGGTCTGAGCCAGGCCGTCCCAAATTAGGACAAGGGAACAAGTGGTTTCCCTCTGGGAACGTGTGCTCTCTGGCTCCCAGGGGCCTGTATTTTCTTGGCTAACACTTTCATTTTCTTCCTGTTGTTCTGTTGTCCTTGTTGTTCATCCTCACTTGAGGGCATTTTTCCATTGATTTTTGGGGAGAGTGGAAGGGAGGGGGAGAGACAGAGAGAGAAACATCGATGTGAGAGAAACACATTGCTGGTTGCCTCGCACACATGCCCTGACCAGGGCCCGGGATCAAGCCTGCAAGCAAGGTCCGTGCCCTTGATGGACACTGACCCAGGACCCTTCAGTCCATGGGCCAACGCTCTATCCACGGAGCCAAACTGGCTGAGGCTCTAGTACAGCGGTTCTCAACCTTCCTAACGCCTCGACCCTTTAATACAGTTCCTCATATGGTGGTGACCCCCAACCATAAAATTATTTTCGTTGCTACTTCATAACTGTAACGTTGCTACTGTTATGAATCGTAATGTAAATATCTGATATGCAGGATGTATTTTCATTGTTGCAAATCGAACATCATTAAAGCATAGTGAGTCATCACAAAAACAATATGTAATTATATATGTGTTTTCCGATGGTCTTAGGCGACCCCTGTGAAAGGGTCGTTCGACCCCCAAAGGGGTCTCGACCCACAGGTTGAGAACCGCTGCTCTAGTAACTTCTGATGGATTGTGAGGCAAGCTCTGTGGGCCTCGGCCATCTGAAAATGCCGACCCACAGGTTGAGAACTGCTGCTCTAGTAACTTCTGATCGATTGCGAGGCAAGCTCTGCGGGCCTCGGCCGTCTGAAAATGCTTCTATGCCCTCAAAGAGCAGGATCCGGCCCGCGGGCCGTAGTTTGTCCATGGCTGCTCTATGCCCTTGCAGAGCGATAGTTTGGCTGGGAACGCAATGCTCTATTGGGAAGGATTCTCATCCTGAACTTAAAGAGCTTTGCCCGGTCTTTTGCTCTCAGGGCGGCTGTGGAGCAGCCTGTGGAGAGCCCATCTCCTGTGCTCGGTGTGTGACTTGCTTTTTCACCTTTGGGGTCCTGTGGCGTCATCGGCTTGTCCCAGGGGTTCCCGTTTCACAGTGACGCGCCTGCGTGTGCCTGCTGGCATCCCATGGGGAGCCTCTCCCGCGGGAAGCTCATGTCTTCAGCTCTGGGAAATCTCCTTGAAACCTTTTTTTTGCTGATTTTCTACCCTCTGTTTCTTCGGGGCGTTTTTTTTTTTTTTTTGCCTTTGGAAGCTGATAGCATGAGGCAGGCTGGGTGTGCTCCAAATGGCCCTGTTGTGTTTGTTTTAGCCTCTGCTGTCTCCCTTCCGATATCTGTTGATCCTTGGCTGTCGGCCCACGAGTCGGAGGAGCACAGGGCTGAGCGGAAGACCTGAGGACGGGGGGCTGGCTGCCTCTGAGATTCAGGAAGGGGGGTCCTGGGAGCCTGCGTGTCAGCATCGTGAGGGCATGAGCTGACTCCCAGGGTCGCTGCCAGGGAATGAGGGGAGGGTCCGGCTGCCAGGCTTCTGGGAGCTGAGTTGGGGTCTCTGGCGTCGGCTTTCGGCCCCGGCTGCCTGTGGTCCAGAGAGGAGGCCTTTGGACTGTCGATGACATGGGGGAGGGGCAGCGGGAGAGGGAGGGGGTTTAGGACTCTAACTCCTTACCACCCCTGTCACTCTAGACTCCTGGTCATCCCCGCTCCTGCTCCCCGGGCCCGGGGGCACTTTTGTGGCCGATGCTCGGTTTCGGGGTGCTCTCTGTATTAAATCCTGTAAAATGTCACTGTCCCCACTCTCCACTTAGGCTGCCTTTCTCTCGTCGGCCCCTGACCACAGAGCCTTCTGTAATCCACCTTTCCGATGCTCACCGTGGCCCTGAATGCCCCTCCCTCGTGGGAAAACTCCTGTTAACGCCTCTGTCCTGGGTGAAGGGGGGTGGGCAGAGGAAACGCCGCCAGATGGGTGTGACCTGCCACCCGTCCGTCCGTATGTCCGGCTCCCACCCGCCCGCCGTCCCCAAGTCCCGATCCATTCGTGCCTCCCCAGGGCCTCCCCAGGGCACGTTCCGGAGCCGAAGGCACTGACCCGTGAAGTCTGTTAGCCACACACGGACGGCTGTGTAGACAGTGGACGCGGCACTGTGGCTGCAGCCCATGGCCACACGGACATGTCCCCGAGGGCATGCGACCTTCAGGGATGCAAAGTGAAGGGTGAACGGGGGTTCTCTCCGAGGGACGGTGTGTCCGGGCGGTGCAGCCGTTTCCTGTCACACTTACGGGCCTTTCAGTTCTTCTCCCGCGACTGCACTTGTGGGTAATCGCTCCAACGTTTAAAATTCAGGAAAAAAGCCTGCCCGTCCTCCGAGAGCCGGCTCAGGCCTCCCCTCCCGGCAGCGTCTGCTGACCCCACTGTGGGTAACATTCTCCTCACCAGGCACGTGAGGGGTTTCAATAAAACTTATTTATGTTCTAAATAGCAGCTTAATCTACAAGTTTAAGCTTCATTTCCACAGGGTATAGGAGACTGGGGACACACTCTGAGCTTGACTCGGTTTCTTAATTTGCTCAGGTGGGGGGAGGGGCATCTGGCCCTGGGCTCCAGCCTGAGGCCTTGGGGGGGTGGGGGGGTGTCACCACGCCCCCCTGTGCACATGATCTGGTCCCGCCTGTTTGGGCCTCAATCTCCTCCCCTGTAAACATGAGAACCGAACCCCTTCTAGGCGTGTGGGAGGCAGCCGATGAATGGTTCTCTCTCATCATTGATGTCTCTGTCTCTCTCTTCCTCTCTCAGAAATCAATTTAAAAAATATTTTTAAAAAATTTTTTAGAAATTGAAATTACCACCCTCATTGTTTCTAAGTACACGGTTCAGTGGCATTAAATACATCCACCACCGTCTCCAGAACTTTCCATCTTCCCAACTGGAACCCAGACCCCCTTTAACACTCACTCACCCCAGCCCCTCCCCAGTCCCGCACCACCGTCCACCCGCTGCCTCTGGATCTGACTCCCCCAGGGCCCTCCTGGGAGTGTAGTCACACAGCCTCTGTCCTCTGTGACTGGTGTCCCAGCACAGGGCCCGCAAGGGCTGTGGATGCCACAGCGGGTGTCAGCCCCCTGCTGGCTGATGTCCGGTGGGGGATGGACCACACGTTCTCCATCCGCGCATCCCCCGATGGACCCTGGCTGCTTCCATCCCACCGGCTGTTTCCTCTTTCTTCTTCTGCACCCACCTGGGTGCAGCCCCTAGGCCTGCAGGAGGGGGCTTACCAGCATTGCAAGGCCGCCTCCTCCAGGAAGCCCTCCTGACCTGCTCCAGCCCAAGGATTTGCCTCTCACTCTGTGGCCCCAGGACCCTCACAGACTGCAGCTAGAAGCTCAGGCACAGCCGGATTCTCACGGGAGGAACTCGCAGCCCTGCCCCCTGCCCCGGGGGCACTGAGCCGGCAGATGGATACCCCTGGGGCTAGATGGCCAGAGACCTGTCTGGGCGCCCTCACGTGGAGCCCCTGGAGGTGGGGTCTGGGATGGGGCGGCTGGAGGGGCCGGTGAGCTCCACACCCTGTCCCTCCCTGTGCGGGGATGAGGTCCCCCTGACGCGCCCCTGTGGGCCCCCCTGGGGAGCCCCTCACACTCCTCCCTGGCTTCTACCTGCAGGTTCTCCAGGGTGGGGCCCTGAACACGTCCTGTTCCCTCCAGATCTGAGAAGGCCAGACAGCCACCCACTCCCCCACTGTCCACCCTGGCTCTGCCCATTCCCTCTGTGGGCACAGGAGGACCCTGGGATCTGCTCAGCAGGCCTCCAGCTCTGCCCGTGCCGTGCCAGCCAGGAGTGAGGATGACCATAATGTGAGGGGTGGTCTGGTGGGGCCCCGGACCTGGCCTAGGACACAGGCCTTGCCCCTTCCACCGAGGGCAGCTGCTCTCCATGCACAGCCCACCGCTCTCCGTGCCCCCTGTTCCCAGCCTCTGGCTGCTCCACCCTCACTGCACACACTGCCAAGGCCCCCGGCTGGTTCCCAACACCTGCCCCCAGGCAGCCCTGGAAGCCTCCCCGTAGCATGGGCTTCTTGCCTCTATTATTCCCCCTGTATGTTGGCTGCTCCACCCTCACTGCACACACTGCCAAGGCCCCTGGCTGGTTCCCAACACTTGCCCCCAGGCAGCCCTGGAAGCCTCCCCGGTAGCGTGGGCTTCTTGCCTCTATTATTCCCCCTGTATGCTCTAGGGCCAACAGAGACTGTGGCAGATGGGGGATGGTCAATAGGTTTGGATGGATATGGAGGGAGGATGGATGGAGGGATGAGAGGATGGATGGGTATATGGATGGATGGGCAAATGGATGGGTGGATGGGTGGGAGATGGATAGATGGATGGATGGGTGGGTGGAGAATAGATGGATAGGTAATAGATGGATGGATGGGGTGGATGGATAGATGGACGCATGGAGGATGGATGAATGGATGGATGCATGGAGGGAACGAGAGAAGGTGAATGGGTATATGGATGGATCAGTCAGTGGATGGGTGTATGGATGGATGAGTAGATGGATGGACAAATGGATGGATGGGAGATGGATGGAGGATTGATAGGTAGATGAATAGATGAATGGATGGACGGAGAATTGATGGATGGATGGATGGATGGATGATAGATGGAATGATAGATAATAGATGATGGATGAGTAGATGGATGGGCAAATATATGAGTAGATGGGAGATGGATGGAGGATGGATAAGTAGATGGATAGATGGATGGATGGGGGGAGAATGGATGGATGGATGATGGATAGATAGATAATGGATGGATGGATGGATGGATGGATGATGGATGGATAGATAATGGATGGGTGGATGGATAATGGATGGATGGATAGATGGATGATGGGTGGATAGATAATAGATGGGTGGATGGATAATGGATGGATGGATAGATGGATGATGGGTGGATAGATAATAGATGGGTGGATGGATAATGGATGGATGGATAGATGGATGATGGGTGGATAGATAATAGATGGGTGGATGGATAATGGATGGATGGATAGATGGATGATGGGTGGATAGATAATAGATGGGTGGATGGATAATGGATGGATGGATAGATGGATGATGGGTGGATAGATAATAGATGGGTGGATGGATAATGGATGGATGGATAGATGGATGATGGGTGGATAGATAATAGATGGGTGGATGGATAATGGATGGATGGATAGATGGATGATGGGTGGATAGATAATAGATGGGTGGATGGATAATGGATGGATGGATAGATGGATGATGGGTGGATAGATAATAGATGGGTGGATGGATAATGGATGGATGGATAGATGGATGATGGGTGGATAGATAATAGATGGGTGGATGGATAATGGATGGATGGATAGATGGATGATGGGTGGATAGATAATAGATGGGTGGATGGATAATGGATGGATGGATAGATGGATGATGGGTGGATAGATAATAGATGGGTGGATGGATAATGGATGGATGGATAGATGGATGATGGGTGGATAGATAATAGATGGGTGGATGGATAATGGATGGATGGATAGATGGATGATGGGTGGATAGATAATAGATGGGTGGATGGATAATGGATGGATGGATAGATGGATGATGGGTGGATAGATAATAGATGGGTGGATGGATAATGGATGGATGGATAGATGGATGATGGGTGGATAGATAATAGATGGGTGGATGGATAATGGATGGATGGATAGATGGATGATGGGTGGATAGGTGGGTGGATTGATAGGTGGATGGATTGATGGATGATGGGTGGGTTGGTGGGTGGATGGATGATGGATGACAAGGCCTTTGGCCCCTCGGGACTCTGACCCCCGAGGTCCCTGCAGGGCAGCCCCAGGCTCCGCGTTAGACAAGCCGCTGCAGGAACCGCTCCAGGGTTTTTATGGGTTTGCCTTAAAGATTTTATTTCCAGAAGAAACCAAAGCAATTAATCCAAATTACAGAGTAGTCATTTGCAATAATATTTGCTTTAAATATATATATATTTTTAAAAACCCCTAAGCTGTGAGCCTCCGGTGAGTTGGAGGTGAAGGACACCTTGAAATAATTACACTTTCTGCTTGTTTTATGTTGTGAAAATGGCCTGGCCGATGGGGGGAGAACTGTAAATGTTCGGCTGACTCCCTTATAAAGACGGCGGGGTTTTTTTCTGTGAGCTC
>NW_005366599.1:99480-105502 GCF_000412655.1 Myotis brandtii | reverse complement strand
ACAGGGCCCGGCCTGGTGGGGGGTCCCGGCGCTGGCAGACACCCAGGTGGGTGAGGGGGCCCAGGTTCACCGGTCCCCTTTGTCTCGATGACTTTGGGGAGCTTGCCCCCTGGGTGAGCACAGCCCGGGGCCTGGGGGGCGGGGAGGGGTGCCCCCCCCCACTAGGACCCTCCAGCCAAGGAGTCC
Source organism: Myotis brandtii (assembly GCF_000412655.1). Classification (NCBI taxonomy): domain Eukaryota; kingdom Metazoa; phylum Chordata; class Mammalia; order Chiroptera; family Vespertilionidae; genus Myotis; species Myotis brandtii. The sequence continues at coordinate 105,316 of NW_005366599.1, read as the reverse complement.
ATCTGGTGAGAGGCTCGGACGCCTGAGAGATGGGCATCGACTACAAGATTAAATGGGGCGACATCAGAGCGCTCGCCGTGGCCAGGGCACCTGCCTCTGGTGCCAGGGCAGCCACTGTGCCCAGGGACCCGGGGAGGGAGATGTGTCCCCTGTTCCCCAGACGGTATCATCCAACGCCCGCTCCCAGGTCCGTGACGGAGAGGGGTCGTCCTGACTGGCCCACCCTTGAGTTTTTCTGTGTCTTTTGAGGAATTAGCAGCGCCGTTCCCCCATTTATACTTTGTACTTTTGTGTCTGTCCTGTTTAGGAATCTTTGCCCAACATCACCAAGGTTTTTCTACTGTAGCGTCTTACTCTTACGGTTTTCATGCTTATATTCGAATTGAAGATCAGAAAGTGTAGTTGGAGTTTTCTTCTGTATGGTGTGAGGTAAGGGTCAGAATTCTTCTTCCTTTTTTTTTTTTTTTTTTTGCATCTGAGTGTCCAGTTCTTCCAGCATCCTTTTATCCTTTTCTGAGAAGTCTGTCACCCCCACTGGACTGCTCTGGCCGCCTTGCCTGAAATGAATCGACCCCATGCGGGTGGTGTGGGTGTGGGTGCTGCTCCACGGCGAGCAGGTCCAGCCTCCGCCACCGCCAGCCCATCCCGGCCACTCCAGCTCTACAATCCGCCTCAGACGCAGGGTAAGCCTTCAGCCGTCTCCTTCCTTCTTACAACCATTTTGGCTGTTCTCGGTCCTCTGCATCCCCACACGACCATCAAAGCCAGAGGGACCCCGGGGAAGAGGACACCCAGTAAGAAGGGCTCCTGGTGGCTGACGGGGCTCAAATGAAGACAAGACAAAACAAAACACCCCCAGCGCCTATAGCAGCCACGTCTACGCAGGGCCTCTCCCGCCAACTGCACTTCAGGGAGTACCCGCACCCACCGGCCAGCTGGGCACTGAGCTGCCAGCTGCACCCGCCTGCCTTCCGAGCCGGCCCTTATAGGGGAGTGCGTGGACTCCTATTCCAACCAATAAGACCACCCAGCTCTGACCAACCAAAACTCCTGTATTCTGACACATCAGGATGCCTTTTGGGCCAATCAAAATGTGAGGATTTGAAGTCCTCATTTGCATGAGGACCGGCCAATCAGGGACCAGGGGTGGGGACTCCTATTCATACAAGCCAGCTCCCCTCTGGTCTGTATCCCAGTTGAGCTGTTTTGCACTGAATGAAGTTTCCTTCTTTTTGCGCCCAAATGTGGGGTTCCTGTGGGCCCCGAATTGGCACCATGGACCATTGGTCTTCCCTCGCTTGTCAGTTCCATAGAGAGAATTCTTGGCTGTTTGGTGTTGGCATTGCTTGAATCTGTAGATCAATTTCAGGAAAACGGTCGTTCTAACAGTACTGACCCCCCCACACCCCCCAATTCATGAACGCAGCTTCTCTCTCCGTTTGCTTAGGTCTTCTTGCATTTGTCTCTGCAATGTTTGGTTGTTTTCAGTATGTGAGCCTTACACTTTTGGGGGGTTAAATTGATCTCTAAGTGGACCATATTTTTTTGATTCTGTAGAATTTTTTAAATTTCAATTTCCAGTGGTCATTGCCGGTATGTGGAAACCCCGTTTATTTTTGTACACTGACTTTTGCACGTTGTGACCTTGTTCAACTCACTCACCAGTTCTTGTAGCTTCTTGTCGTTTCCTTTGGGTTTTCCACATAGAAAAATGCGTCACCGGCACCTGTTCATTCTTACGTGAGCGCCGATAGCTTGTGCTTCATTTTGTTGTGTTTTCCATTATCCTCCCTTTGCTTTGTGCAGTTCTATTTATTTATTTTAAAATTTATTTTCTTTCTTAGAATTTTATTTTTATTTTAAAAATGTATCTTTATTGTTGAAAGTATTACAGATGCCCCCCTTCCTCCCCCATCTGACCCTCTCCCCCCCGACACCCTCCTCCCTTGTTCTCCCTTTTACCGTAGTTTCCAAATGCATCACCTGAAGTTGCGCACAGCATCCCTGCTGTTCCAGCGCTGTCTGCAGGCTCGGCAGCGATGTCTCCTTTCATCTCAGATGTCGAGAGCTGTATCTTCTCCCTTTTCTTCTTTGTCATTTTGGCTAGAGGTTTATCAATAACCCTTTTTCAAGAACAGATTTTGGTTTTATTGATTTTTCTCTAATTTTGTTTTCTATTTTATTTAATGTTTGCTCTTATATTTGTTATTTCCATCTGCTGACTTTAATTTTTTGTTCATTTTATAGTTCATTCAGAAGGGAGAAGTGATGATTAATCTGACATTTCTAATATAAGAATTTAATGTGACAGGTTTTCCTCTAAGCCCTTCGTAACTGCATCCCACAAGTTTCTAAATATTGTGTTTTTATTTTTATTTGATGCAAAATATTTTCTCATTTCTTTTTTAGTTATTTTTTGACCCATATGTTATTTAGATATTCATAGGCTAGGTTCCAAATATTTGGGAATTTTCAGGTATTGTCTGTTATTGATTTTTAGTTTAATTCTCTTATAGTTAGAACTCATATTTTGTATGATTTCAATCCTTTTAATCACATTGGGACTTGTCTTATAGCTCAGATACGGTCTCTCATTACTATTTTATGTGCACATAAAAAGGATGTGTATTTTGCTATTGTAGGTGCAGACAAGTTTAAGATCACTGTGTCCTCTTGAAGAATTAACTCCTTTATCGTTAGCAAATGTTCATCCATGGTAAGATTTCTCTTTTTTAAATATATTTTTATTGATGTCAGAGAGGAAGGGAGAGGGAGAGAGAAATAGAAACATCAATGATGAGATAGAATCATGGATGGGCTGCCTCCTGCACGCCCCACACTGGGGATCAAGCCCGCAACCCAGGCATGTGCCCCGACCGGGAATCGAACCTTGACCTACTGGTTCAGAGGTCGATGCTCAACCACTTCAAACACTGAGCTATGCTGGCCAGGCATGGCAATATTTCTTACTCTGAAATAAACCTTTATTTTCTGCTTTTTTAAAATTGATATTTACATAATATACCTGATTCCAACCTCTTACTTTTAACTTATCTATGCTTTTTCTGTTTAAAGTAGGTTTCTTGAAGTCTGATATATTGGGGCCTTCATTTTTATTAGTCCAATCTGACAATTTTTGCCTTTTAATTGGAATATTTAGGCCACTTACATTTAATATGATTCTATATGGATGGTTCTGTTTAAACATACCACTTTACTATTTATTGTCTGATTTGTCTCATTTCTTCATTGTTCTGTTTTTCTATCCTCCTGAATTAAATGTTTTCAAATATCCATTTGGCCCGCAGTATGATCTTATTAGCTACCCCTTTCCTTTTTTTGAATGCTCTAGTTTACAATATACATCTTCCACTTATCAAAATGCCTTCAAATGATCCCACACCGTTTTATATTCGTGCAAACACCTTACAATAGTGCACCTGCACTTCCTTCTGCTCGTTGAGCTTTGTCCTAAATTTTACTTCTCTCATCGATGTTTCTAACTCTCTATCTCTCTCCCTTCCTCTCTGTAAAAAATCAATAAAATATATTTTTTAAAAAAATTAAAATAAAATAAAATAAAATAAAAATAAAATGAAATAAAATAAAATAAAAATAAAATGAAATAAAATAAAATAAAAATAAATAATTGAAATGCTCTATATTTACCCACACAGTGATCATTCCCGGTATCCTTCATTTTTCTATGTAGGTCCGTATTCCCCTCTCGTGTAATTTTTGTTCTGTGTGAAGAATGTTATTTGATAGCTATGCTAGAGCTGGTCTGCTGACCATAGATTTGCTCAACTTTTATTTTGACTGAAAAATGATTTGTCTTTGCCTTATTTTGAAGGACATTTTTGCTGGGTATAGAATTCTAGGTTGACAATTTTCTTCCTTCAGTTCTTTCAAGGAGTCTCTCCATTGTCTTCTGCCTTACGTAGTTTCTGATGATTAATTTATTTATACACTTAGCTTTGATCACTTGTCTTCTATTCTCTGGCTACTTACAAGTATTTGTTACCCCAGCAGTTTGTTACCCCAGCAGTTTGATGATGATAGACTTTGGTGTTTTTCTCTGCTTGGGGTTCATTCATATCCTTGACTCTGTGAGTTTATAGAGTTTTCTCAAATAAAACATTGCATATTTTCAGCACCTATATCTTCAGATACTTTCTGTCCTTCATCTCCTTCCTCCCCATTGGGTATTCCAATGACATGCATGTTAGGCTATTTCCCATTGATCATTGTTGTTCTATTAATTTTTTTCTATATATAATTTCAGATGATTCTATTGTTCTCTTAAAAGATCTCATTTATTTTTTAAACAATTTTGTCGTATGTAATCTGCTGTCAATCCCATTATTGTATTTTTCCATTTCAGCTTATGTATTTTTGTATCTTTCAGAAGTTAATTTTGCGTCTTTGTTATTATATCTTCCATTGTTCTCCTTATCCCATGTATGGTTCCCTCGGCCTTTTTGATAACATCACTTATATTTAAGTTAGTTACCTCACCATTCATTTCTTGTATTTCTGTCAATAGTGTCATTTGTGGGTCTGTTTCTAATTATTAGTTTATCTCTTGGTTACGGGGCATGTGCTCCTATATTCCTGCTTCTTTTAATGACTAGACATTTTTTAAAGACTATTTATTTTCTATTTCACTCTTAAAGTTGCAAAACAGCGCACAGAGTTCCAAGATCCTCTTTGCTCAACTTGTCCTGATGTTAACATCTTACGTAACCCGCCCCTGATGCCAGCGGAGACTCCCGTCAGATGACACCGCTCACATTTAACCATGGTGACACCTGGGCCTCCGAGCTCATCTTTCTCTAAGTCCCCAGAACTCGCTCGGTTCAGATTCCGCTCCCTGCGCTGCAGCCGAGGGCTCTCTGGGGACAGTGAGTGGGGCCACATGGGGCAGGGGAGTGACACGCAGACGACATACTCTGAGCGACACGGAGTATCACACCCTGAGGCAGGTCCCACACCCATCTGGTCCCCCTCACACCTGAGGCGGGTCCCACACCCACCTGGTCCCCCTCACACCTGAGGCGGGTCCCACACCCACCTGGTCCCCCTCACACCTGAGGCGGGTCCCACACCCACCTGGTCCCCCTCACACCTGAGGCGGGTCCCACACCCACCTGGTCCCCCTCACACCTGAGGCGGGTCCCACACCCACCTGGTCCCCCTCACACCTGAGGCGGGTCCCACACCCACCTGGTCCCCCTCACACCTGAGGCGGGTCCCACACCCACCTGGTCCCCCTCACACCTGAGGCGGGCCTGGGAAGGACGTCCAGTAAGTTTCCTGCCGGCTCTGGCCGGTTTAGCTCAGTGGACAGAGCATCGGCCTGTGGACTGAAGGCAGCGGATGACGTGACAGAGGAACTTAGTGAGGGGTCAAGAGAGGGGGTTCTCACTACGACTGGGAGGCGCAGGCCACGGCCACGGCCCAGCCCCCTCACACACCTGAGGCAGGTCCCACACCCACCTGGACCCCCTCACACACCTGAGGCGGGTCCCACACTCCATTCTGTTACCTGCACACATTCGATGCAGACCCCCCAAGCCACTGTGCACGTGTAACTGGTGTGAAATGTTCGTACATTTTATTAGTAATATATTCATCGAGATGTGGGTATATAGGACCTCACTGCAAAGTCCAATTTTTCTAGATGCTTCAAAGTTTCCGTAACACAGTGTTGGGAAAACTCCGAGGGGAAATGGCAGCGGCCACTTCGGACGCAGAGCCGTCAGAGGAACAGGCTTCACAAAGACCTTCCACCTTCACCCGAGCGATTTGCAAAACTTTGGAAGTGAAATGATAG
>NW_005366599.1:98081-98554 GCF_000412655.1 Myotis brandtii | reverse complement strand
CGGCCTCCATCACACCTCGCTCCAGCGGTTTCCGATCGCTCCCCGTAAATCTGTTCCTGGCCGTGGCAAAGGGTCCCACAGCGCACAGGGCCCTGGGAATAATCATCAGCCAGCGGGTCCCCTCCCCCGCTCCCACGGCCACTGCCCCCAGCAGCCCTGCAGGGCCTGTGCCCGGAGTGGCACCCTCGTCTGGAGACCCGCCCTGGAGGGACCAGACCTGGTCGGGCCGGTTGGCTCCATCCCTTGAGGAAGGCCCCATCCCCCGGCCGAGGGCCTGGAGCGGGCCACACGCCTGACCCCGGGCAGAGGGACATGTGTGCCTTGGGGGGCACATGCATTTGTGGATGGCGTAAGGCTCGCAGGAAGTGACTGGGGCTGCGTGTAACCCCGGCAGAAGCGCGGGTGTCATTTCGGACCCTGGCGCGCAGGAGCCGCCGCGGGGAGGGGCCGCTGGACGGGCTCGGGAGTGAGAG
>NW_005366599.1:96124-97264 GCF_000412655.1 Myotis brandtii | reverse complement strand
CATGCCTGCTCGTCCCTCCCGTGCCCGCTCCTCCTGGGCCACCTCACCTGGGGCAGAATCGGGGGGGAACACGCAGTGAGGTCCGAATACCGACTTCCCACCATGGCCCCACGGCACCCCGTTCTGGAGGCTCCTGCCATCCGGGCCTCCCTGGCCTGATGACCTCAGGGCCCATGCAGTGTGCTCGGCCCCGATGGGAGGGTCACGGGTCCCTGTGCCGGCTGTGCCCAGGCGCAGCCACATGAGGCAGGGCTCACGCCCCCTCCCCCTGCCCAGCGTGTCCCGGAAGCCTGGCTCTGCAGGCGCGTCAGGCCCAGGGCTCCCCGTGGTCACGGTCACTGACCTGCGTGGTGGTTACTGTCGGGCACCTTCCCGGTAAATCCCTGCCTTCGTCTGCGCAGGAGGCGTGGCTGCCCCGGGCCGCGGAGGAGTCGGGGCCAACGTGGGGCCTCGCTCAGGGTGTGTGCGGGCACCTATGTGCATGCACATGTGTGCATATATGCATATATGTGCGCGCATAGACATGTGAGCATTGTGGGGTGCATGCATTTGTGTGCATGTGTCTGTGTGTACCTGTGTACACACATGTATGCATGTCTGTATATATTCATATCTGTGTGCACACACATGAGCACTGTGGGTGCATGAATTTGTGTGCATGTGTGTACCCATGTGCACACACATGTTTGCATGCCTGTTATACTAGTGTTCATGTGTGTGCAAAACACATATGTGCATTGTGGGATGCATGCATTTCTGTCCATGGGGTGCATGCATTTGTGTGTGCGTGCGCAACTGTGTGCACGCACATTTGCATGTGTGTGTATCTGCATGTGTGTATCTGCATGTGTGTGTCTGCATGTGTGTATCTGCATGTATGTGTATCTGCATGTGTGTATCTGCATGTGTGTGTGTATCTGCGTGTGTGTGAGCCCTGAACAGAGCATTGCCGGGGGAGTGGGCGTGTCCCTGGACCAAGGCCTGTGGCAGCACCTCTGTCACGGTGACAGGACCTGGGCCGGGGCTCGCAGTCAGGGACATGCCTTGGACACGGGACTGCTGGCCGCCCAGTGTCCTGCCTGCTCTTCCCAGGTCCATGGTCACCTCCCACGGCCGCCTGCCCAGCCCAGGAGCCAGACC
>NW_005366599.1:94044-95324 GCF_000412655.1 Myotis brandtii | reverse complement strand
CGGCCGGACAACCCCCTTCTGCCGGCCGGACAACCCCCTTCTGCCGACCGGACAGCCCTCTTCTGCCGGCCAGACAACCCCCTTCTGCGGCCGGACAACCCCCTTCTGCCGGCCGGACAACCCCCTTCTGCCGACCGGACAGCCCTCTTCTGCCGGCCAGACAACCCCCTTCTGCGGCCGGACAACCCCCTTCTGCCGGCCGGACAACCCCCTTCTGCTGGACGGCCCAGCCGAGCCTGTGGGATAAAGGCTGCCTCCCACTCCGACCGCAAGGAGCGTCTCCCTCCTTGCACATCTCCACGCAGCCGCTTCTGGGCCCCGCTTCCCACACTCACCCCCCAGGACCCCAGCCTCTGACCTCCAGCCCGCACCCCTGCAGTCCCTGCACCGAGACCCGAAGCCCCAACTGCACGTCACGGGCTCCAGAGAGGCGTTTGCCAGGAAGGGAGGCTACACACACACACACACACACACATACACACACGCATGCACACATGCACACATGCACACACATACATATGCACACACGCACATGCATACATGTGCGCACACATACACATGCACACCCATACACATACGCATATACATACAAACACGCATACGTGCGTGCACACGCACACACGCGCGCGCGCACACACACGCACACGAGGTCCTCACCGAGGACAGTGCGCCCGTCACCCGCTCGCTCCAAGCCCCTCCCATGGCCACTGGACGTGCCCCTCCCGAGCCCTCCATCGGCTCATTGTGGGGCCCTTACCAGACGCCAGGACACCCTGGTGAGTGGGATGGAGGGCAGCTCCCTGTCTCCCCGGGGTCCCAGGTGGCCCCTGACACTGAACTTCTGGGGACCCCCAGGCTGGGGCCGGGAGGCGGTGGGAAATGCAGGGCCCGCTGGGCCGGTGACATCCATGTTCTGTGAGTTGCGTAAACGGCTGGGCTGAGGCTCTGCGAGCGCCGACAAAGGGCAGCGAGAGTCTCCCCCACGCCCCCCCACGCAGGCCCTGGCGGGACAGGGCCAATCAGGCTGGGGGAAGGGACAGGCTCCGGAAGCCTCCCCCTCTGCCCGGGGGGGCGTCCCGGCCGAGCTCAGGGCCCTTCCCACGAGGCTGTCATCGTCGCCCCCCCAACCCCTCGCCTCCCTTTAACTGGGCCCAACGATTTCACACCCTGGAGCCGGAGCCGCTTGTTTTGGCTGCCGGGCGGCCCATCCTCGCCGGCGGGTTGCATAACTGCGAGGTATCCGCTTACTCGGCTGACGCCTCAGCCAGGCCTCGCACGGC
>NW_005366599.1:93527-93784 GCF_000412655.1 Myotis brandtii | reverse complement strand
CAGCTGCCCAGGTCTGCAGGGATCCTGGGATCCTGGGCGCTCACAGCCCAGCCGCCTCTCCACCCGCCACTGCCGCCAAAAGGTGGGGCGAGACAAGGAAACGGGAGATTTGAATAATGGGAGAAATGATGATTCTTCGTGCGCTGGAGCCCAGCCCGGCCGGGAGGCGATAACAGGACGGCAGCTTAGGTTTCCGACTGCGGGCCAGGGCGGCCGCGACAATGCCCGCATTGTTCCCGTCGGCCATTGTCACAGGG
>NW_005366599.1:92058-92792 GCF_000412655.1 Myotis brandtii | reverse complement strand
CCCTGGCTGCTGCCCCAGGCCCCCGGGCTGCTATGCCGCCTGCCCTCCTGCCACACCAGGCCTCGTGCAGCTCACCTGGGGCCCCAAAACCTCCGGCTCCTGGAAGCACATCACCCCCCACGCACACATTTGGGCGCAGGGCCTCACGCATGGGCCTCCAGGGCTGGCACCGCCCTGAGCGGGTGCAGGCGTCAACCCAGGGGCCACACCACCCTTGTCCACGGGCCTGCGGCCGCGGGAGAGTCAGGCCTGCTCCCTTTGAGGGTCCAGACGCTGCCCACAGGTCCTGATCCGCCCCCGGGGACCCCCCTCCTGTGCCTTCCGAGGACCTGGGAGTCCCTCTGAGTCAGAACGGAGCGGGCGGGGCCAGGACGGGCCTCTGGGGAGGCTCCTGGCTGCATGTGCTGCCCCTGGACCCCCTCGAGGTTGGCACGGCCCCACCAGCAGCTCCCAGTTCGCTCGTTATCTGTGTTCAGTGCCCAGAGCATGAAGCCCAGCCCCTCCCCTGTGAAGTCAGCAGGCCCCGTGCTGTGCACTGTCAGCAGGTGAGGCTCCTGTGGTGCAGTTTCCCCTGTGCTGCCCGACACCGGACCTCAGACCACTGCCTCAGGCCGCTGCCTCGAGGTCACCTCCCAGGAGGAGAAAGGGCTCCATCCAGGGCCGCCCTGGGGGACGGTGAGTGACGGCCTCGCCTCCCTGTAGCGGGGTCCCTGGGGGAGAGCTAACTCCTGGGG
>NW_005366599.1:88194-91840 GCF_000412655.1 Myotis brandtii | reverse complement strand
GATAGGGGTGGGAGTAGGATGGGGATGGGTGGGGAGTGGGATGGGAGTGGGATGGGAGTGGGATGGGGGGGGAGTGGGAGGGGGATGGAACGGGGTGGGGAGTGGGGTGGTCTCCAGTCGCCCTGCGGTGGTGCTATAGGACCGAGTAGGGACCTGCTGCATCCGCTCACAGAAGTGGGTGACTCCGATTCCCATGCTGGGGTGGCGTTTATGGGGTTCAGGGGTGATGTGAGCCCGCCTGGCAGCAATGAGCCTGAACAAGGGGTGTGAGCCAACACTCCTCACCCTCCCCTGCTGTCGGTGAGCCCGGCGGGGGGGAGGGGGGGCCTGAGCCTTCAGCCCCGCCTATCATTAGCAGATGGAAGGAGGTGGGGCACACGGGCTAGTCGACACCCCGCCCTCCCCTTCCCAGGTGTCAGCTGGGCCTGCTGGGGCGATGAGCATCCCCCCTACTAGAAGGGGTGCGGTGAGTCAGTACCGCGTCCTCCAGAAGGTTCCCTGGAGTCAAGCAAGGTGCTGAACCCCCCACACTCCCTGCCGCGAGGCCGTGGCTTCAGCGCCCCGATTTCTGGGGTGGTTCCCGCGGGGCCCATGGGAAACTGCGCGCCCTTCCACCCGCCCTCGTGCTGCACCTGGACGGGGGGACGCCTGCTGCAGACATAGCTAAACAGGGGCCTTGAGACGCTCAAAACGTCCGGGCACCATCAAAGCACAGAAACACTGAACTAAAGGAGAGCAGGCAACCCAGACACAAGCGTGGAAGGGCCGAGCTGTCTCGGACGTGGGCACGATCGGGTGAGGCTGTAAGGCAGCCGCCGCAAAGCCGTGTCAGCAAGCGACCGCACGTGCCCTGAAACACACGCACAATGAACATCTCGGCAAGGAATTCAGTTATAACGCGAGCGCCAGACGGAAGCGATCACACGGAAAACACAACAGCAATGAAAATGAGCTGGAGGGGCTCAAGAGTAGAGCGAGGGGATGGAGGACAGACTCGCCCAACCTGGACCACAGGGACAATGGGCTGACAAATGACGGGCGGAGCCCCCGGGGCCTGCGGGACGATGACGAGGCGGCTGACTTTCATGTCTTCGGAGACCCAGAAGAAGAGAAAAAAGTGGGGCCGAAAAAGTGTTAGAAGAAACTATAGCATAAAACTTCCCACATTCGGCAAAAGACATAAATCTACAGATTCGAGAGGCTGGATGGACCCCAAAGAGGACAAACCAAAAGCATCCACGCCACGACACATCGTGGAGCTTCTGAAGACAATGAGACACTCGAGAACGGAGCCTGAGGGGAGTGACACGTTACCTGCAGGGGGTCGCCTGTCGAATAGCAGGTGCTTGCGGACCTGCAACCACGGGGGCCACGGAGAAGGGCCCGGCACAAGGTTCCCCAAGTGCCGCCAGAACACAGTTAACCATCGATTTCACTTCCAGCCGAGACATCCTTGGGCATGAAGGGGAAATAGGGGCATGATCAGGGGACAGAAACACAGAAACCCTGTTGCTTAGCAACCTATTGCTATAACACAGCTAAAGCAGAACAGGGAAGGGCACGGGACTTCGGGAAGAGCGAAAAAACATGGGTTTGGGGGAAAGAGGGGTACCCCATCTGAGGTTGTGCCTCACGTACACAGAAGAAATATGGACAACAGTTTTGTTTCAAACGTTGGGAAGGGCCCTAACCGGTTTGGCTCAGTGGATGGAGCATCGGCCTGTGTATTGAAGGGTCCCAGGTTCGATTCCGGTCCAGGGCATGTACCTTGGTTGCGGACACATCCCCAGCAGGGGTTGTGCAGGAGGCAGCTGATTGATGTTTCTCTCTCATCGATGTTTCTAACTCTCTATCCCTCTCCTTTCCTCTCTATAAAAAAATCAATAAAATTTATTTTTTAGAAAAAGTTGGGAAGGTAAAGGGAATTAAGTAGAAGTCGGGCTCCTACACTTCACTCCAAGTGGTGAAATGTTGGTCCCAGTGGGTCATAACATTAACGAGGACAATCATTAAGAAATCGTACAAAAACCCACAGATAAAGCAACATAGAATTCTTAAAAATGTTTAAGTAACCCATGGGAAAGTAAGGCAAGAGGAATGGGGCCCTGGCCGATTTGGCTCAGTGCATGGAGTGTCGACCCTCAGACTGAAGGGTCCCAGGTTCAATTCCGGTCAGGGGCATATACTTCACTTATGGGCTCAATCCCCGGCCCCCTCTCTCTCACATCAATGTTTCTCTCTGTGTGTCTCTCCTCCTCCCTTCCACTCTCTCTAACAATCAATGGGAAAATATCCTCTGGTGAGGACTAACAAAAAAAGAAAAGAAAAGAGGAACGGGAACAAAAAAACAGAGGGGGAAAGACAGCTGCTCCAGCTCCTTTAAACGTAAACTGTCTAAATACACCGAGGAAAAAGACAGGGATTGGCACCATGAATTTGAAAATGACCCACCTATCTTCTGCCTTCAAATACAGCACATGCTCACTTCCACGTCAAACATGACATGGATTTTCCCCGTCATATTTATTCAACTGTTACTTCATTCATGGCCGTTAACTCTGCCTCCAGTATTTTGCCCCTAAACACTGCCCAAAACACACTTGAATAGAAAAACAAACAGGAAGACTACAATAAACAAAGCAGAGAAGCGGAACCTCACACGCTCCCGGGAGCGGCCCCCGAGAGAGTCCTGAACAGGTGGCGGTTTCTGCTTCTGCCCGTCCCCAGGTGCCCAGATGAAGGGGTCCCTCCTGCTCAGCTGCCCGGCCCCATAAAAGCAGAGAGCGAGCCCTACTGTGCTCAGCACCGACCCGGGCGAGGGTTTGTGGACCTCAGGATCGGGCAGCAAGCATCCCTGCTTGTTCCCGCCACACCCCCTTCCGGACCCTCGGGCCCACCTAAGACACCTGTTTTAGATGCAGACGCCAGGGCCCTTCCAACACGAGCTTCTGGCATGAGGTCCAGACCCCCCGAGTTTGGTCCAAATTCTGCCGATGGACACAGCCTCCACTCATACCCCAGGGCTCTCCCCGGAGAGGGAGGGGGTCGGGGGGCAGACCACTGGAACGAGATTCGCCCCCGGGGTCAGAAATGATGCCGGTGCTGCCAGGAATGAACGGACGCGGCCAAAGACTGCACCGTCTCGTCTTTTATTGAACACCGTGCCGATGTCGAGGGGCGAGCTCGCCCCCCCGGGGGCCGCCCCGTGCGCGGGGCCCCTCAGAAGCACCTTCTCTGGACCACCGACGTCCCGAACTCCTGGAAGTCGGCGGAGGTGACCCACATCTGCTTGAAGCTGCTCAGGGAGGTGACGATGGAGGCGCCGATCCACGTGGAGAACCACCTGTCGGGGGGCGCCGTGATCTTGATGGGGGTCCCCTTGGCGGCCAGCTGCTCCAGCTCCTTCAGGAGCCGGTCGTCCAGCCCCTGGAACAGGGTGCTGCCCCCCGACAGCACGATCTCCCCGTAGAGGGGGCCCTGGATGTCGGCGTCGCACTTGCCGATGCTGCAGGAGACCATCCGGGAGAGGCCCGGGTTCTGGACGCCCAGCTGCTCGGGCGCGAACAGGGCCTCGGGCGCCTGGAACAGCTGGTCCCCGATGCAGACGATGTTCCCGTCCGGCAGCTTGTACTCCCGCAGCACCTCC
>NW_005366599.1:83363-85032 GCF_000412655.1 Myotis brandtii | reverse complement strand
TGCAGCAGCCGCGTGAGGTGCTCCGTGATGTCCCTCCCCGCCACGTACAGCTTGCTGACCGCGTGGGGCAGGGAGTAGCCCTCGAAGATGGGGACGGTGCAGGTGACCCCGTCCCCGCTGTCCACCACCAGGCCCGTGACGCAGGCCGAGGCGTACAGGGCCAGCACGGCCTGGTCCGACAGGTAGAAGGCGGGCACCTGGAACGTCTCGAACATCACGGCGGCCATCTTCTCCCGGGCCTCCCTGGGGTTCAGCGAGGGCTCGGTCATGAGCACCGGCCGCTCGCCGGCCCGCACCCCCAGCTCCCACTCGAACAGGTGCCGCCACAGCTCCTCCATGTCGTCCCAGCCGACGATCAGGCCGCGCTCGATGGGGCAGCGGAGGGACAGGGCCTCCTTCCTGTGCAGGGCCTCCTCCCCCACGAAGGTCTGCTTCTGGCTGGCTCCCGCCGAGGCCGCCTGGAACTTGGGGTGCCCCACGACGGAGCTGACGATGTGGCGGGGCCCGATCTCGCCCGACAGGCCCGCCTTGCAGAGCCCGGACCCATTGTCCACGATCACGGCCGGGGAGTCTAACACGTGTGGGTTAAACATGGCGCATCCTCCGCCTCAGCCGCATCCGACCCAGGCGGAACCCTCGCGGGCCACGCTGTGACACCAGAGGCTCTTCCGGAAGCTGCAAGGGCCCGGGTTCCGTGGTCCTCGGGGCGTCTCCCCAAAAGGCGAGCAGACGGCGGGTCCCCGAGAGCCCTCCCTCCACCCGCAGGCCCGCTCCCCTCCAGGGGCCCAGGCGCTGAGGCTTTCGCAGGGATGGCGTCACTTGTGTAACAATGTAACCAAGGCAACCATTGTGCTCAGCCAACGTCAGAGGGCCTGGGGGCGGGGCTCAGAGCCCCTGGGGTACCCCCACCTGGGGAGACACCTCACAGAGGAAGGCAAGCCATGCCCCCAACCCCCGCAAGGAGGTGTTATCAGCAGCCTGTGAGTGAGTAGGACCAAGTGAAGCAGCCCCCCAGACCTCCCAGCCCGCGGGCATCTTGGCCCACTGAGCTGCGGTTTGTGGGGTGACAGAAGCACACGTCCCTTGCTAAGGAGTGACCAGGCCCCAGACATGGGTCCCCGTGGGAGGCATGATGTCCACACCTCATCGCATCAGGGACTTAGCACCTTCTTTTTAAAGTCAGACTCCTCCAGGAAGCCCTCAGGGATTTCTCTTTCCTTCACTCCAAGGGCCCTGGTAGATGCTAAGCAAAGCCCCCCGCACCCCGGGCCTGCTGGCTACCTCTCCGGGCATATGCATCCCTGCGCTGGGTCGAGGTCAGAACCCCCCTTGCTCCCTGCAGGGGTCCGTGGGGCTGGGAACGCAGTGGGGATGTGAGGTTTCATGAGGGCAACCTGATGGAGCCGGTCACACGGCCACGTCCACTGAAACACATTCGGAAATGACCAGGTCACCAGGGCTGAGGTGGCCAGGCTGTAGGGCCAGGCTGCATCCCCAAGGGGCTGGGTGGAGGGGCGGCTCCGGCCCCCACAGCACCCCATCAGCAGCTCAGGCTCCGACGCTCAGGAAGAAGCAGGGACCAATCAGACCTGGGGACTGAGCTCACTGCTCCCCGAGGAGGTGGAGGTGGTCGGGGGGTCAGGGGTTCAGGGGTCAGGGGGTCAGGGGG
>NW_005366599.1:82593-83295 GCF_000412655.1 Myotis brandtii | reverse complement strand
GTCCGGGGGTCAGGGGGTATGTCTCCAGCCCGGCTCCTTCCCATCCGGAAGCTCCCAGAGGCCTCCCCCAGGGTCACGTCCCTCCCAGACCCCTCGCCTCCTCCCGCCTGTGGTCCTTGCTGCACGTCCGGCCAACCCACCAGCAAAACCTTACGTGGCTGGTCACGCGGTGGAGACGAGTGGCGGGTGTGGCTCTGTGCGCACCCACCGGGCCGAGGCCTGGACAAGGGTCAGTCAAAACTTTTTTAATACTTTCTTTTATTGATTTCAGAGAGGAAGGGAGAGGGAGAGAGAGAAAGAGACACCATGATGAGAGAGAATCCTGGAGAGGGGGAGAGAGAAACATCCATGATGAGAGGGAATCATGGATCGGCTGCCTCCTGCACGCCCCGTACTGGGCAGGTGCCCTGACTGGGAATCAAACCCTGACCTCATGGTTCACAGGTCACCACTGAGCCACTCCAGCCGGGAAGAAAGCCTCTGGTTGCTACGGAGAGTTCCCCACGGACACCTCCAGGCGGAACTGAGTCCGTCGCATGGCAGGGTGGACGCTGCGACATGACCCCAGGCATCGCAGTGACCACGGGGAGGGTTTGAAGAGGCGGGTCCCACACTGAAGGGAGCGCGTGGCCCTGGCAGGCAGGCGGCTGGGAGGACGAGGATGGTGAACAGGACACTGTGACCGGGCTCCAGCCTCTGACC
>NW_005366599.1:81355-82393 GCF_000412655.1 Myotis brandtii | reverse complement strand
GGCAGCAGGCACGTGCCCTCGAGGTCCCTGGATCCTGGCCCTAAAGTGGCCGTCGTGGGGGGCAGGGGAGGTAGCAGAGCTGCGTCCGACCTGGGGCCCTGGGCGGGCGGAGGCACTGGGCGTGTGCAGGAGGGACGGAGACGGGAGGACAGGCCCTGGTTAGTGGTTCTCAACCTTCTGGCCCTTTAAATACAGTTCCTCATGTTGTGACCCAACCATAACATTATTTTCGTTGCTACTTCATAACTGTAATGTTGCTCCTGTGATGAATCGTCATGTAAATATCTGATATGCAGGATGGTCTGAGGCGACCCCTGTGAAAGGGTCGTTGGACCGCCAAAGGGGTCGCGACCCACAGGTTGAGAACCGCTGGTAGGAGCTGAGACTGACCGGCTGGTGAGGGCGCGCTGAGGCGCGGGAACAGGGTGGCAGCGTCCGGGGCAGCATCCAGGGCACCGGCCTCCCAGTCAGGTCTGGGCACTTCCCCCGTCACCAACCTGTGACCCCGGCCCCCAGACAAGCTCAGACTCCTGGGGACAGAGCTGGGGCAGCGAGGCCGGCCATCGGGACGGTGGCTCCGAAAAGCCACCTGAGTGTTTCCAGGACACGTTTCCGACGTCCCCTCCCCGCTGAGCTGGGAGCCGCGCTGCCCTTTGCGCTGGGCCTGGCCCCCCTGGCCGAGGGGCCCTGGGACGCTGTCCCCACCCTCCTCTCCTCTGCCCATGGGACAGACGAGCCCTTCAGGAGACACCCCCTCCCTGCTCCTCGCTCTGGGCCCCGACATCAGGTGGCGGCCCCCCCGGCGTCCTCCTGGGCTGGCCCGAGGGGGGGGAAGGCTTCTGCCCCCGCCATGAAGTGTCTAATCAGCTCACTGGTTGCCCCCACGGAGAGCAGCAGGAAGGCCTGAGCCCCCCCCTCCAGAAGCGCCCCTCTGTGTGGGGGACACCACTGGCCCCTGAGGAAGCCGAGTGGGTTTATGAGCCACAGCCTACGTGACGTCGCGCTGGTTCCCAGGGCCCCGCGGGCAGAGGCCCCAGC
>NW_005366599.1:77820-80521 GCF_000412655.1 Myotis brandtii | reverse complement strand
TGCCCTGGGTCAGTGACTGGGCCACCCAAGCCCGGCTGAGGGCCGCCCTGTCCCGTCACCCCTGGGCCCATGTGTCACTGGCGCCCAGACCCTCGGCCAATTAGTGGCCAGCAGCCGGGCTCATTAGTGCCGGCTGACATCTGGCGGCCAGACCCTGCTTGCTGGGGGCCTGGTCCGGTGGCCGCCGGCAACCGAAGGGACAGGCAACTGCGGATGGGAAGATGGGCACTGCCATCGCACGAGAGAGAGAGAGAGGTGTGTGTGTGTGTGTGTGTGTGTGTTCGCGCGTGCAAGGAGCCCTGCCCGTCCAGGACCACGGTGCGCCCAGCATCTTCCGCCTCTGTGCCCCCGCGTTTCCAGAGGAGCCCAAAGCCCTGAGCATCTTCCGGTAGCCTGGCCTTTTAAATCTCTAAGATGGAGCTTGTATCACCTACCCTCCCATCCATTCTTTCATCCACCATCTATCTACTCATGAGTCATCTGTCCATGCACCCACTTATTCATCCATCCGCCCACCCACCCACTATCCATCCATCCATCCATCCATCCACTCACCCACCCACCCAACCACTCCTTCACAAATCCTTTCATCCATCACCCTTCCACCCACCCACCTATTCATCCGTCCATCATCCACCCATCCTTCTATTTATCCGTCTACCCACCCAGCCACCCAGCCACTCACTCACCTACTCACCCACTCATCCTTTCATCCACCCACTCACCCATCCACTTATCCACCCACTCACCCATCTAACTACCCAACCTTCTGTTCAGTTGTCTTCTCCTTCTCTCGCCCTTCCTCTCACCCACCTTCCCTCTCTTAGTGGCTGGCATGAGCGTCCTCTCTTGTGGAGGCCGACGTACTCGGATGTTCAACCTTGAGGGTGGTTGGCACCGTCACCCTTTCACTGTGAGGGGTCGACGGTGCTATCTGTGGCCCTTTGGGCTGAAGTTCAGGGCCGTGGGCCTCCGAAGGCACTGGGAGGACGGCCCAGGCTTCCCTCCAGCCCCCGGTGGTTCCTTGGGGGGCAGCAGCGTCACCCAGTCTCCGCGCGGCCTCTTCCTGTGCGTGCAGCCCCCTCTCCCCTTTCAGAGGCACCAGTCCCTGAGTCAGAGCCCATCCTGACGCCTCGTCTAGACCAGGTCATCCGCCATGACCCTCCTTCCAACCGAGGTCGCCTCTGCGGGTGCTGGGGGAGGACTTGAGCCTGAGAACTTGGGGGCACAGTTTCACCCACAGCACCTGCCGGTGAGAACTGGGTGCCTTGGTGCGAAGAACGTGAGTGGGACTTGGGAGCCCAGCGACCCCTCGGGGCGCCTGCCCCCCGATGCGCCGTGTATCGCTGCGTGACAAGCTGGCCCCACACTGAGCCGCTGGAAGCAGCCAACGCTTCTCATCTCAGTCTCTCTGGGTCTAGAACCGGCCCGGCTCCCCGGCGCCCATGCCGGTCTCTCCCGAGGTTGCCGGCTGGTTGTCGGAGGGGCTGCAGGAGGGTGGGGCTCCTTCCAGCCTCACCCCTGCGTCTGCTGGCAGGTCTCATCCCTGTGACACATGGGTGCTCCCAGGGGGCCTCCTGACGTGGCATCTGGCTTCCCTTAAAGAGAGAGAGACAGAGAGAGAGACAGAGAGAGACAGAGAGAGACAGAGACAGAGAGAGACAGAGAGACAGAGAGACAGAGAGAGACAGAGACAGAGAGAGACAGAGACAGAGAGACAAAGAGAGACAGAGAGAGACAGAGAGACAGAGACAGAGAGACAGACAGAGAGAGAGACAGAGAGAGACAGAGACATAAAGACAGAGACAGAGAGAGATAGAGACAGAGACAGAGAGACAGAGAGACAGAGAGACAGACAGAGAGAGAGACAGAGAGAGACAGAGAGACAGAGAGAGCCCACAACAGAAGCCACGGCCCTTTAGTAACCAGTCTCGGAAGCCGTGGCCATGGCTTCCACGGGTTTCTATTGGTCAGATGCGAGCCAGCCCCGCCCAGACCACGGGAGGTTTATGTAAAGACGCACACGCCCGCGTCTCCAAATGCCACTGTGGAAGCTGCCGGGATGGCGGGGAGGTCGCCCTCTGGCAGCTCCGACCAGGCCCAGCCACTCCGGCCTCGGTTTCCCCAGCTGGCAGCTCCGAGCACGGCGGGGATCTGAGGGGACCGCACACTGTGGCCACCTGCGGAGGGTACCCCACTAGCGGGACACGCAGCGCAGGTCCGTGGGCAGGCACACCGGGCGGGGCCTCCCGGGGCCTCGTTTATGTAACCACTATGGCTGCCCCTCGTACTGCTCCCAAAAGCCCTGCCCTAAGTCCCCGGGACAAACTGGGGCTGCTCCCCACACCCCGCTCTCAGGCCAGCAGCCTCCGCCTCACCCTCCGCCGAGTCTCAGCTGCTGGGCACCCCTCAGGGGCTGCGCCAGACCCAGGCCCAGCCCACAGGAGTGCCCTCGGGGTGGCCCTCAAAACAGAGCGTCTCCTGCCCCCTGCTGGCGCCCGGCGGAAGTGTCCCCGGACGAGGGTTTGGGTGCTGGGCCGGGAACAAAGGGGGCTTGTTCGTGGGTTGCCTGGCCAGGCCCGGCTGGGGAGGAAAATCAATGTTTGCTAAACAGGGGGATCGGCCGCCTCGCGGGGAACGGTTCCCAGTGCCGGCGAGATCACCCCGAGGAGCGCCACCGCAGTGGGCAGAGCGCAGAACA
>NW_005366599.1:71073-77736 GCF_000412655.1 Myotis brandtii | reverse complement strand
TAACTGTCACCTGGCCCAGGGCGGTCCCCGGAGGCGCCGGCAGCGGCCGTGATGGATGGCCAGGCGCGCACGAGGCCCGGAAGGATCCAGATTTAATTCAAATCCTTTAAAACCTAACAGTGAGAGAGCTCTGTGCGTGCGGCCGGCCGGGGGTTCCAGCTGGAGAAAGAAAAGGCTTTGTGTTGGGGGGGGGGTGCCACGCAGCCCACGCGGGGACCAGCCTTTCCTCCTTGCGCCCCGCCAGCCAGCGCATTTTTCACGCAGGACCGTCGCGGCAGCGTAGCATCTCGTGGAGTCCTGCCTCCAGGGGGAAGGGGTTTTGTCCAAGGCGAGGTTGCCTCTCGCGGCCCGTGGTGGGCAGTGGAGGGGGCCCCTCCCCAGTGGGTGCCCCCCCCACGCGCTCAGGGGGTCCCGCTCAGCCTTCCAAGCCCAGGTGTCTCCTGCAGAAGCCGTCACCCCCTGTTGTGCATCACGGTGGGGCCAGGGCTGGGTGGCCGGCCGATGACACGCCCAGCAGGGCTGGGGGTCATGGGAGGAGGGCACCCCAGTTGGCCCCTCCCACTTCCTGCCTGGGCCACAGGTCAAGCAGGCAGCTGGGCACTGGGAACTATGTCCCAGGACCCTGGACCAGGCCTGCGGGTCCGCGCTCGGTTCTGAAGGATTTGTGCACGTGTGTGTGTGTGTGTGTGTGTGTGTGTGTGAGAGAGAGTGTGTATGTGTATATGTGCACGTGTGTGTATGTGTGAGAGTGTGTGTATGTGTGTGTGTGCACGTGTGTGTGTGCACGTGTGTGTGTGAGTGTGCACACGTGTGTCCTGGGTTGAAGAGGGTCACCCAGAGATGCCCAGCCACCAGCACCTCGGACTACGGCCTTATCTGGAAGTAGGGTCCCTGCAGACGCAACCGGATCCGTTAAGGGGCGTGCACGCTGGTTCAAACGTGCCCTAATCCTGGTGGCCGGTGTCCTCAGAAGAGAAGAGCAGACACACAGGGCCACGGCCACGGCCACATAACGACAGAGCAGAGATTGGGGCGGTGCGCCCACAAGCCGAGGGCGCTGGCCCCCCAGCGTGGGGAGCTCTGTGACTTCCTGCCCCCTGACAGCGGGGTGTGCACCTTTGGCCGACAGAACGGGGAGCGCATCCATCTCTATCGCCGGAGGCCCCGGGAGACGCACCGCAACAGCCCAGGAAGGGTCCCGAGTAGCTGCCCGGGCTCAAGAGGCATCAAGACCACGCATCGTTCCGCTGACATCGGCGCGAACAGGCAGCCACGCGGGTGACGGAGCAGCCTCCCTCCCGCCCGGCTCCGAGGACTGGCAGCCCCAGGACACGGCTCCTCAGATCCCAGGGCTCACTCGGCTCCATGCGGACCCCCGGGGCCCACGGCGGGGTGACTCCACGGGGTTCACACACCATCTCAGTGAGGAAGACACTGGGGATCACGCGTGGGCCGTGCAGCACGCTGCCCGGGAGTGACATGGTCACTTCTGCTCATTCTTCGCTGGTCCCACGGCCGCGCCCGCCTTCAAAGGGACCAGGGACAGCAGGAGAGCGGAGGCTGTCTGGGGATCACCCTGATGACCCCCAACATGGCTAACTCATGGGACACGTGTGTGCAAGCATGTGTGTGCGTGTGTGTGTGTGCTTTCTAAGGCTGTCCTTGGGCGGTGGACACGTAGGGCTGCCCAACTCCTCAGGATGCCCCCGCACTGAACACAGCGCCTGTTTCTCTGACTCACGGGGAACTGGGCGTCCTGTATTATAGGGGGACACCTGCCCCCCACCCCCACCCCCTGCGCCCTCGGCTGCAGCCCCCTGAGCTCCACGACGGGTGTGCCCATGGCTGGTGCCATCCACGTAGGCGCCTTCGCTACGGAAAACATTGGACCTAGGTCGTCAGGACGGAGCCGCCTGTGCCTCGGTCCCCGGGCTGGGAGACGGTCAAGGAACCGACCGTGGCATAGAGTGCCCGCTACTGGGGTGGCGCTCTGCCCCCCGGGCATCCGCGCCGAAGACAAGAGCTTCCCAGCAGGGAATTCAACCCCAAAATGGACACCACCTCCCCCCCCTCCCCGTCCCCATCCGTCTGCCCTGACTCCCCGCCCCGGAGAGGGGCCTTTGGGGACCCGCCGGGGGGGAGACCCCAAAACAGCCGCCCTGCCCACGAGTCTCACCGGCCCGGGGTGACCGCTCCCCACGCTCGGTCTCATCTCCTGCCTCCCAGGAGAGCAGTGACCTGGGCAGCCTGATGTCCAAGGTGCTGGCGGACCTGGTGTCTGGTGAGCACCCACTTCTCTCTGTGTCCGCACGTGGAGAGCTCTCCAGGGAACGTGTTTTTTTCATATATGTTTATTGATGTCAGAGAGGAAGGGAGAGGGAGAAAGAGAAACATCAGTGATGAGAGAGAATCATGGATCGGCTGCCTCCTGCACGCCCCCCACTGGGGATCGAGCCCGCAACCCGGGCCTGTGCCCCGACCGGGAATCGAACCCTGACCTCCTGGTTCATAGGTCGATGCTCAGCCACTGAGCCACGCCAGCGGGCTGTTCTCTTCATACCTTGATGTTTCCTGCTTCCATGTGCTACGTGTTGGCAGCCGTGTGTGTGTTAGAATATGGAGAGGGTGCCTTCCCCCAGGAATATTCTAATCAACATAACCCAAGAATATTCCTGTTTTTTTAAAAAAAAATAGTCCAGAAATGCCAGGTGAAATATGATACACATCTTAGGAATGGAGAGTTAAGCTTGCAAAAGAGTGACGGAAATTTCCAGGGGCCCAAAATGAAGACCAGGACCCCACAGAGTCCCTGGGGGAGCTCATGCTGTGGCCGGCGCCCCGACGCTGGTGTTGGTGAGAGGGACCTGAAGGGGGCTCCCAGGACGGGGTGAGGCCCCCAGCACAGAGGCAAGCCCTGGAACGAAGGCCGCTGTACAAACCCACTTCCCGCTACGTCCTCAGGGAAAGACATGGCCACGCAAAAATCCATTTACCAACCTGGCCGGTGGCTCAGTGGTTGAGCGTCGGCCTAGGAACCAGAAGGTCACTGCTTGATTCCTGGTCAGGGCACAGGCCCGGGTTGCAGGTACAATCCCTGATGGTGCAGGAGGCAGCCGATCAATGATTCTCTCTCATCATTGATGTTTCTCTCTCTCCCTCCCTCCCTCTCCCTTCCTCTCTGAAGTCAATGAAAATATATTTAAAATAATAATAATAAAATCCATCTACCAGCACACACATCACAAGGAATCCTGTCCGTCACGCTTGGACTGGGATAACAATGTTAAAAGTTCCCCCTGAAGAGGAGCGTTTCCGGAATGGAGCAAGGACCCCCAAACCTCTGCTTCTCCGGAGAAGCAAGGAGGCCGTGCACAGAAATGGGCAAGATAACTTTTCAGAAGTCTGGAAATTCACCAAAGGCCTCCAGAAATTTAAAGCGTGTTTGCTCAAGGAAATGGTTGGGTCTTGGAAAGACTGGGCAGCCTTTGGCATTTTCACCTGCCCCATCCCACCCCCTCTCCCCAGCTGCATGGTGGCCTGCACACCAGCAGCGAGTCGGTGGCTGGAGGCCTAACAGCCTCTGCAGGGGAAGTCCCACTGCACCCCTGGGGATCTAGAAAGCCACACGCATGTGCAAGGACACGCACATGCCCAGGAAACACCTGGGAAGGCTCTGACCTCGCACCTCTGTCTGACCTTGAGACTCAGCAGAAGGAGCCATTGAAGGCTAAGACAGAAGTGTCACCTGCCTAGTGGAGCCATGACATGCTCCTCAGCAAAGTCTAAGACTTATTGGCTTCAGTTATTTAAGGAAATTTCTGTCCAAACATCAACTGACTACAAAGCAAACCACACAGAGACTTCAGTGGCTACACCCGAGAGAGTACAGACTTTCCAGAATTCATTCAGAAAGTCACCAAATAAACAAATAGCATCAATGACCAACAAAAATGTTAGGGGAGCGAAATTGATTTTCAGAGTTGCGACACTATATTATCTAAAACACCCATTTTCAAAAAAAATATTTGATACATTTAAATAAACAGGACAGTGTGGCCCACACAGGACCAAAAAAAAAAAGCCATTGATAAAAACTGCTCCTGAGGAAGCCCAGGTGTTGGACTTACTAGACAAAGATTTCATATCAGCTATTTTAAATGTTCAAAGAACTAAAGGAAATCATGAGAATGGTGTGTCACCAAACATAGAACATCAATAGAGAGATAGAAATTATTTTTTAAAATCAAATAAAAATTCTGAAGTTGAAAAGTACAATAACTAAAATGAATAAATTATTAGATAAGCTCAACAGAAGATTTGAGCTGGAAGAAGAAAAAAAATCTGTGAACCTGAAGCTAGGTACATTGAGAAAATCCATTGGAGAAACAGAAAGAAAAAAGAATGAAAAGAATGAATAGAGCCTCAGAGATCTTTGGGACACCATGACACAGCAATTACATGTACTGGGAGTCCCAGAATGAGAGGAAGAAAGGGCAGAAAGAAATTTGAAGAAATAATGGCAAAAACTTCCCAAATTTGATGAAAGACATTCATCTACACATCCAAGAGGCTCAATGAACTCCAAAAGAATAAACACAGAGTTTATAGTCAAACAGTCAAAAGCCAAAGATAATATTAGAAGCAGTAAGAGAAAAGCAACTCTCACATCCATGTTTATCTTTTTCTTTCCCTTCCTCTTTCTCTAAAATCAATTTTAAAAACCATATTTAAAATCAATAGAAACATATCCTCGGGTGAGGGTTTAAAAAAAGGATTGATCAACACACCACGCACCTAAGCGAGGACTCCCGTCAGGACGGAACACACCGACACCCGGAACACGCACTGAGGAAGCGGACGGCATCGCAGGCATGTGACTCACTTGCCTCAAGTCCAGGGTCAGGACAGTTACCAACTGCAGCAGAAGATGGGGCCGTGATGGGAAGGCACCAGGGCTCCTGGGTTCTGGAATGTTCTGTGTCCTGATCTGGATGCCGAGTACATGGTGTGCCCACTCGGGGAAAGTTCACACAGTGACATGCGCACGTGTGACTTTTGCATTTTTTCTGTGTGTTATGCCATCTTTAAATAAAACGCTTGTTTTAAAGAATGCACTGCAACAAGGAAAAATAGAGAAGACAAAACACTCCCGATCAACACACCACGCACCTAAGCGAGGACTCCCGTCAAGACGGAACACACCAACACCCGGAACACGCACTGAGGAAGCGGACGGCATCGCAGGCATGTGACTCACTTGCCTCAAGTCCAGGGTCAGGACAGTTACCAACTGCAGCAGAAGATGGGGCCGTGATGGGAAGGCACCAGAACTCCTGTGTTCTGGAATGTTCTGTGTCCTGATCTGGATGCTGAGTACGTGGTGTGCCCACTCGGGGAAAGTTCACACAATGGCGTGCACATGTGTGACTTTTGAATTTTTTCTGTGTGTTATGCCATCTATATATATAAAAGCCTAAGCGACCGTTACAACCAATAGACTGGTTGCTATGATGTGCACTGACCACCAGGGGGCAAGATGCTCAACACAGGAACTGCCCCCTGGTGGTCAGTATGCTCCCACAGCCAACCTCCCACAGCCTGCCAACCTCCCTCGGTCCCTCTCCCCCGGCCCAACCGGGTGGTTAGTGAACTCCCACAGCCAACCTCCCACGGTCGACCCTTCCTTCTGGACTTGGCGAGATGGCCCCGATCGCCCCTGATCGCCAGCCAGGCCGAGGGACCCCACATGTGCACGAATTCGTGCAACAGACCTCTAGTCTTTAAATAAAACGCTTGTTTTAAAAAATGCACTGCAACAAGGAAAAATAGTGAAGACAAAACGCTCCAGATCAACACACCACGCACCTAAGCGAGGACTCCCGTCAGGACGGAACACACCGACACCCGGAACACGCACTGAGGAAGCGGACGGCACCACAGGCATGTGACTCACTTGCATCAAGTCCAGGGTCAGGACAGTTACCACCTGCAGCAGAAGATGGGGCCGTGATGGGAAGGCACCAGGGCTCCTGGGTTCTGGAATGTTCTGTGTCCTGATCTGGATGCCGAGTACATGGTGTGCCCACTCGGGGAAAGTTCACACAGTGACATGCGCACGTGTGACTTTTGCATTTTTTCTGTGTGTTATGCCATCTTTAAATAAAACGCTTGTTTTAAAGAATGCACTGCAACAAGGAAAAATAGAGAAGACAAAACACTCCCATGGGAAAAGGGGGAAGGCCATCGCGGGCACGCGCACATTCCAGGCTCCTGGGCAGAGATGCTCGGAGTCGCCGTCACGAGGGACAGGTCATCAAAGGAGACTGATGGGCCTCGGGCGCGGTCTGCCGACGCCAGGCCTGGGTGACCTCACTTACCACCGGGGCTGGAGGCGCCAAATTACAGCAGCACCTTCCCCCGAGTCTCCTGGCAAGTTTCGTGGGGAAGACAGGCCGGCCAGCAGTCCCACTTAGGCAGGCCCCGCAGAACGCTCGCTGTGTGTGCACAGGACTGGAGTGCAAGACGCCCATGTTTGTGTCGTTCACAATAGCAAAACCTGGGGAGGCCCCGAATGTCACGCCGGAGCTTTGATTGCACTTGGCGGCAGCTCCCCCGCCTCCGACCACCCGCCGGGGATGCCACGCAGGGAGGCACACGGAGCTC
>NW_005366599.1:70134-70853 GCF_000412655.1 Myotis brandtii | reverse complement strand
CAGCAGTGCCCAGGGCTGGGCCACCTGGGCCCTGGTCGTGGCCGACACTGCCCACACCCGTGTGCCCTGGACAAGGCCCCGCCGCGTGAAGGAGAGTTGGCGGCAGAACCCTGAGGCCTGTGGAATGCTGAGCCCAGGCGCCAGCAGCAGGGACCTGGGCGGGGGTCACAGAAGGGCCACCGCCCACTTGGCTAGTGTTTCCTTGGCCTGGGGCGTGGAGCAGGCAGGAGGGGGAGGCGTGGAGCCTGGGCCGCCCCAGCTAATGGCCCGGACTCTCACTCCCTGGGCAGTAGCCCCTCTTCTCTGTCCACTGATTCTCGGAGGTTTCCCAGAGCCCTGGCCTGAGGAGCGGCTTCTCAGGGGCTGACCTCTGTGCTCACGCAGTTTATTCACTGACTTCCTAGTGCTTCTGGCCTCCAGTGCACCAGCCACCCGTGCAGGCCCCCAGCCCACCCCCTCGCCCACCAGCAGCTGGGAGGGATGTGCCGTGTGCATGCTGGGAGGGGGGAAACCCAGGCACCGGCCAGGGGCCTAGAAGGAGCCAAGTAGATATTTATTGGATGGATGAGTAGATGGAAGGATGGGTGGATGGATGGATGGGGGATGGATGAAATGGATGGATGGATGGATGGATGGATGTGTGGATGGATGAATGGGTGGAGGGATGTGTGGAGGGATGTGTGGAGAGATGAATGGATGGATGGATGGATGGATGGATG
>NW_005366599.1:69304-70018 GCF_000412655.1 Myotis brandtii | reverse complement strand
ATGAATGTGTGGATGGATGGATGGATGGATGGATGGATGGATGGATGGATGGATCGTGGACTCTACCTGAGCTGAGGTTACCGCCTGAGGCATTTGTTCAGATAAATTCTGCCAACAGCTCCCTTGGGGTCTCAGGAGTCCAGCGACAGGGCCCTCGGTCCCCAGGAAGCGTTCCTCACTTAGCTTTTCCGGGGAACAGCTGTGAGACACCTGAGGCAGTTTCCCGGCTCAGTGAGCCGCTCAGGGCGACAGCTTAGCTGCCCGAGAGGAGGCTGCCTCTCTGGGGCAGGTGGCTTCCAGTCCAGCCCAGGCGCCACAGGGATACTCGGACGTCCACCCGGGCAGAGGGCAGGCGGGCAGGGGCCCTTCGGGGCGCCATGGAGACAGGCTTTCCCGAGTCCTGAGAAGTGCCGGGGGCTCTGGGATTCGTGTTTTCTCTGTGGAAGTGAAGGCAGGAGCAGCAGAGCCCCCTCTGCTCAGCCCTGTCCCGGAAGCCGTGCGTAACCACAGCCCTGACTTCCGGAAGTTTCCTCCTGGACTGGACGACTCGGCTTAGAGATTAAACACAGGAGACGCCACGGAACAGCATCAGCTTCAGAGCGAAGACAGAGCTCGCTTGCAGGGCGGGGCGTCAGCTGAGAGAGCTCAGCGGGTGAGGGAGGGGCCCGGCCACGGAGGCCTCGCCTGCCCCTGCAGGACCTGGGCCTGAGCAGG
>NW_005366599.1:68535-68901 GCF_000412655.1 Myotis brandtii | reverse complement strand
ATGCAGGGGGCATCCGCTTTGTAACCCCAACACTGGCAGCCGCTCCGCGGGCCCCTCGCCGGGAGGTGTCCGGGAGCCCGTGGCTGGTCTGTGGTGCGGAGTATTAGTAAGTTTTGTAAATGCCAATAAAAAAATAAAAGCCGCTATTAAACCGAACCCCTGGCACATACCTGGTTTCGATCACATAGGAGCTGGCCTTTGGCACTGGAATGCGCAGCATCTGTTCCAATTAAGCCTCGCTTTTCGCTTAAAGATATTAGCCGCTCACCAGCGTTCTGCTGGGACATGAATAGCGCATTGTTCTGACCCGGCAGCCTTGCCGCCGCGCAGACACCATTAAACGGCTTTGCGGCCCAATTAGAAGAC
>NW_005366599.1:66400-68366 GCF_000412655.1 Myotis brandtii | reverse complement strand
CCGCATCCGTCAGCCGCGCTGCCCGGCCCCTTCCCTCCCAGGGCGGCACACACACCCTGCACACGTGCAAACACTCACTCTCACACTCTCATCCACACACATACATTCACACGCATACACACGCTTACACATACAAAGCCGCAGGTGCCCCACCATCCCCACTCTCTCTCTCTCTCTCTCACACACACACACACACACAATTAGAAGTGCATTATTTTATATGCCTTTTTGCCTGCTCATATGCTGAATCTAGAGAGCATGGCTGGGCAAATTGAGGGGTCTGGTCAAGAAAAAAGAATGCGTGAATAGATGGATGGTGAGTGGATGGATGGTGGATGGATGGATGGATGGTGGATGGATGGTGGATGGATGGATGGTGGATGGATGGTGGATGGATGGGTGGATGGAAAAATGGTGGATGGATGGTGGATGGATGAATGGTGGCTAGCATGGATGAACTAATGGATGGGTGCATGGATGCATGAATGGACGAGTAGCAGGTAGATGGGTAAGTGGAGCTATCAATGGAAAATACTAGAAGGCAATATAACGAAGTGGGATTCTGGGTATTTTCTCTTTCTTCCTCTTGCTTTTCTAGGTTTTGTAAGTCATCTGTAGTGAACACATGCTGCTTCTCTAATCTGACAGCAAACACCCCGGCGCTACCTCTCTCCCGGAGCCGAGGGGCAGGACCTGGTGCGGGGAAGCTGGCCTCCCCCGGCCCTTGGGTTGGAAACACAGGAGCCTCTTTCTTCTCGCTCGGCCGGCCGCGATGACATCACCCCGCGGCGTGTAACCCGAGAACCATGCCGAGGAGTGCTGGGCCTGATTGATCACGCGAGCTGGTGTCCTCTCCGGGCGGCGCTGGCGGCCGACGGCAGCTGGCCGTGTCCCTCACCAGCGATTAGGCCTGGGGGCCGCATCTCCATTCCACAGGCCCCGCTGGGCGGACAGCGGAGGGGATCGAGTTTCCGCTGCGCACACGGGGCCGTATCAGAGCGCCCGTCCCCCGAGGGCTCCCGGCCCCTCCTCTCGGAAGCCCTCGGCCCACCCTGCCGGCTCCCTGGGTGGGCTACAGTTGTCGCCCCTTCTCCGCGCAGGAGCAGACAGAGACCGGAGAGGAGGCTGCGGCTGGATGGCCGGGTAGGAGGTGCTTGACCCGCACCCCGAGGAGGCCGCAGCTTGTGTCTGTGGTTTCACACCTGAGGCCGGATGGCAGGCAGGTGCGCCCCGAGGCCCTGGGCTCCGCCGCGACGCCCCCGGAGCCTCAGGTACACCCCGAGGCTTTCAATGGAGAAGCGGGGTCTCCCCCGAGAGCGTGCAGGAGCCACACGGTGCTCGACTCGGGACTGGGGCCCAGGAAGTGAAGGCCGTGGTCCCGCCTGGTCACCCGGGACAGGACGTGGAGGCCCCCGCTGGTGTGTTTTGGGGACCACACGGATACCCCACCCCTGCCCACTGGCCCCGGCAGGAAGGCGGTGCTATGATCCCCTCTCCCATCTCCTAAGTCATTTCTCCTTTTTTCCTTTTTATGTATTTTTGCTGATTTCAGAGAGGAAGCGGGGGGGGAGAGAAACATCAATGATGAGAGAGAATCAGGGGCCGGCCGCCTCCTGCACGCCCCCCGCTGGGGATCAAACCCACAACCCAGCCTGTGCCCTCACCGGGAATCGAACCGTGACCTCCCTGTTCATAGGCCGACGCTCAACCATGGAGCCGCGCCCGCCGGGCTCCTGTGTCATTTCTCTGCTCCTGGCAGAGCAGGTGCGGAGCTCATCTGAAGCCCAGGAAAGGGGCGCCTCCAGACGTGGGGGGGTCGCCCCGTTGATTTCCTGTTAGGTGAGCACTGAGGCCGTGGCTCTCCCAGCGAGAACGACCCGGACACATTACAGACGCCCCGTGTGCCGGGAGCTCAGGAGGTGACACTTCACAAACATGTCATGTGACCCTGCAAGCGCCGGGGTCA
>NW_005366599.1:64463-66290 GCF_000412655.1 Myotis brandtii | reverse complement strand
GCCTGGCAGAGCCCGGGCCTCGGCCCTGCTGCGACGCGCCATCTCCCAGGCTCTCCGGGGAGGACCACCAGCAGCCACAGCCCGGGGAGCCTTAGGGGGGCTCTGGGCAGCACATAGACCAGTGGTTCTCAACCTTCTGGCCCTTTAAATACAGTTCCTCATGTTGTGACCCAACCATACAATTATTTTCGTTGCTATTTCATAACTGTAATGTTGCTCCTGTTATGAATCGTCATGTAAATATCTGATATGCAGGATGGTCTTAGGCGACCCCTGTGAAAGGGTCATTCGACCGCCAAAGGGGTCATGACCCACAGGTTGAGAACTGCTGACATAGACAGTGGGCCCCAGGCCCCACCCCTGGCCGGGGAGCAGGCGTGTCCACCTGGCGGGAGGGCCGAGCCTGGACGAGGCACAGCCTCTAACCCCTGACAACTCCGTGCACAGAGGGTGTCCCTGTTCTCCCGCACCCCCAGTGGCCTGGGCTCAGAGAGGCGGAGCCACCTGTCCAAGGTCACACAGCTTCTCAGCACCAGCACCGGGATCTGAGCCCGCGTGTGTCCAGCACCGGGCCTCCCCGCACACAGGCTGCCGGCGTGGGGTCGAAAGGCACGCGGGGCACATAGGGCCCCCTCACTCCGCGGAGCCCGCCTGTCTGCACCAGCGAACCGACCCAGGAAGGGATGCTAAACGGACAGTAAAACCAGCATCTGTTTCAGGGCAAACAGCTACCTTTCTGTCCAGGAGGAACGAACGGGAGAAAGCACTTACGTAAATTGCTGTCTTACAACCACCGAGCAGCTATTTTCAGACCCATTTAACCGCTGCCCCTCCTTTTCCCGGGGAAGCCCACCTCCCCTGCCCTGTGTGCGGGCTCGGGCGGGGAAGGCGCAGGCTGCAGAGCCACGGGCCCACCCACTCCTCCATCCCCCTGCTCCCCTCCCGAGCCCGGGGTGAGCGGGGTCCCAGCACGCCTTTCCGCGGCCACGGAGGGCAGGTGGCCTTCTTCGTGGTGGGGGACAGGTCAGGGCCCCCTCGCCCAGGCCGTTAACACGTAAACACAGCCCCAAGTCACGTTAAATACGCTAAGCCAGTGGTCAGCAAACTCATTAGTCAACAGAGCCAAATATCAACAGTACTTCTTCAAAATAGACTCGCCCAGGCCGAAAACCAACTTATGCGCACGGGCCACGAAGTTTCAATTGCACTGTACGCGCGCCCGCACGTGGTATTTTGTGGAAGAGCCACACTCAAGGGGTCAAAGAGCCGCATGTGGCTCTCGAGCCGCAGTTTGCCGGCCACGGCAAGCAACCTGCGGCAGGCGGCGTGGCTAGTAGGTCGTTTCTCACAAACACCAACACCGGCTGCTCTGACGGGCGGAATTCACGCAACAGACGCCTCTCCACTCAGCCCCACGTCCCCGCATCCCCGGGACAGGCCCCGGAGGGCGGGCAGCCCTGCAATTCTGCCCCCAAAGGGCGTCTGGGCTGGCATGCGGCCGCGGTTAAGGTCGCTGGGGCTGCCCTCTCGCCCTTGCAGCTTCTCACCAGGGAGGTGGCACGCCAGTCGGGGGACAAGTCGGCCGCCAGGGCCGCCCGCTGCTCTGTGGAGGGACACTGGTCCGGGGGGCACGTGTGGCCTCATGGCCCCTTTCTGCAGGGACCTTCTCCAGGCCCCCGTGTCCCCCAGGCCAGGGCTCCTGCCGATGGCCCCAGGGAGGCTGGGAAGAGCCAGAGGCACGTCGGCTGGTGCCGGACGCCACGCTCACTGATTCCTCACATCTGGCCATGATGGCGGCTACACCTGCAGCTTTTTTCTAACTCAGCC
>NW_005366599.1:63221-63652 GCF_000412655.1 Myotis brandtii | reverse complement strand
CTGTGCGGCGGGAGGACCACAGCACCACGGCCACGAACCCTGGGTGCGGACGAGATGACCACATGGGAGCGGCTGGGCGCTGGTGTTGCTATGATTGTGGGTTTTGGGGGACACAGGGCAGCGAGCAGGGTCTGCCAATCCCCCACCCTGGCGTCTGGGGTGCAGGGGCTGCAGGGCAGGGGCGGGTTCCTGTCGCTGGACGCTGGGCCTGGGCGTCCGGCTCTGAGGACGTGGCCGCTCCCCAGCACTTGCGGGGACACGCACGCAGCTTCCATCAGCAGGAAGCCACCCTCGCCCTGGTCTGCAAACGCGCGTCGGGTACGAAGGAAATTCAATCGGGTTGTTTAGTTCCCTCACACTTAACTCACCGAAATGCCGTTTGGTGAGAGTGAGGCGGACCACGGCGCCTCCGAAGTCACATTCCAGGCTGC
>NW_005366599.1:60228-62624 GCF_000412655.1 Myotis brandtii | reverse complement strand
GGCCAGACCTCGCCCGGCAGAGCCCTGAGGGGCAGGGGGAGGCGGGCGGTCCTCTTGTCCCTGGACATGGCCGGCCACTCCTCCCTCTGCCTGGCTGGCCCCCCCGTGGGGACTGTGTGCAAGCAGGAGTGGCCACTGCTGGGCTCTACACATACGTTCACACACACAGACACGCACACTCACACACGTGCACTCACACTTGCACACTCACACTCGTACACTCATTCACACACCCTCACACTGGCACATGCTTACACTTGCACACTCACATGCACTCACATACACTCATACACTCACACTTGTACACTCACACACTTGCACACACACTCACATACTCACACACTCACAGTCACTCGCATGCACACACACTCACACACTCACATTTGCACATATACTTGTGCACTCACGCTTACACTCACAACTCATACACTCATTCGCACACCCTCACACTGGCACATGCTTACACTTGCACACTCACATGCAATCACATACACTCATACACTCACACTTGTACACTCACGCACACACGCTCACATACTCATACACTCACAGACACTCGCATGCACACACACACACTCACATTTACACCAACACGCTCACACACACACTCACACACTCACATTTACACCAACACGCTCACACGCACACTCACACGCTCACATTTACACCAACACACTCACACGCACACTCACATACTCACATTTACACCAACACGCTCACACGCACACTCACACACTCACATTTACACCAACACGCTCACACGCACACTCAGCCACAGATGCACACACAGCCGAGGTCCTGGCTGCAGCCTCCCTCCCACCCCAACGGCGTGGCCAGGTGTGCAATGGGGGCCTGTCCAGCGCTGCCAGTCCCCTCCGCACCCCCAGAGCCTGCGGCCACTGTGTCCGTCCTAGGCTGCCTCCCGCCTGCCATGTCCTCTGTGCTGAGGGGTGAGGCGACCCCTGGTGAGGACACAGGCCGGGGGTCCAGGTGGGAGGTCAGGGGGCTGCAGCGGGTCCAGGGCGCCTGGACATCCCTGACCAGCCCTCCCCGAGGAGCCCAGTGAAGTCCCATGACTGAGGGTGGGGTTAGGGGCGTCCTGGGGGTGCGGGGGTGCCGGGACCCCATAGGGGCTCTGTCCCAGGAGACGCAGGCTGACTGTGGCCACAGCTGCCCCTGGCGTGTACGGACTGTGCAGCCCAGCACGAGGGGCCCCGAGTGTGTGGGGGTCACCTGTCCTTGCCACCTGTCCCTCCAGCCTCTGGCCCCTCCTTCCAGCTCCTGAGCCCCAGTCGGGGCCTGGCCTTCGCCTGGGGGGCCGAGGGCAACACGGCTTGGCCCTTCCTGTGGGCGGGGGTCCCAGTCCAGCAGGGAGGTGACCAGTGGCCCTGCGGCCATGGTCCTATGGCCGTGCTGTGACGGGGACCCACAGGGCTGGGGAGGACGAGGCAGCTCCTGCATCCCCCGGGGGTGGCCTCCAGGGAAAGGACGCTGGGAGGAGCGGGTGGTTAGCGGTCCAGCAGGGCCGCGTGCATTGGGCAGGGGGGCAGGGCGCCCACGGCCTGGGACAGCACGGCATCCGTGGCCGCTCCCGTGGTCCACCCACCAGCTCCCCGGGGTCACAGCGCCCACAGTTCAGCCAGCGGATATTCCTTGTGCCAACTTTGTGCCAGGAGCCTCGGAGGGGGGCACCGGCTGGGTATGTGGGAGCTGCCGGCCCTGCGGGAAACAGGCCTGGCCGTGTTGTCCCCTCAGGCTGTGGACAGTTTGTCAGCCAGCTCCAAGGACTGGGTGCCCGGGCCCCTCAGAGCCACGCGGTCCCCTTACAGTTCCTAAGATGCCACCACGGCACACGCCAGGGGACAAACAGAATCATCCCGGACGGTGGACATCCCCCTGAGAGCCCTGGGTGCCCCAGAACTGGAGGTGGGGGGGGCGGCAGCCAGAGCACAGGGTCCCTGAAACCCGTCAGAAACCAAACCCTCTGCACAGAAAAGGAGCTGGTCCCGCACCCCTGTCCCCTCCACGCCAATCCCACGCCCCCCGGCCCCCGGCCCGTGCCCCCCGAGGCTGGCTCTGGGTCTGTCCCCTCTGATCCTCTCTGACTTACAGGGAGAAAGCCCAGCCCCGAGTGTTACTCCCAATGGCTGGCCCGGCGCAGGCACCAGAGGCACCGTCTGACCGGAGGCCGGGGGGGTAGTGGGGGGATGAGGACAAGGGAACAGGGCAGAGGCCAGCGCTGCCTACCCCAGACCACTGACCCCTCACAGGCCTCGGGAGCCTTCCAGCTCCGAGGTGACTCCCAACCAGGGCAAGTGTCCTGTGTTGCCCCAAAGGTGGCCCCGCCTGGGCCGCCCCTCCGCTCGAGAGGGAGGGTGAGCAGCCCCGGCCGGGGC
>NW_005366599.1:59338-59633 GCF_000412655.1 Myotis brandtii | reverse complement strand
GTGGGCCCAGAGCCCCGGGCCTGTCCTGCTCACTCTCCCCGCCCTTGGCAGGAGCGGCTCTGGGGGGGCTGGCGGTCTTTCTGGCGGATACACTGCCTCCGCCTCCAAGCCTCGGGAGCGGGGGGCCTGGCCATTTGTCCGGCGTCTCACACCTGCCCACACCTCCGCCTCAGGAGAAACTCTTTCGGGTAATGTACTTGCCGAGCATTTCGCCATTAACACCCGCCCAGGGTGGTGGCAGGTCACACGCTATTAACCAGCTCCGCACCTGGTCCCCGGCAGCGGGCGGAACCCC
>NW_005366599.1:57701-57949 GCF_000412655.1 Myotis brandtii | reverse complement strand
CTCAGGATGCCCCCTTGGAGGGCTCTCAGGGCCCTGCCTTCGGGGCTGGCTCCCGGGACACACACCCAGCTCTGTGCTCAGCACATGCCCCTGGAGAGCACCGTGCAAGGCGTCTCGTCGCCTGTAATCCGCGATGCACGCACCTGGAGGTGGGCGCTCTCCCATTTCGCAGATGGGAACAGCAAGGCTGAGGGAGGCTCGGAGCTGGCTGAGGGCAGAAGCGGCCCAGGAGCCTGCAGCTCCGCGTG
>NW_005366599.1:56460-57303 GCF_000412655.1 Myotis brandtii | reverse complement strand
CTGGTGGTCAGTGCCCCTGAGCCCAGGCCCACGCCCTCAGCCTGGACGTCAGGGTCCCCTCTGCTGTGTGAGCCTCCTCTCTGGGCCTCCGTTTTGTCCTGTGAGAGGATCAGGCCTCTGGGCCTCAGTTTCCCCAGATCTGAACCGTCAATGCTTTCACCCGTCTCAGCAGCAGGATTCCGCTTGCCCACCGCACCCCTGGTGTGAGGCCACATGCTAAGGACAGGCAGGGACCTTCCACGCTCCAACGGCAGGAACCCAGCGCGTCCCAAGCTCACCTGCGGGACCAGGAGCCGCAAAGTGTGCGCCCTGCCCACCCGGACATTAATGCTCAGGGGCTGGACACACGGGAACCATGCCGGCAGCGCAGCCGGACCCCGTGGGCCCCAGGCCGTCCTGACCCAGGAGAGACCCCTCCCCTCGGCCGCCTGCCGAGTCTCTGGGGACTGACAGCCTTGGCCGGCCTCCTGGGCCTCAGTGTCCGGGCGTGAGGAGGAGAAGGTGCTGGTAGGACAGGGGCTGTGCACCCCAGGGCCTGGGGGTGGGTGATGCTGCTTCCCTCCCAGCCCCCAGGCCGCGCCAGAGGCTGCGGGTCACCAGGGGCCGCAGAGGATTCAGATCCTCCCAACACACCTCCCAGGGCGGAGAAGGGCTGCCAGGGGGGCCTCCCCAGGCACACGTAGTCGGCTGTGGTCTCCAAGGCCAGGCCAGTCCCTGGTGGTGGGAGTGGGGATGCTGGTGGTGCAGCCGGCCCGGGACCCTCCCACGGAGCCACTCCTGCAGCCCCAGGCCCAGAGCCTGGCCGTGCACCCCGCTCACCCCACTGTGACCAGGACAGCTGGA
>NW_005366599.1:53902-56335 GCF_000412655.1 Myotis brandtii | reverse complement strand
TCATCGCCCGGCACCGGAGGCGCAGTGGCTGGGTCTCTAACTGAGCAGCGTCCGGCCGTGGCCACTGGGACAGACTCTCTCTCGGGCCTCAGGGTGTCTGCTGAGGAGGCCAAGGCCCACCTGGCACCTCGTCCTCTGCTCCGAGCCACCTCCCTGGAAACAGCGGAGACCTGCGCACCTGCAGCCGAGGATGAATTCCTGCCAGAAACTTCCGACAAGCAAGACTGGCAGCTGGAAGGCGGCGTGAATGGACGCCGGTAGACGGGGAGACCTGGTCCCTCCTGTGCCATGGCCTGAGCCCCTCTGGCAGAGCCAGCAGGCGGTCCTCCCAGGCGCACAGGGACCCTCTGTGCAGCCAGCACAGCTCGGCAGCCGCCTCACCCGATGCTGCTCCCCCGACTCCCAGGCCTCCCCTGCACAGGACAGCGAGGGGCCGGGAGGGTTTGCTGGTCTCAGCTCCCGGGGCCCAACTTAGTGCGGCTCTTTTTATTTATTTTTTTAATATTTCTTTATTGATTTCAGAGAGGAAGGGACAGGGAGAGAGAGGAACATCGATGATGAGAGAGAACCGCTGATCGGCTGCCTCCTGCACGCCCCACACTGGGGATCGAACCCGAAACCCGGGCATGTGTCCTGACCGGGAATCAAACTGTGACCTCCTGGTTCATAGGTCAACGCTCACCCACTGAGCAATGCCGGCCGGGCTCCACGTGGGCCCAATGTTGGGGAACAGTGGACTCTGAAGAAATGTAAAGAATTCGGGGGCGTGGCCAGGGCCGGGCGGGTTCGGAGGGCAAGTGAGCAGACAGAAGGCGGAAGGCACCCCCCTTGGTCCCTGCCGCCTCGGGGTGCAGGGATGCGCAGGGCAGAGGGAGCACACCAGCCCCTCACTCCGGAAGGATCCCGCCCTGCAAACCTTCCCCGGGTGTGGGGCGCGGCCCACGCCACGCCAGAGGCTCCATAAAGGCCCGCGCGGCGCACCAGGGAACACACGCTATCATTAAGGGATTTAACGACAGCCCTGCCCGATATTGGGGATTTGTTATGTCTCTCATTACACGTTTAACAAGCAGAGCTTGAACCTGTGGTCCGAACACGTGGCCCCACGTGCCTGAGTGATAGAGTTCAGGTGCATGTAGTTGAGTGGGACTGAAACCCAGGAGAATGTTGTAAACATCTTGATCATGCCCTTACTTTGCCTCGTGGCATCCGCTACAAAATAAAGACACAGCTTGTGGGTGCGGGCGCTGTCCATCAGAGGCGCTGTCTTTCCTAAGCCTTTCATCGCCCCCACTCAGGGCCACTGAACCAGGCTGAGCTGGCATGAGTCTGCCATGGCCGTGCCGGCTCCCCACATATGGCGCCCAACCAGAAACTGAGTTCTGCAACCAGGGACTGAGTTCTGGGAACAGGGCCTGAGTTCAGGCTCCCCACACCCAAGGCTGCCGGTCCTCCTCACTTCCCCCACAAATGCCCTGGGGACCGGGCTCTGGGGGGCGGGGTGGGGGGGAGACGCAGCCCCAGCTGTGACCATTCCCCGCCCCCTGAGATGAAGGGGGGCTGGATAAATGCTAACGCCTCGCTGGGCCGGGCAGGGTGTGAGCACGCCCACAAAGCCTCGCATTCATCCCGCTGCCACGCGGGCCGGGCCGCGTCGGGGAAGCAGGAAGCGGCCGGCAGCCTCCGTGTGAAGGCCATCTGAGCCGGGACCCGCACGTCCCCGGTCAGGAGGCAGCAGTAAATAAACACGGAGTCCCGTCCGCAGAGGGGCGCGGGAGCGGAAATTTGTTTAGTCCTATAAAAGCTCCGGCCGTATATCAATAGGCGGTTAAAAGTGGCAGCGCGGCCGGCTAATGGACGGTATTGATTTTAATAAGCGTTGAGCACATGGAGCCGAGATAAGAGCCGCCGGGCACCTCCACGCCCGGAGGAAGCGACTCGGTGACGAAAAACACCCTCTTCCCCGAATGGAAGCTTCCCGGGCGGCTCGGCTCGACCCGAGAGGAAGGTGCCGGGACCCAGTCAATGGCCTTTTCATTCCATGTGCGCGCAGCTCCCCGCGGCCGCGCCCTCGCGCCCTAATAGAATTACTCTTATCTGCAAGTGATTTAAACTCCGCGTTTACTGAAGATTTAAAGAGTGTGAACACAGTTGGAATGTTTTAAACTAACAGTACAAGTTGCATTTTAAGAAAATAATTAAGTCCCCGGGGAGGTGCAGGCGCTGGAGCGGGGACAGGCCAAGGCCGCCTTCCCGGCGTGGACTTTCCAAATAATAAAACAGCTCCGATTCCCTGCTGATGTCAGATGAGAACCTGCTAGCGCGCGGCAAACTGTCATTTTTTTTAAGAGGGCCCATTAGCGTCTTAAAGACGCAGGCCGGCCTCCTCAGAGGGCAGGGGTCTGCTCCGCGCAGGGCTCGCCGTGGTCGATC
>NW_005366599.1:39103-45125 GCF_000412655.1 Myotis brandtii | reverse complement strand
AGGCCGGGCCGAGGACAGCCCAGCGGCCACCCCACTGCCCCCCGGAGATGCGACCACTGCTCCCCCAAATGCCAGGCCTCCTGGCAGCCCAAGAGGAGGGCCTTGCTCTGTGCCCGGTGCCTGGATCTTCTCCCCATCACCCTGGCTGCCCCCCGCCGGGGGTTCACAGACATGGGCCGGAGACGGGACCAGAACACCAGGCCTCCGCGAGGGAGCCACGCCGGCTGGTGCCGGGGAGTGAGGCTCTGTGGCAATGACTGGCGTCTGCCCATCAGCTCAGCCCTGCACCGACCCCGACCCGCAGCAGCCAGGTGGGCGGGGCCGGGAGGGGTCCCCACCGGCACACGGGCCTCTTGGAAATCGCTGGTCACGCAGCCTGCTGTCCAGGTGACCTCCATGGCCGCCGGGCCTCTTATAAACCACGTCCCTTGAACGGAAGCCACACTGCCCCGTTGGCGGGGGTGGAGGAGACACATGATCAGAAGGGGCGGAGTTTCTCAGAAAATTGAAAGGTGAGAGTGAGGTAACTGGGTGTACATTATAAAGCACCTACTGTGTGCACTAGGCCAGCTGCTGGGCCCCATATTGAGATGTGGCTCAAGCCTCCAGGGGCTGCCCCCTGCGCAGTGGGATGAGGGGACAAGAACGCCAGCCTTGGGGCTGCTGCCTCCTGCACAGGCGACCCCAGGTACAACGGCGTGAACGGCCTGTGGCCTCAGGAGGGGGGTACACCCGGGTCTCGGCCGCCACAACAAACACCAGAAATGAGAAATGTATCCTCTCACTGTCTGAGGCCAACGTCCAAAACCAAGTGTCAGCAGGGCCGCGCCCCCTCCAAGATGACAGGGAGACCCCTTGGTGTTCCGTGGCTTCTGCGTGTCCCGTGGGTGCATCTCAATCTCCTTGGTCTTCTAAGGATGCCCGTCAGTGGGTCAGGGCCTGCCCATGTGACCCCCTCTTAACCTGATCACATCTGCAGAGACCCCATTTCCAAATAAGGTTACATTCAATTTCCATGGACATAAATTGGGGGGACACTGTTCAGCCCAGTACAGGGGGCTCCACAACGTCTCCCTGGGGAGCAGCTCCCTCCACCCTCCACTCCCCAGAAGTGCTGGTCCTGTCCTTTGTGGGGGACCTGAGCCGAGCCCTGGGGTGATGTGTCTGGGCTGCAGGTCTCTCCAGCGACCTCCCCTCTCCCAGGTCCTCCCCAGGCCGCAGGGACAGCGCAGGCAGCCTCAGACCCCTCGCCCGCCAAGGGCCTTTCCTCCCCACTGCAGGTCTCGGGTTCCTGTGCCTCCTCAGAAAGGCCTCCCCCACTGTGTCCCCCAGAATGTCCTGCTCACTTTCTGTTTCTGTCATCATCATTCGTAGCCATGGACTAGGTTGTTCCTGTCCGTGCAAAACATGAGCTCCCTGAAGGCACAGACTTCATGTTTGTTCCACATGAGACTCCTGAGCCAACATGGCGCTTGGTCAATATTTCCCACTTGGGAAATAACTGTTGAGTGAATGCATGGAAGGGTGGTGGGTGGATGGATGATGGATGAAGGATGGATGAATGGAAGGATGATGAATGGATACTGGATAGATGGATAGATGGATGAATGGGTGATAGATGGATGATGGATGGATGGATGATGGATGGATGGATGGATGATGAATGGATAGATGGATGGATGAATGGGTGATAGATGGATGATGGATGGATGGATGGATGGATGGATAGATGATGGATTAGATGGATGATGGATGGATGGATGGATGGATGGATGGATGGATGGATGATGGATGGATGGATCTATAGATGAGTAAGTTGGATGGATGGGTGAGTAGAGTATAGATGGGTAGATGGGGGGTGGATGGATGAATGGGTGGATGGGTAGGTAGATGGGTGGGTGGATGGATGGGTGGATGGGTAGATGGGTGGGGGGATGGATGGGTGGATGGGTAGATGGGGGGGGTGGCTAGATGGGTGGATGGTAGATGGGTGGGTGGATGGGTGGGTGGATGGATGGGTGGATGGGTAGATGGGGGGGTGGGTGGATGGTGGATGGGTAGATGGGTGGATGGATGGGTGGATGGGTAGATGGGGGAGTGGATGGATGGGTGGATGAGTGAACAACTACCTTACTCATGTTGCCCCTTCAGGTGAAAGGTGTTCAGGGAATGAGTGAGTGATGGCGGACACGGAAAAAGGAAGGGACACAGTGGGTGAGCAGGAAGGGTTTGAACCCTCAAGTCAAGGTGCCAGAAATACACCATGGATAGCCTGGTTCTGTTCCAGATGCGCTGCTGTCAGGGCCCCTGCCCAGCAGGAAGGAGGCCTCTGCCACCTCAGGTCACCAACATCCAGAAAAGCCGCAGGCACAGCCCCAAGTTCCCAGCAGGGAGCCACCCTCCCTGTGCACCCCGACCCTGAAGAGGCAGGTGTTTGCCCAGCAACTGCCCCCACCACCCCATATGCTCTCATTAGCTTCTCTAAGTGGCTGTTAATTCCATTAATAGCCCGTGGTCTCCGTGAGGCCGGGTGCTCATGTGTTCCCCTTAGAAAGGTGAGCAAATA
This sequence comes from Myotis brandtii, assembly GCF_000412655.1. Lineage (NCBI taxonomy): Eukaryota > Metazoa > Chordata > Mammalia > Chiroptera > Vespertilionidae > Myotis > Myotis brandtii. Next base: position 42,559 of record NW_005366599.1, on the reverse strand, counting down.
TTTGTCTGACCAGCAGGCGACACCCACATGTCTGTTGTCCCGTTCACACGCAGGTGGGCCCCCCGTTCCTCCCCAGCGACCTCCTCGACCTCCTGGCAGCTGAGCTGGAGGAGCGGCCTTTCTTTGTTCCCCGGAAGAGGTTGGGTGAGGTCGGCCCAGTTCCTTACATGTTGGTAGAACGGAACACAGCTCATCTGGACACAGGGTTTTCTTCATGGGCGGGATTTTAATTCCGGGGCCAACTTCATTACCAGTTATGGAATCACGTAGATTTTTTTCAGTTTCTTCTTGTGATGGTTTAGCTTTTATTTTCCAAGAAATGTATTCATTCACATTTTCTAAGTGATTAGCATAAAAATATTTTTAATGCCACCAGAATCTGCAGTAATTTTAAATCTTTAACATGGACCATTTGCACTTTTCTGTTCTCTCTCTCTCTCTCTCTCTCTCTCTCGTTTATTAATTTTTAATCTTTTGAAGAATCAACATTGGGCTTCACTTTCTTACCTTTGTTTTCTTTTTCATCAATATCTTGGTTTTTTCTTTATTATTTTCTTTTTTTCCTTTATTTAGAGTTTTTTGATTACTTGTTGAGATGACTGCTTATACTAGTATAATTGATTTTCCAATTTTTATTTTCTTTTTTAATGCATTAGACACTATAAGTCTAGTGTCTAATTAGAAAGAAAACTTTACTTTCATACCACTCATTTTGGTGAAATGTACTTCTGTTGTCATTAAAGTTAAAATATTTTTATTTCCAAAGTGATTCTTTTCTTCAACTTATATGTTACTTCAAAATATCCTTCTTAACTCCAAAATTTGCAATATTTTTCTTGTTATTATGTGTGTGTGTGGGGGGGGGGTTATTTCTAATTTAGTTCCACATGATTTCAATCCTCTGAGATTTTTTTGGAACTTTTTTGATGGCCCTGCATGAACTTCATTTTTAAATGCTTCGTGTGTGATATATATGTTTGCCCTTTGGGATGCACTCTTTATCTATATCCATTAGGTTCAGTTGTTGACCATGTCGTTTAAATCTTCTCTATCCTTCACGATAGTTTGTCTGCTTCCCTATCAGTTACTGAGCGATTTGTGTCAAAGCCTTCCACTCTGTCTGTGGATCTGTCCTTGTCTTCTTTTAATTCTCTCCACGCTTGCTCTACTCATTTCAAGACTATTTTGGGGGGATATGCTTTCAGAATCCACATATCTTCACAGTGAATTGAACATTTTACCAACATGTGAATGTCCATCTTTCTCCCGGGCGATGCTTCTCGCCTTGAAACTTGCTCTGTCTGATCTCAGTGCAGCTGCTTTGGCCGTTAACCTTTCTGTGTGTGCAATCGCAGGCTTTTACATGTGTTAGTGTTGTGTCCAATGTTAGCCTTTCACAGACCTGTTTTCAATTTTTATTTCAACCCGCCTTTATCATTACATTTAAATCATAGCTTTTATTTTAAAAAATCTATACCTCGATTTGGTTTGTGTAGATGTTATAATCAAAACGTATTTGGATTTTGGTTGTATTGAGCATGGCAATCATTGTCTTTTAATGAGAGCATTTAATCTATTTGTAGTTAATGAAGATGTTTTTCCATCTACTTTCTATTTGGCCTGAACTGTCTTTGATCCTTTCTTCTCCTTCCTTACTTCTTTCAGATTGATTCAACTTTTTTGTTACTCCACCCCCATTAATATATATATATACACACTAATAAAAAGGTAATATACTAATTAGACTGCATAGACTAGATGTCTTCCGGACAAAGCCACGGTGGCGGGGACCGAGGCAGAGGCGGTTAGGGGTGATCAGGCAGGCAGGGGAGAGTAGTTAGGGGTGATCAGGCCAGCAGGAGAGCAGTTAGGGGCATCAGGCAGAGCAGAGGTGGTGGTTAGAGGTGATCAGGCAGGCAGGCAGAGGGGGTTAGGGGCGATCAGGCAGGCAGGCAGAGGGGTTAAGGGTGATCAGGCAGGCAGGCAGGTGAGCGGTTAGGAGCCAGTGTTCCCGGGTTGTGAGAGGGATGTCCGACTGCCGGTTTAGGCCCAATTAGACATCCCCCAAGGGGTCCCAGATTGAAGAGGGTGCACCAGGCCTCTAATATGTATATTCATTTAGTGGTTACTCTAAGGACTACAGCATTCATTCTTGATTTATCAATGTTTAATGTTACTGAGTACGTTTACTCTCCTGAAAATTCTCATCTTTTACTCTCCCTAAAATTCTCATCTGTATTTTTCATAGTTTTCTTTCTCTATGTGGCATCTGAATTTTTTCTCCTTTCCTTTATTCCAGTTCTTTAATTCTCTCTCAATCTGTGTCTAATTTCTTGTCCAATATGTCCAATGAGTTCCCAATTTTTATTATTCTATTTTTCAGTTCTTGATTTTTCCATTTGGTTCTTTTTTTGTAGTTTTCCATTTTCTGATCAAAATCTAATTCATCCATCTTACTTCCTAGACTTTAGTAAGCTTAGATATTTTAGTGTCTATGTCTGATAATTCCACTATTTGGAGCTCCTGTGGGTCTGTTTGTATCGCCTGTTGTTTCTCAGTGTTTAGTTATGCTGTCTTGTCTCCTCATATTCCTGGTTATTTTTGTTGAATGCCAGGAATCGCACATTTTAAAATAGACAAATAGAAACGATCTAAGGCGTAACAGGATGGTCTCTTCCTCCAGAGAGCGCGTGCTTCTCTCCGAGCAGGAAGAGACGTGGTGACCAGGCCGACCGTGGTCCAGTCTCCGGCCCTGAGATGACTTAAAGGCTCCCAGTCTCCGGCCACTTCTTCCAGAATCAGTGGACGCTCCAGCAGAGAGGCACCCCCCAACGCTAAGCCCGCTTGGCCTTCTATGTCCAGTTCCTCTCATTCTTCACTGCCTGCTGGACTCGGGTTCCAGCCGGTGTTCGCATTCAGTGGGGGGCGGTCGGAAGTATCTACCTGCCCTTTCTGTGCCCGGAGTCTTCCCCTGGCTCACATGTCACTTTCTCAGAACCGGGCAACAAGCCACGACGCTCAGGACACGGACTGAGGCTGGAGAGGCTCCGTTAGGGGAGGCGCGTGAGCACCCCTGCAAGGGCGAGGGAGGCCGGGCACCGCAGCCGTGGCATCCGCCTGAGTTTGGGCGCCAGGATTCCCCGCGCAGGAGCAGGAAACAGGGCGGACCCTCCCGTCCGTCCGTCCGCAGCTCCCACTCCAGCCCCCGGGCCTGTCACAGCTGCGGGCTGCTGGCTGACTGGGGCCACCTGCTCCTGGCCCAACCCTTGAGCCCTGCAGTGAAGGGGGAGAGCGAGGCGAGGGCAGGGGAGTGAGGGAGAGGGAGAGGGAGAGGGGGAAGGAGTGAGGGGAGGAGGAGGTGACGGTCAGAGGCAGAGCTGGAGGCAGGAGCACAGCCAGGGGAGAGGGCAAGAGCAAGGCGAGCAGGGAAGAAGGGCTGCGTGCGCCCACGCACCG
>NW_005366599.1:38087-38327 GCF_000412655.1 Myotis brandtii | reverse complement strand
CCCCTCACCCGGTTCCAATCCCCGGGGTTCCCGCCGCAGTTGTTGGGGTCCCCAGCAGCCTCCGTGATCGCTGCAGGCGTGTGTCACCCCACAGGCATGTTCCAGCCCAGGGTCACCCCAAATAGGCCCGAGGCGCCATTTAGCTCCGAGCGAAGATGGGAAACGGGTTCCAGGGGAAGCGACGCCGACCTCGCGTTGCCCAAACACAGCAAGGCTGCACTGAGACGGGGGGTGGGGGGG
>NW_005366599.1:37032-37713 GCF_000412655.1 Myotis brandtii | reverse complement strand
CCCCCAGGATGCTGCTCCCCCCTCCCCCGCACCTTCTATCCCTCCCCGAGAACGAGCCCAGGCGCTCGCTGGCCCAGGAGTCCAGCCCAGATGAACCTCCTGCTCCAAACCCCTTCCCCAGGGGCCACAGGCCGCCATCAAACCGCGTCACCTCACCGCGCTCCTCACCAGGGCCACGCATTTCTATGCCCCCCGACCCCCCAAATCCCAGAGAGAGAACAGAGGCTGCCTACAGGGGTCTGGAGCCAAGAGCATGGGTCAGCTTCTCCTCGTTGCCTCCTAATTAAGAACAACAGCCAGGCCCGGCCCGTGTGGCTCAGGGTGAGCGTCGACCTATGAACCAGGAGGTCAGGGTTCGATTCCAGGTCAGGACACAGGCCCAGGTTGCGGGCTCGGTCCCCAGTGTGGGGCGTGCAGGAGGCAGCCGATCCATGATTCTCTCTCATCATGGATGTCTCTCTCTCTCCCTCTCCCTGCCTCTCTGAAATCAATAAAAACATATTTTAAAAGATAAAATAAAAATGACAGCCAGGGCCTCCTGGGCCCACACGGCTCTTGGGGTTCTTTCTGTAGGACATGCCCCCCGAGTGTTCTCGCGGCCGAGGGCGGTGGCCCCTCGCAGAGGCCTGGAGGGCACAGGCCCTGCCCAAGGCCAGAAGCGAGGGGACTGCGATCGAGCCC
>NW_005366599.1:36369-36781 GCF_000412655.1 Myotis brandtii | reverse complement strand
AGGCCTCCCAGCCCCTCCCCCTGCCTGGCCCGCCCTGGGGTCTCAGCAGAAACGCCAGCCATCGGGGTGTCTCAGACCCCATCCTGCGGACCCTCGTCCCGCCCTGTGCACGGTCCTCATCCCCTTTAACCCCGAGCTGTGAAGCAACAAGACGGGGTGAGCGGGCCGGTTGCCAACGTGGGGAGAAGCTGGGAGATGGACGGGACCCACTGAGTCTGTTCGCACGGAGCTCGCGCGTTTGCTGGGCCGCGGGACCAAGGCTGCAACTCCCAGCTGAGATGCACTTTCTCACTGTCCGGAGCCCTGAACCCCGAACCCCAAACCCAGAACCCAGAACCGAGGTGCGGGCAGGGCTGGCTCCCTCTGTGGGCTCCTGGGCAGGTCCTTCCTGCCGCTCCCCGGCTGCTGGCGG
>NW_005366599.1:35906-36342 GCF_000412655.1 Myotis brandtii | reverse complement strand
CAGCGCGCACCCTCCCCTCCCCTCCCCGGGTCTGTGTGCCACCTCAGCATAAGAACACAGCCCCGCGGTCAGGGCCTCCCGTCCAGCATGACCCCATCTGACCCGATGACATACATCCACGAAGACCCAATGTCCAGGTAAAACGAGGTCACACTCGTTGGCCCCGGGTGGACACGGGACCTGCTCACCCCTGGACGGGCGCCCAGCCCCAGGCCCCGCCTGTGCCTTTGGGACTGGGGAGCAGCACCCTGCTTCTCAGCACAAGACTCCCTCCCTGAGCGGGGACCCTAACTCTGGGGGCAGGGGCAGGGGCAATGGGGCCGCGGGCAGAGGGGCCTGGCAGGGGCAGGAAACCAGGGCTCCCAGCACCCCAGCTGGCCGGGCAGAGGGCAATGGTGCAGAGACCAGCCAGGACAGAGGAGCTCCAGGAAAGCCC
>NW_005366599.1:34027-34872 GCF_000412655.1 Myotis brandtii | reverse complement strand
CTGCCTCAACCCTCCGGCCCCTCACAGGGCGGCGACTCCGTGGAGGACCGGACCGGAGGGCCCCAGGCTCCAGGGCCGAGCTCAGGGCTCTGTGCCACCACCTCACATCGAAATGAATCCGTGACGTGTTACCGTGGAATTTGTGCTGAACGGGTGCTTTCTTTGTTTAAAATATATTTTTATTGATTTCAGAGAGGAAGGGAGAGGGAGAGACAGAATCATCAATCATCTATCTGGTCCCGGGGTGGCCGGCCCGGGCCCCTCCCCGCCCACTGGTGGTTTGGGGGTTCTGGCAAAGACACCCCACCAGCTGTCCTGCCCCGTCACTCGCCCTATCCCCGCGGGTGAGGGAGCCCCAGGGGACAGAGGTGCGTCCCCACCAGAGCTGACGGGCCCCAGTTCCAGTGACTGTCTTCCTCGTCCTGGGGAGGAAGCCGGTCCTGGTCATACTCAGTCCCAGCAAGAAGGGGACCTTTCAGTTCGCAGGCCGACGCTCTATGCACTGAGCACACCAGCCAGGGCCTGAATGAGTGCTTTCTGTCGGGGCCCTGGCGCATGTCTGGGAGGCTCGCCATGCTCCAGGTAGAAGTGGGGGGGCTGGCCCCTCACTCAGCCTCCACAGTGGGCACTTGCACACAGTAGGGCTCCACAGATGAGGCGAGGAAAGAACGTTCGCTCCCAAAAGACACGTGACGCCCTAAGGCAGCGGTTCTCAACCTGTGGGTCGCGACCCCTTTGGGGGTCGAACGACCCTTTTGCAGGGGTCGCCTAAGACCATCGGAAAACACATATATAATTACATATTGTTTTTGTGATTAATCACTATGCTTTCATTATGTTCAATT